>NC_142591.1:87109361-87446504 GCF_965207765.1 Zootoca vivipara | reverse complement strand
CCCGATGCAAAACCCGCAAGAGCAGCATCTCCTCCTCCTCCAGCATTACGGCATCCAGCGGGGCAGACAAAAGATAGCCACCCATCGCCTCCCCCATGAATTTGCCTAGTCTTCTCTTAAATGCATCCGAGTTCGTGGCCATGGGGCTTCCTCCCGTCCCGTGGGAGGGAGTTCCACAGTTTAGCTCTGCAGGGCGTGGAAAGGGGCTTCCTTTTATCCGCTATGGCTCTCCCACCAGCTCGGAGGGCGACCAAGACGAGGAAGGGTCTGGAGGCCCAGCCTGATGAGGAGCGGTTGAAGAAGCTGGCTAGTAGGTTCAGCCTGGGAAAGCGGAGACGAGGAGAGCCGCCTTCCAGTCTCTCAAAGGCCGCCCCGCGGGAGAGGGAGCCTGCTTGGCTTCTCCTGCTCTGGAGGGCAGGACTCGAACCCGTGGCTTGCAAGTGGCAAGAAAGAAGAACTTTCTGCCTGATGGCGGAACGGGCTCCGTTTCTGGGAGGCCTTGAAGCAGAGGCTGGACGCCCACCCGTCCTGGGCGCCTGGCCGGGGCTGGACTAGATGCCCCCTGGGTATCCCTCCCTATTCTGATTCCTCCCTTCCGAGACCCCCCCGCCGCTCTCTTCGCCTCTTTCCTCCCGGGGGAGGAGCCTGAGGCCGGGAAGCCCCTCCCCTCTCCGGAAGTGACGGCGGCCTGCCCCCTTTTCCGGCGCGCGGTGCCTTGTGGGTGGCTGGGCTGACCGGCTCCTCTGCAAGATGGCGGCGGCGGCGGCAGCGGCGCGGAGCTTGGCGCGATCCCGGGGGGGCCTCCTGCTGCCTCCCCTGCCCGGGGGGCCCCGCCCGCGGGTAAGACGCGCTCTCGGCCCCGCCCCTCCTCCCCGAGAGGCCCCGCCCCGCCCGGCCGGGAGGAGCCCAAGGTCACCGCGTCCCCCGAGGGGTCACCCGCCGCCCCCCGCCCGGGGGCCCCGGAAGAGGCGTCCCGGGCGGAGGGCGGGGACCCCGAGCTGCTCTCCTTCCCGTGGCGGGGAGTTCCGCAGGTCGCTTTTCTCCCTGGGAAGGGACTAGCATTCCCTCCCTGCGCGCCGGGCGGGGGGGGGGCTCCGAAGGTCTGGGGCTCCCTCGCCCTGGGCGATGCCTCCTCCCCGGGGGCAGCTGCCTTTCGGAGGTCGTCCTGTCCGCCCTGGGAGAAGGAGCGGTGCAGCCGGAGCCAAGGGCCTTCCTTGTTCTCAGGATCAGTGCCGGATTTACGTATAAGCTCTAGCCCACTCTCTTGGGCCCCTCCCCAAAAAAACTGGGTGTACATTTGCAAAAATATAAGATAAAAAACGAAATAAAACCTACATGCAGCAACAGTGTTTTGTGTTGTGCAGGCTCCTATGATGTAAGTCACGGGCCCCGCCTGCTCGCCTGCTCCCGGTTTGCTCATTTCTTACATAAGGTGCCTACATTCTGCATGTGCAAATGGCTTTAGATACCTGTCAGGTCCAGAAACCTAAATCCGGCCCTACTCAGGATGCGACTGGAGAACAGCAGACTGAGGGAGCTGGACAGCCAGGCATGGGGACAGGGACCACGCAAAGCAGGGCAAGAAGGGGGTCCTGATCTCTGGTCCGCTGGGTCCGGAGGGCTGTAGGGAGTGGAAGCTTCTCTGGGATTCCTGCCGTGACCACCTGAAGTACAGCTTGTGTCCTTCGGAGGTGGCAATTTGGGGCACCTGCAGAGGCTTCAGGAATAGAGGTTGATCCACAGCTCATTGTCACCTCTGCATTTTGCATGAAGAACACATCGGTTCTGGCCACAAAGCCTAGATGGGTGTGCTTGGGGTTCGCTTGCTGTTCTTGTGCTTAATCTCCAGTGTGCTCTTCTCGAGCATCCCTCTGTATGTGCTGGATGCAACACGATGACTTTGCCAAGGGACCCCCTCCCCAGGAACCTTGAGGCATCTCCTAACGGTTGTAGCGCTGCTCATCCTCTAGTCTTACCTATTTTATTTTAGTTACAGGTAGGTAGCCGTGTTGGTCTGAGTCGAAGCAAAATAAAAAAATTCCTTCAGTAGCACCTGAATTCCTTCAGTAGCATTCAGAAGACCAACTAAGTTTTTATTTTGGTATGAGCTTTCGTGTGCATGCACACTTCTTCAGATACACTGGAAATGGAAGTGTCAGACCCTTATATATAGAGAGAGGGTGGTGGGGATGGGTGATGGGCTGATGGGAGTGGTAAACCTGTAGATGGCTGTTAACGACTGCTGATGACTGCAATTAGTCCTGGGGGGGGGGAGCAAGGGCAGAGGCGCTAAAGAAAGCTTGATCATGCATAATGAGATAAGAATCCCATGTCTTTATTCATCCCAGGTGGCTCCATGGTTTTAAGCTTGGTAATGAGTTCCAATTCAGAAACTTCTCTTTCCAGTCTGTTCCTGAAATTTCTCTGTAATAAAACAGCTGCTTTGAGATCTTGTATAGAATGTCCTGGGAGGTTGAAGTGTTCTCCTACTGGTTTCTCTGTCTTGTGGTTCCTGATGTCAGATTTATGTCCATTTATCCTTTGGCGTAGGGTTTGGTATTTTATTTTACTTATTTTTAAAAAATATATAGTGCTGTATCATAGAAATATATTACAACAGTTTATAACAATGTAAAAGTATAAAACCATACAGTAATAACATTTTCAGGCTGCCTTTCATGCCCCCTTTCCTCCACCCCCACAAGGCATGTTCTTGGCTTGTAGAGGATTGCCTGCTTTTCATGCAGATTGCCCCAGTTTCTGGTCTCCCAGTATCTCCCAGCTAAAAGGAGCAGAGGTCTTTGGCTGGGGAGCTGCTGCTAGTCCATTCATTCATTCAGGTAGTTTAGACCCTGATTCGCGCCCCCCCCCCCCTCGCAGAATCGATGAGACTAGATGGATGGATCGTCTGATGTGGTGTTTGGGAGGCCGCTTGTATTTTTATTTTTATTACAGTCGTAGCTTGGTTGCCTAACGCCTTGGAACTCGTATGTTTTGTCTCCCAAACGTTTGAAAACCGGAAGTGGATGTTCCGGTTTCCAAACGATTTTCGGAAGCTGAACATCCGGCGCGGCTTCTGTGGCTTCTGATTGCAGCCAATCAGAAGCCGTACTCTGGTTTCCATACGTTTTGGAAGTTGAACAGACTTCGGGAACTGATTCCATTCAACTTCCAAGGTACGACTGTATTATTATTATTATTATTAGAATTTATATACTGCCCTTTCCCTGGAGGTCTCAGGGTGGTTCACAGAAGAATACTAGGCAAAAGTCCTCTACAGGAGCCTGTTGTCGCTGCCCACGAATTCACTCTGCTGTCCTTTTCCCCCCAGGCCAACCTGACCTCTTTGGCCGGTCTCTCCCGAGGCAAGAAGGTGGCCCTGACCACGCTGGGGGTGCTGACGGCAGGCGGAGCAGGCCTGGCCTTGGCTCTCCACACTGCAGTGAAGGCCGGCGAGCTGGAGCTCCACCCCCCCAACTACCCTTGGAGTCACAACGGCATGCTGTCTTCTCTGGATCACAGCAGGTGCGGATGGGGCAGAACAGCCGGGGGGGGGGGGGAGAGAGGGAGAGATTTATGGGAACTGGTGCATCTCTTCCCCTTTGCAGCCTGCTAGGTAGGCATTGGAGGTGTGTGGTGTTAGCTATGCCAGTGGTTGCCCTGTGCCCATGGCCCTGTCTTGGTTTCTCGGCCGGATGGCTCATGTCAAGCACAAGCTCCTCCCCTCTCCCCGCCCCCATGCTCTGCTTCCTCTTCCCATCCCGAGATGTACAGATAAGAACTAAGTCTCCTCTCTGTCAACGCCCTTCCAGCAGCTGACAGTTGCCAGGATCTGCCACCTCCTTGGCCTTCCTTGACCACCAAGGCCTCCTGTACAGTGGAACCTCTGTTTAAGAACAGCCCTGTTTACAAACTATTTGGTTTACGAACTCTGCAAAACCAGAAGTTGTGTCCCGGTTTGCCAACTTTACCTCGGTTTACGAACGGAAGCCGGGCGGTGGAAGGGACCAGGGGCGGGAGGCCTCATTAGGGAAAGTGTGCCTCAGTTTAAGAATGGTTTCAGTTTAAGAACAGACTTCCGGAACGGATTAAGTTCGTAAACCGAGGGACCAGTGTAGTTGCCTCTTGGTGAGGATGCTGGAGCCGCTTCCCTGCCGTCTCCCACCCTCTCTCTCCCCAAGCAGGAAGCAAAGGCTGCTTTCTTCCCTGTTACGGTGACCCCATCGTCGCTTTCCTCAAGTCCACGCGCTCATGCCCTGCCTTGCTTTGTGCTCTCGCCTTTCTTCACCCACCTGGGCACTGGCTGTGCCCTATTTTCAGCAGTGGGTGCAACACTTCCCATTCCCTTGCGTAGGCGCCGTTGCCTTTGCTCCCAGAAGATGCTTCCTCCCTGCCTGCTGGGGGAGTTGCCCCAGAGTGTCCCATCCACCTCCAAGGAAGGAAAACTCTTGCCTGCGTTCATCCTCTCTATTGGCTGCTGCTATCTTTAATTGTTTGACTTCCAAGTTTGGTTTTTCTTTTTAAAAAGATACTGTTTGATATATTGTATTAGTTGTAAGCTGTCACAGGAGGGTCATAACTAGAAGGGGGGCTAGAAACACACCAGAACCTTCTTTGGCTTGTCTCCAGCGTCCGGCGTGGCTACCAGGTGTACAAGCAGGTGTGTTCCGCTTGCCACAGCATGGAATACCTGGCCTTTCGCAACCTTATTGGTGTCAGCCACACTGAAGAGGAAGCCAAGGCCCTGGCTGAAGAGGTAGGATTTGAGCTTTGGGGGGGGCACAGGGAAGTGGGGGGGCTGGGGTTGCTGTGGCTGGCAAAGCTATGTCCTGGAGCCCCTTGCACAGCTGGTCCCTGACTCGGGGGCTCTCCTGGGCTGCCTGGCTTTATGGACGGCTTGGTTGGTGGTGTTGGGGGGGGGGGAGACCAAATCATACTGGAAGGGGGGGAGGGAGAAGTCATTCTTGGGTGGGTGGGTAGCTTGGCCCTCTGGGGCGGCTTGGGATTCTTGCACTCAAGTTTGGCCTGTCCCGCATTAGACTGAGGTGCAGGATGGACCCAATGAGGATGGCGAGATGTTCACGCGGCCTGGAAAGCTCTCGGATTACTTTCCCAAGCCCTACCCAAATCCCGAAGCAGCACGAGCTGCAAACAACGGGGCGGTGCCCCCCGACCTCAGCTACATCGTCAATGCCAGGTAACGATGCCCAAACCAGGACTGGAGTGAGGCGGGTGGCCGTTGGCATGGTTTTGTGCTATTCCTGGCGGTTGGTGGTTTTGAGCCTCCCTTGCCCTTCTGTTCCAGGCACGGAGGTGAGGACTACGTGTTTTCCCTCCTCACTGGCTACTGTGATCCACCCGGTGGTGTGAGCATACGAGAGGGGCTTTATTACAACCCCTTCTTCCCTGGGGAGGCGATTGGCATGGCACCCCCGATCTACAACGAGATCCTGGAGTTTGAGGATGGTAAGTGGGGCCGGGCAGGACTCCCCTTGGGCTGGTTGTGGAGCCTCGCAGCGGAATAAAAAGGAATGAACGAAACCTCTGCCCTCCTGTGCAGGCACTCCAGCCACCATGTCGCAGATCGCCAAGGACGTCTGCACCTTCTTGCGGTGGGCGGCAGAGCCGGAGCACGACCACCGCAAGCGGATGGGTCTGAAGGTGGGTCTGGGAGCCCTCCATGTGGCAGGAGCTTGGCTGCCCTCAGAGAGCGAGCCAGTGGGAGGTCTGGTGACACACTAACATGCCTGCTGAAACTGCTCCCTTCCGCCTGTGTGCTGCTCTCCTAGGAAGGCCAGGGGGTGGGGGCTCCAGTGGTTCCTTTCCTGGACATCTCCTGAAGTCTCTCTGTAGAAAAGTGACTTCATGCCCCCCCCCGGGCTGTCTCTCTTCCCCCCCCCCAGATGGCGCTGATTATGGGTCTGCTGTTGCCCCTCACCTACTACTTGAAGCGGCACAGATGGTCCGTTCTAAAGAGCAGGAAGATTGCCTACCGGCCCCCCAAGTGACCCATGCTGCCGGTGGGGCAGACCTCTCTCTGATGCCTGAGCTGCGCTGCCTCTCCTGCCCTGGGAATGTATGTACAGACTGGCAGGCGGACAGGTGCTCTGCTCCATGCATTTGCTGTTATTTAATGTCTCCATCCATCCAGTCCCCCACAAAGCCTTGGGAAGAGGAGGACCCTGGGTGCAAGGGGTGGCAGGAACCCAATAAAACGCGTTTCTTCAACCAGAAATAAGCAGCTGGTGTCTGTGTTGAAATCCAGGTGGTACATTGTATGGATTGTCTTGAGTGGCTGCTCCACCCCCACCCCCCAGGGGAAAAAAAAATCTCCTGCGCATGCCCCGCGTTTTTACTTTTCTTTTTTATTGAAGGGGTTTTTTGTCCCCTCCTGTGCAGCAGCATACTTCCTGGACACTTTCCCCCTTCCTGGGTGCTGATGTTGCTCCCCCAAAGCTGAGCACTCTACGCCGGGGGCTGTCAGTTGAGGCAAGGGGGCTTCCAGGGGTGGGAGCCCTTTGGGGAGCCCAGTCTCCTTCGCCACGGAGTGAGATTCTGGTAGTGCAAAAGGGGTGGTGAGGGTTGGGGTTCCAAGGCACAGTGGGGTGGAAGCAGGGCAGGGCCAATACAGCCCTTCTGCCCCTCTGAGGTCAGTGCAGGGAGTGGGGGGCAGAGCATCTGCTTGCAGCCACAATGGGTGGGTGGGGGGGTGGGTCTTTCATCTGCTGCATCCTCTAAAGTCCGGGGAGGAAAGCCAAAGGAGGGAGCAGCCAGCCATGCTGAGACCTCTCCCCAAGGCCAGCCAGCTTCTCATCTCCTGGTGCAGAGGCTCCTTCCTTGCCGATGGGAGTCCTGGCAGCATCTGATGTTGCCCCTTGGGCAGGCGCTCAGTGGCAGTTCTGGCAATTGGGGTGGCACTTTTCCCCATGCACGTTGCACTGGCAGCCTCCGCTGGTGTCCCCGGGACCCTGCCAGGGAGGAGGACAAAGCACATCAAGGGGGAGACCTGCGGCCCAGCCTGGAGTGAGTTCCGCGGAGTGGAGCTTCCTAATGATCTGGTCCCAAGGAGCCTGTCTCCCGACGTCTGCAAGGCAGGTCATTGCTGGCCTCAGACTTGCTTCCGCTGGGCTCTTCCAGTCCACAGTCCACCTCCACCTGAGACTTCGCTTAAAACTTCCTATCCTCTGGCACCCCTCGCTCCCTCCATTTATCTCTCTGCTGGGATACCCTCTGGGCCACCCCCACCCCCTGTGAACATTGGGAGCAGCTAACCAGCCAGCCTGGTTTTTCGTCCAGGCCCCGTTGGTCTCTTCTGGAGGCAAAGCCTGGCTCTCATCCCTCCTTCTGCCCAACCCTGCTTCCTTCCTGGTGTGCCAGACCCCGCGCCAGCTTCCATCCTGAGCCCGCTCCCTTCCTCCCATGCTTACTTACCCCAGGCCCCCAGCGCGGCCCCTTGGTCACCCAGCAGATCTCCGTCTGGCAGACAGGGCAGCGGAGCCAGTCGCAGCCCCCCTTCTTCTGCACCACAATGTGGCAGACAGGACAGTGCATGGCCTCTCCTAGCTGCACCAGCGTCTGGCGGAGACAAGAGAGAGGGTGGCCATAGATCCAGAGGGGAAGGGCTCCCCCAGTCATGTAGTCCAACCCTCTGTAATGCCCTCTGGGGAGACTGTCAGTCCAGTCCCTTGGAGCTGCTCCCCATCTTACACCCACACACCCACCCCTGGCATTGATCCCTCTGAGGTATCCCGGCTCTGTGTTCTGTGCCAGTGCCTAAACCATGCCAAGGAACTTGGGCTTTGAATGTTTCATTGGGATGGGAAGAAGCACAGCAGCCCCCCCCCCCCCCCGGCCGTGAAATACAGCCCCTTCCTGGCCAGCTCACCTTCAGCATGTTGCTGGTCTCGCGGGCAGCGGCATCGTTGTGAGCCTGGAACTGCAGCTTGTCCTGGTACTGCTTGCAGTTCATGCCCTCGTGGATGGCCTGGGGGTGGAGGGGAGAGAATCAAACCCTTGGCATCCCTGCGAAGGGTTCCTTTCTGCTGCTCAAATTGACAGGGTCAACAGCAGCCCCAGGACCCCCTCCCCCCCGAGTGGCCGAGGCGTCCTAAGCCAAGCCGACGCATACCGACGGCAGAGCGGCCATCGCCTCGCACGGGTCGGCACCATTTTTGAGTGTCCCTCTCTGAAAGTCAAAAGCTGCCACAACCTGGAGATGGAGAGCTTGGCAGCGCCTAGATAAACTGTGGAACTCGCACCCCCAAGAGGATTGGGGAAATTCATGGAGGGCAGGACTGTCTGTGGGTGGCTCCCAAGCCAGGAGGCTCTGCTCAGCCTCCAGGCAGAGGCAGCGATGCTTCTGAAGACCAGATTCTGGAAACCGCAGGAGGGGAGAGTTGCTCTTGTGCTCAAATCCTGCTTGCCTGTTTCCCTTTGGAGCACCTGCTTGTCCACTCTTGAGAGCAGGAGACTGGACTAGGTGGGCCATTGGCCTGATCCAGTAGATTCTCTTTTTACGTGGTGAAACATCCCAAAGGGGCCTTGCCCTTCCCCTTTGCATGTGTCGACCCAGGCTGCCCCCTACCATGACCACCACCTTTGCCCTCTGGTGCCCAGGAGCACCCTCACCATCATCCTGCCTCCCTTCCCCCAGGGGGCCAGAACGCAGAGGAAGTACATCAAGTAACTTGATTCCTTCAAGGACATTTCTACCCTCCAGTGTTTCTGAAAGACACTAGAAAACAGGCAGCCTGGAGGCTGCTGACAGCTCAAAAGGCAAAATGGGGGGGGAGGGGGGCCCTGTGCTCTGGCCACCTGCAGGACTCCTGCTGATTAACATCCTAGCCCCATCAGAATCACAGAACTGTAGAGTTGGAAGGGACTCCCAAGGATCATCTAGTCCAACCCCCTGCAATGCAGGACTGCCTGCACTTCTCGTTCATTCTTTCCTCCAGCCCCTGAGCCAGTCCCAGCAGAGGTGGGGAGCCGAGGGCCCAGTGCTGCCCCTTGACCGGGCTCACCTTGCAGACGAGGCAGTTGAGGGCCCGGCAGATGGGGCAGCGGAACTCGTTGACGTCGTCCTCGTAGATGCACCAGCCCAGGCAGTCGGCCGTCTGGCAATGGTAGCTGTTCTGGGCCCTGCTCTCGGCCACGGCCAGCCTCCGCTCCAGGAAGCGCTCGTACTCGTCCCACGACACCAGCTGCGGAGACCAGGGAGCTGACTTAGAGCGCCTGAGATAGGGAGGGCAGGGCATGGGCTGGCCTTGGGGCACCCCCTGGCTTCTGTAGCCGGAAGGGGGTGGAAATCAAAGGAGCTTCGGGCCATGGCAGCCTCCTCCACTCCCTCCGTCTGCAGGAGGACAGCTCTACAAAAAAGACCTCCGGAGCTGTCTGCCAGCCGGAGCTGGCCTGCTCAAAATGCCACTTTGCACCTCCAAACGCTCTCGATGAAGGACCGTGGCAGGGCAAGGGGGAGCTAGGGATCCCTGACCCCTGCGGACTCACCGCCCGGATCTCCCTGTCCTGGAGGTGGCTGCTGCAGGCGTAGGAGTCGTCCCGGAAGGGACAGGCCACCTGGGGCTCCTCGCTGCAGTTGATCAGTTGGCGCAGGCAGTCCCTAGAAATGGAGGAGGGGTGGCAGGGGGGGGTCAGGTCACAGCACCCTTCCCCCACCCCCACCCCCGGTCCCTCCCGCACCAGGCAGGCCAGGTTACCTGCAGAAGCTGTGCAGGCACTCCCGAAGCAAGACGCCCTCGCCAGGCTCCACATTCAGGTAGCAGATGCGGCACTCGATCTCCTCCCGGTTGGGCACCAGCGCCGCCTCATCCAGCTGCTGCAACTGCTGGAAGTTCTGCAGCCGCTCTTGCTCCTGGGCCTGGAGGGGGCAAATAGGGGCAGGTGGTGGTTGCCCAGCAGCCAGGCCAGAGTGCCCTGGTTAAAGGTGGGTAGGGGGCTCGGCCTGGGCACACCCACCACCCAGGCTCTCTTGCATGGCCTGCCGGGTGAGATTTGGAGGGTCAGCTGTAACTCGTTGGAGACCCTCCTAACTCTGCAAAAAGGGGCAGAAGCCCTATTATTATTGTTGTTGTTGTTGTTGTTGTTGTTGTTGTTGTTGTTGTTGTTATTTTCCTCCAAAGATCAGAGGGTGGTTTACAACATAAAAATGCAAAATGCGTAACATAATAAGGGGAAAAAAACCCAACCTGCCCACCCCCAAGCACATTTAAAAGGCCGCAGATTGTTTTAACAGTGAAAGAGGAACATTTTTGCCTGGTGCATAAAGATATTATCATGAGCCAGAGCCAGCAATTTAAAAAGCCCACCAGTATAGTTGAAGTTAACTCTTTAATCAAAGGAACCAAAACAGTTCAGGCCCAGTGATCCCAGCAACTGTTCCCAGTAGGTCTTGCCCCAATAAGGCAGTTGCAAGGACTGGAGGCCCCCTGCCTTCCCGCAGCTGCCTAAGTCCCCTCCTCTCCAGAGTTTGTTTCAAGCAAGCGGAGACTGTGGCAGGGGCGTACCCAGGATCAAAACTAGGGGGGGCAAGGGGGGCCCAAGGCATGGGAGGGGAGGGGCCACAAAGTGGGAACATGGGCGGGGCTACAGAGCCCAGGTGGAGCGCGCAGCCATGGGTGAGAGCGGCGCTGCTGGCGGGGCTGGTGGGCAGAGGCGGAGGCGGAGCACAGCCCAGCGGAGCGCGAGTTCGACATTCCTGCCCGCCGCGCCCTCCAGCTTCCCGTTGCACTCTCTGGTTCCCCGCCGCGCTTGGTCTTGCCGGAGGGCGCAACGGGGAGCTGGAGGGAGGGCGCAGTGCAGTGGGCGAGAACGCCGAACTCGCGCTCTGCCGGGCTGTGCTCCGCCTCCGCCTCTGCCCACCATCCCCGCCGGCAGCGCCGCCGGCCCTGCTTCTAGGGGGGCAGCTGCCCCCCCTGCCCATGGACTGTGGCAGCTCTCCTCCTCTGCCCTTTTCATTTCTCTGCATGTTCTGGGAGACCAGCAGGGAAGGGAGCTGGTTGCCGCAGGAGGGAGAGACCGCCTGGATTCTTCAGCAGCTGGTCTCCCCTCTGTCTCCTGCCTCTGAGTCTGGACTGCCCTCTGCCACAGCCTCTTCCTGCTCACTAAACCCGGTTGCCTCTTCACCTCCCAGCCTGTTCCCTCTGACCAGGCATCGTTGTCCAACCACCAGTTCCTGGGCTCTGAGCCTTCTTCCCCTGGGGGTTCCTCGGCTGGTGCCTCGCACCACTCCTCTGCATCCAGCCGCTGGTCCGTGACAGAAATGGAGTGAAAATGCCCGCCCGCCCCCAAAAAGCCTGATGGGAAAAGTAGGATACAAGACTCTGGAACAAACACTCTGGGAAGAGGCATAAAAGGAAGGTGGTGATCCCAAAGAGGTGTCCCAAAGCATCACCTTCTGAAGAGCAGCAAGAATGTTGGAAGATAATGCAGACTTTGGGTGCCTGATCTCAGGAGCCCTTTTGCTACACCCCGTCTAAGGCAGTCCAGCAACTGCATGCCTATTTTTTGGGGGGGGGCAAGGCGAAGTGAGACTTGGTCAAAGGGGTGACCTAACCACCTGCGGAAGACCCGCCCCTGACCAGGGCACCTGCAGGATCTTTCCAATGGTGTGCTTTATTGTCCTGCAATTTTATTCTAGGGCTTGTTTACATTCCAAGAGGCTCTCTGCTCTAGAAACGACAGAGGGGAAGGACAGCTTTTTCCTGCTTTCATTCTCCCAACTCTTGGGGAATCGGGATCCTGAGATGTCTGGCAAGCACATCACAGCAGCATTCACAGAATTAAGGAACTGAGCGAGTTGGAACCCAAGGGTCATCTAGTCCAACCCCCTGCAATGGAAGGAGCTTTTGGCTGCCTCGCTCCTCCTCCTCTATGCTTGTTTAATTGTGCCTCACTTTTTGCAAAATGTCTCAAAGCAATTCATAAAATATTTAATATGCAGAACTTCGCAAAGATTTAAAAGCTGCAACAGAATAAAACCCTGGGTGGAATTCAGTGTAGTGCTACCGGTAGGTGTGGGGGTCTGCTTGCACAGCAGGACTTCTCCCCTCACGCCTCTGTAGGGCTGCTGAACCCATTCTGGGGTATCACCCAACCTTCAGAGATTTAGCAGGTGAGGGATGTGAAGCGAGGAAAAAAAACTCCATGTGCAAGCAGACCTCCTTGTCCATGCAACAACTTAATTCCTGCCCCTTCCGTGCAGCGGGCCTGAACCTGTGGAACTCCCTGCTAGTTGAAATTAGGCACATGGCTAAGACTTCCTTGTTCCAGCAAACATTTTAAGGTAGTCTTCAGTTTTATGATACATTTTTATTCTTTTGCTGTCCCATTTTTGGTGGCTTGTTTTTATGTACCCCACTAAAGCAAGGAATGCAAACCTCCTGCAGTTCCCCAGACATGAGACACCCATGAAATCAGCTGGGGGGGGGGGCAATGAGGCTGCTCCAACCCTTAAAGTGGCTGTAGCAACTCCTTTGCAGGCAAAAGGGCCACCTGTGGCAAAGAGAGCCTCGCCGAAGTTCTCTTGAGGGGCAGCTCACAGCAGAGACCCCTCAGCCACCCCCCTCTCTCATCCCCCCCACCCACATGCATACCCCCTGAAGAGCCCCTGTCCCCTTTCCCCATCAATGACGCTACAGAGAAGTACCAGGGTGGACTGTCAAGCCCAAATGAATCGTTTAATAGAACAAAGGATTTGCTCTCCAATTCATTTTTTTTAAAAAAGAAATCAAATTTACAAACACGTTATGCAGAAATCAAGCCATTTCAAAACAGGTCCCAAAACTTCTGCTGCTGAATAATCAGTGTTCAGTACAGAGAGAGAGAGAAGGGTGTTTGCTGTCCCATCAGCGGCCAGGGCAGCAACACCTGCCCCACGGCGAGGGGAGCCACCTCCTCCAAGATCTGCTGGCTGGGGCGAGCAGGAGCTGGGGCAGACCCCCGACGCTCAAGTGGAAACCCCCCCTGGCCCACTGAGAAACAACCACCTTGAGATGAGGGTTTACAGCATTTCTCTTTCAAAGTGCTATCACGGCAGAGGTCCTGGGCAACGCAGAGGGTCTCTCTTTCTAGTCCAGCTTCAGCATAAGCAAGTCCCCAAGGCAGAGCCTGGCCTTGGGGTTCAAACGCTGCCTGACCTTTGGGGCATTTCTGCCTCCAGCAGCGAGGCCAGGCAGGCCATGGCTTCTCCTGGTCAAAGGCACACGGGGAGAGCAGCCTCCATGGGGGGGCGGAGTGGGGGGAGAGACCTTCAACGCAGGCCCCAGCGGAGCTAGGAGCGCAACGCCAGCAGCCGGGAGGCTCCCGGCAAGCAGCAACGACCCCCTGGCTGTGCAGGCCTGAGGACAGAGCGGAGGAGAGCCAAAGGCAACTGAGGGAGGAAGGCACCAGGGGGCAAAAAGGAAGGAAGCCCCCGCAGGGCAACAGGCTCCGTGGGTTGCACAGCGTTAAAGAACGCAGATCGACTGCCTCCACTGGGCAAGCAGCACACACACAAAAACACCTTTCCATGGTGGGGATCACAACCTATGAACAGCTCATGGGATTCAGGCGGCGGCCCCACTGCAGGGGCTCTCGTGGCTCCAACCTCCAAGGCTCACACAGCTCCAGTCTTCCATGAGCGAGAGAGAGAGGCAGGGGGGCTCTGGGCTGCTGCCAGTTGAGCCAGGAAGAGGGCTGAGTTCCAAGACCCAGGTGGAATGGAGAGGCAAGGGGGGAGGCTAGGCAAACCCACAAGCATTGCATGGCTGCGCCCCCAAAGCTGCTCAGGTGGGACGCAGCTCTCGCTGCCGTCACAGGGGGCTCTCAAAGCCCACACACCCCCATATGGCTTTGCACCCCCCAGCTTGCTCAAAGGCCGGCCAGCCAGTGAAGCCGCCAAGGGCCAGCAGGCAGCAAAGACTCTCAGCTGCTTGTTCTCAGAAGGGGAAGGTGGGGGGGCAGCCACAGAAGCCCGCCCCTGCCCTGCCATGCCCCTTGTGCTTCACTGTCCGCTTGGCTCATCTTGGCAGCCCTTGGTGCTGCAGCCGGGACTAAGACATATCCCCCCTGCGAGGCTGGGAGAGGCAGTGGTGGCGATGGCGGCCCAGCTCTGAGGTGGCTATGAGAACTCCGAGGAGAGGTGGATAAAGTCGTCCGGGGTTCCCAGGCTGTGGGCACAGGGCACAGCGGAACCGTCTTCTCTCCTTCCTTTTTCCTGCCACAAGAGAAAGAAGAAAGAAGAGAAGAGAGTCGTCAGGTGCTGCCGCCACCACTGCTGCTGCCGCCAGAGATTGCTGCCTGGAGCCTCCTGCACCTTCCCCCTCACCCACACCCACCCCAGAATGGACTGCAGCCCTCCCTCCCTCAGGCCAGGCCAGGCCAGGCCCAACCTCCCTAGAAAGCACAGGAGGTGAAGGGCAGAGCCCAAGAGATTTTGAAATTCTATTTTTCTGGTGCACTCTACAACATGTTTTGCCTATTTACTGTACTTAGAATGTGATGAAAACAATGCACTAAAAAAATACCACCGGCGAAACATTAAAAGGGTCAACCAAATCATAATTAGTATCTCATTATTTCAGAAAATGAATCAAGCAAGAACTAAATTATTTATTATTATTATTATATAAACATCAGCTACATAGTTGGGGAGCAGGAGTTGGCCAGTATGCTAGACCCTTAGCTCCCCATCTGTCAACCAGCTGACGTCACCATGACGTTGGGAGACCACTTCATGGGGAGGGAGGGGGAGATACTGACATGGGGCTTTTTCCTCCCTCCCTTTGCAGGCAGAGATTGTGCCCAAAGATGTTTAAACTCAAAGGTGTGACGTCGGCCATGACAGAGGGGAAGGGGGAACCAGGCCTCCTGGAAGTGGACTCCAGGCACCTGCAGCCTCGGAAGCAGGACGTGTTCATTTCCACCCTGCTTCCACCCCATTCAGCAGTTTTATTCCGTAATTTATACTCCACTTGTAAACCACAATGGCTTCTGGCCAGTGCAGAACTTAAGTGATTTTGGATGAACACTTTTTAAAGCATATTTCTTATTATGTAAATTTATAGCACCTCTCTTGTAAATAGCTCTTTGGTTGTGTGAAGTGATCAATAAATTTAATAAGCTGAACTTACCATCATCATCATCATCATCTAACTAGAAATGCCAGAATTAAGAAGAATCTGCATGAAGACTCTACGAGGAAATTTGAAACGGCAAGTGCCTCTCAAATGGGGAATCCTTTTGAAAGCCTCCAGAACACAGTTGGGAAGCTGGCTTCCTGGATTGCTACCAGCCACAAGGACGATGTTTCCTGCCCTCAGAATAACACCAGGTGCTGGGAGGAATCGCAAGTGGGGAGAGTGTTGCTGCCGCCTTCAGATCCTGCCTGTGGGCTTCCCAGAAGAGGCAGCTGGTTGTCCACTAGGGCAACAGCTGGCTGAGCTGGACAGGCTCCCCTTGGCAGGAGACTTCTGGGGTTCTTAAGGAGCTGAATAAGGAGAGGGAGCTGGAGAAGAGAGCCAACAAAGCTGGGAGCTTCAGACCCCTGCAGGGAGCTTCTCCAGCAGCCTGTGAGGCACAGGAAGGGAGCTACACCCAGACACCTACCTTCTGGTACTGCAAGATGCCCTCCTTCTCCTGCTGCATCCGCCACAGCTCCACCTCATCCGGCCTGTAGCTCCCGGGAACCACATAGTTGGCAGGCCGGTCTGTGCTGCACATCTCACAGCCGGGCCGGGTGGGCTTGTTGATGAAGGTGCAGGTGGGGCAAGACCAGCCAGTCTGCAATGGGAGACGAGGAGCAGGAAGAGGAGGCTGCTAGACGTGGCGCCTGCAAGGATAGCCCCTGTCCAAGAGGCCGTGGGCCAGGATGCAGCCACGCGATGAGGCCCACCCCAGAAGGCGCTCTGGCCCCTTTCTTGAGCAGACTACAGGGAGCCCAGGGGAATGGGAAGCCCAGGGACTGGGAAAGAGAGGGGGGGGGCGTATCTATGGGGAGACGGCTGCCTTGAGTTTTGCCACTTAGCAGAGGGAGTACGTACCGGCACAGGAGAGGGAGGAGGGGCGGCAGCCGGGGGCGGAGGGGCTCGAGAGTGGCCAGGGAGGAATTTCCCCAGGAAGTGGCTGCTCTCGCCCACATCCCTCTTCCTGTTAGAATTTTTCACACCTGCAACAGAAAAAGAAGGCTTAGAAGAAGGAGGTCTAAGAACGTCACTATTGCAAAGTTTCTCTTAAACAAAAGCCAGGTTAATATTGATCAGTCTGATTAATGATTGTTCACAAGCTTTGTTTAAACAAATAAATGTTGTCCCTATGGTTAACCTCTAAACTCTTCCAGATACATTAAAGGAGGCTTTTTTAGGAACATGAAAAACTGGTATGCAAATTTGCACTCTAACAAAAATCATATCCGTTTCCTTTTCAGGAAATAAAGTCCTCCCGACTCCCAGAAGCCATCAAGCCTGACTGCCACCTAGTGGTCACAGGAAGGTCATTTTTGTTGCTGTTTGTTTCCTCTTTTTGGGGTGACGGGGTGGGGGGGGGGTGGGCCAAGGCAGAGCAAAACAAGAAAGAGCACCAGGGACAAGAAGAGGGAGGAGCGAAGAGTGCTCAGCACACAAGTTCCTATGTCCCTCCCTCCCTCAGCCAAGCCTAAGCCCCTCCCCAGCACAAAGGGGAAAGATTCCTATTAGCATCATTTATGGATTTATACCGTTTTAGGATTAGACCGTTAACCACACACTGTCACAAGCTATGTATCCAGATGTAACAAAGAGATGCAAAGCTTGGCGACAGTAAGAGCTGTTCGGCAGTGGAATTTGCTACCAAGGAGTGTGGTGGAGTCTCCTTCTTTGGAGGTCTTTAAGCAGAGGCTTGACAGGCATATGTCAAGAATGCTTTGATGGTGTTTCCTGCTTGGCAGGGGGTTGGACTGGATGACCCTTGTGGTCTCTTCCAACTCTACGATTCTATGATTCTATGTAAGGATGAAACGTTAACCATCTGTCATTTAGTTGTAAATTAGTGGTCAGATTTGCACCACAGAGTAGGAAAGATATGAATAAATGAGGAGCTGGACTTTAGTAACTGAATGTGGCCTTTTGTCTTCCTGATTTAAATTGCCTTGACTTGCAGGCAGACAAGCTGTTGGGGAGAGGTGTAACCTCCTTCCAGAGAGGTTCTGAGGGTCCCGAAATGAACCCCCTGCTTCTAGCCAGATGCAAGCTCTTCCCCTTTTTTCCTAAGGAGCCCCCGCCATCCCCCAAAGCGCTCCCTGCCTGCTCACTTTTCTTGGGCAGGCAGGTGGGCAAGGTGCTGCATTTGTGCCTGGCGTCTGTGTTGTCTGCGAGGGGCGAGGGAGGCGGCTGCAACAACACCCAGTCCCTGTCCTCCTTGAAGCGCTGCTCAGAGAGGTGGGCGCCCTTTGCCGAGAGCAGGTAGAGGAAGGCCGTGTCGCCGTCCTTCTGGATCCCGTAAGAGCCAACGGTTCGGTCAGCCACACAGAGACACTGGCCAATAATCCAGCGCTGGACGCTGGGGTGGAATCCGTAATCCTGGAAGACCTGGGGGAAGCAGAGACGGGCTCAGTGGGAGTTAGCTCTGAAGGCCTCCGCAGCAGGCCAAGCAGCCAGGCAGTTGTGGGCCCTTTCCCCCCAGAAGCTGCCCCAGGGAAGGAGCCAGAAGACGGCCTCCCTGCCCCTGAAAAGCTGTGCCCGGGTTACCTTCTGCCTGAGCCCTGCAATGGTGGTGTAGGTGTGGACCCGGGTGGTGATGCTCGTCGAGCAAGTGGCGTCTTCCACCTGCACCTTCATGCTAAAAGGGAGGGAATCAATCGGCCAGTGAGACAAGCACAGCACGTCCCGCAATCGGCCATCTTCAGAAGAGGAGGCGTGCAGGGAACCGGCCCCAAATAACCCAGCCTTCTCCAAAGACACCTGCTCCCTGCCCAGCCCTCCCTCCTCTCATACCTGATCTCGCTCGTGGGGTAGCAGGACTCCTTCAGCAGGATCCGCAGAGCAGCGTGTTGCTGGGCGAGCAGCGTGGCACAGCGCATGGCCTCCTCCTCGTCCCCGAGCTCAATAGCAGTGGACAGGTGGAGCGCCAGGTCCTCTGAGGAGGAGACAAAGCCAGGCATGAGCTGGCCAGGTCAAGTTTTGCGCCACCCGTCTCAGGCAAGCCTCCCCCCCCCACCCCCGTTCTCTAAGGTCTGTGATGGAAATCCTCCTAGGGAGCCACCTACTGTTGAGCAAGAGCTCTCCAAAGCAGCCCCACCCCCTGCCCCAAACCTGGCCCAAGACTTCCTTTCAAGTGAGTTGTAGAAGCTTTCTTCTCTTATTCTGATTTTGAGCATTTGCACCCTGCTCTTTTCTTAGTCACACAGAGGCCTCGTGCAGCTATTGGATTGGTTTTCGTTGTCTTCAGTTCCAGTAGAACTTGGACTAGGACCTGGGAGGCCAGGGTTCGAATCCCCAGTCAGCCACAAAGCTCACTGGGTGTGGACCTAGGCCAGTCATCCACCCTCAGACTAGCCTACCTCAAAGGGTTCCTGTGAGGATAAAATGGGGAGGAGGGGACCTGCAATAAATGACACTCTTCTCTTCATTTATGTTGACTGGTTGGTTTTTTACCTTTTTAAAAAAATGAAAAAAAGCTGGGGCAGTTGGAGGGGCTTGCAAGGGCAGCCCCCTCTTCCTCATCCAGCTCAAGCAGCCGCTCTTTCAGGGCATATATGCTGCTCTGGTGGCAAGCCCCAAAGCATGGCTGGGGAACCTCCAACCCAAGCATTGGATGCGGCCTCCTACTTAACTGCATCTGGCCCCTGGGTATTTCCAGCAACTCCTCACCACTGAGGGGGTGGATCAAGCAGGCACTCAGGGAAGAGGTCAACAGAAAAGGAAATAAAACCAACCAAGTGCGTTTAATGCAATCAATAAATGAAGACTTGCATGGGCACCAAATGAAACCCCCACCCCAGTGGATTACCATCAATGGGAAGGAAAGGTTCAACAGGAAGTATAAACATAGCTTGCTTTTTAAATAGATATTATTTATTCCTCTGTTTACCTCTTGCTTGCCAAAATGGCTTCTGAGCCATAGAAATATGGGGGAGATTTTGGGCAATTACTGAAACCAAGTTCTCTCTCAATTCACCTTCTCAACAATACGTCACGAAATGCCCCCATTCCTCATTACCACGGTGCAACAAAACCAGATGCCTAACCTGATACAGGCAGAGGGAAATTTCAAGTATGCAAACATCACATTTCCTGGCAGCTGTGTAGCTTTTATGATGCGTCTTCAAGGGCACACTGTCCTGTGCCATCAGCCACCCACCTTTCCTGGCAAGCTCCAAGGGCAGAGAGACATTGGTGTCTGACAGAGAGTTGAAAAGTGCCAAGGGAAGGGGAGAAGGCCGTCCTGTCAGCAAACCGCTTCTCTCAGTAGCTGGGGAGAGAAAAGACACAGAACATAAGAAGATAAAACTAGCCTGCTGGATCAGGCTGATGGCCCATCTAGTCCAGCATCCTGTTCTCACAGTGGCCAATCAGATGCCAGTGGGAAACCCACAAGCAGGATTCGAGCACCAGAGCCTATTCAGAGACTACTCCATTGACACAGGAAATGATTATGCTTCAGAATACAGTAATAAGCAGGAGGGTTTACGAAAGAATAAAGATGCAGAATTACCGGTAACCCGTTTCCCTCAGGGGTTTTCTCGAGGGCACAGCAAGTCTGTCTCCACCCTCCTGCCCCACCAGGTTTCATCACTCTTGGTCAGCATTGCAAATGCAGCTAGACATCAGGTGGCTATAGCACAGCTTACTTAGGAGCAGAATCAGCCCTGGAAAAGGAGACTATGGCACAGCTCACGTGGGTAGCTGGATGCGAGAGCCTGGGGGCGGCACAGAGGCACATTGTTTCCCCCACGCCAGAGCTGTTCAGCCACAACAACCCATTTTCTCCACCTTCTTGCTATACTAACGGCCCTACAGATCAAGGCAGGTGCATCTGATTGCATCGAGAGGGCAGGCCTCTCCTCTGCTGACCACCTCTTCAGAACTGACAGGCCATGGCTTGTAGAAGAGTCATGCCCTCTCTCGCTCCCAGAAGCTGCAAGCTGGACCCTGGCATGGTAAGTGCCTTCTGGGGCAGGAGCTGACCTTTCTGGAGCTCCTGGAGGGAGCTGCTGACGACTGTCCACCACTTCTGTGCCTCATGCTCATCTTCAAAGTGGAAAACAAGGGGGTCGTCTGGGCGGGCCAAGAACTTCAGCTCATGACAAGTGGCAGTCTTCACCTCATAGCAAATGTCTCTGAGGTTGTACTCAACAAGGCCCTAGGAGTAGAAAAACATTAGTGGGCGAGTGCAAAGTCCTATAGCTCCTGTTGAGGCCTCTTTACCTCAAGCAACACAGGGGTGAAAGCACCCGTTTCATTCTTCAGACAAGTCTCATCAGGCTCCCCCTCATCAGTGCTCATGCTGAAAGCTGTTTCCCCTGTTAAATAGCTCAAAGGATGGACCTCTCCTTGAACAACAGGACTTCCCCCCTTCCTCTCCCCCCTCGGTGCAAAGCTGCTCGAGACGTTCTCTCATCCCTCCAGAGCTGATTTTGAGGGTGTCTAGTGGACGGCAGGGGAGAGAGGGAGGAGGGGAAAGTTCCATTCTACAAGTGGAACTCCTAAGAACAGAAGGAGAACCTGCTGAATCGGGCCAATGGCCCATCTAGTCCAAAATCTGGTTCTTACAGTGGCCAACTAGATGCCTGCAGGAAAGCCACAAGCAGGATTCAAGCCCAAGAGCCCCGTCCCCTCCTGTGGTTTCCAGCACCTGCTATTCAGAAGCATGGCTGCCTCTGACTGCAAAGGCAGAGCTTAGCCATGATGACTAGTAGCCATCGATAGCCCTCTCCTTTGTTAATTTGTCCAGTCCTCTTTCAAAAACACCCAAGTCTCTTGCAGGAACACTGGATACTGCCTCAGGGTGGGGATGTCTTTAGAACTTCACTGGAAGAAGCAAGAGGAGCCTGCCTGTCCCTTACTGTTCTGCCCTATTTGTTTACAGCCCCTCATGATGAGTGCAAGGCCTGTGTATGGTGGGCAGGGTATACGGAGGTATACAAGGAGGTATACGAGGCACAATCCCCAAACACCACTAACCAAAGCAGTTTCAGTGCTGTGCCCAGACCCAAAGCCAGACTTAAATGGGTCCAGATAATCCGTTTCCTCCAAGTATGCCTTGAGCTGGACCACCAATACCGTCTCAAGGACTCTTCAACATGTTGACTGCAAGCCATTTTGGGTACTGCTGTATGCGATGGAAAGGTGGGGATGTAACTGTTTTTAATGAATAGTACATTATGGGACGCGGGTGGCGCTGTGGTCTAAGCCATAGAGCCTAGGGCTTGCCAATCAGAAAGTTGGTGGTTCGAATCCCCGCAACAGGGTGAGCTCCTGTTGCTCGGTCCCTGCTCCTGCCAACCTAGCCGTCACATCAAAGTGCAAGAAAATAAATAGGTACCGCTCTGGCGGGGAGGTAAACTGCGTTTCCGTGCACTACTCTGGCTCGCCAGAAACAGCTTAGTCATGCTGGCCACATGACCCAGAAGCTGTACGCCGGCTCCTTCGGACAGTAAAGCGAGATGAGCGCCGCAACCCCAGAGTCGTTCGTGACTGGACCTAATGGTCAGGGGTCCTTTTACCTTTAGCTTTACCTTATGAGCAGGTATACTTGAAGCACACAATGGACCAAGGCATGTTGAGGAACGGACCTGGCCTTTCTACTTAATCCAATAAATCAGTGCATTTAACAAATGGAAGTGCAAGGGAAACGGAAACAGGTTGCTACCATGATCCTTGCTTGGCTATATGAGCTGGATATCATATGATCAAATCCCTGGATGTTGTTTGTTGTTGTTGTTAATTAACAAACACTTAGGAGGCAGCTAATTCTTTTTCTAAGCATTGTTCATACATTGAGACATCCTGTAAAATGCGGGGTGGGTGGGGAGAAACAGATCTTGTAAAAGAAGGGGTGACTTTGCCGGCCTCTTGGGCACCTCTTGTGAAAGAGGCAAAGCAGTCAGCGCCACTCAGAGAAGAGGGACATTTTTCAGCAAAGGCCAACAGCGGCCCAAAGGCCCCAAACAGCCTGGGCTTTGCCCCTGGCGTTGCTTCCCCATGGCTGGGCAGCCCCCTCCAGCAGCTGAAATGCACCCACTCCAGTCTGACGGGTTGGGGCAGCTGCCGGCCCCTGAGCTTCAACAGCCTGTGAGGAAGAAAGGCAGGGAGGAGGAGGAGGAAGAGGAGGAGGAGGCAGCCGCCTCTGGGAAGCTGGCGAGACAAGCCTGTGTGGCAGGGCCAGAGGGTCGGACCAGGGCCTGGGTTCAAATTCCCGTTGGGCCACAGAGCTCAGTGGGCGTGACCTTGGGGGCCAGTCGGCCTATCCCTACCTCGCAGGGTTGTTGTTGGGGTAATGAGAGGAGGAGGAGGAGGAGGAGGAGGAGGAGGAGGAGGAGGCCCATATGCCCCCGTTGAGCTCCTTGGAGAAGGAAGGCGCGACGCAAAGCCAAGGGCGGCCCAAGGCGCCCGCGGAGCAACCTCCCCGAAGGTATCCTGCTGCCTCCCCGCTCCACGATGTCGCTGCCTCCGCCCGAGACCCGGAGCCCCTCCCCTCCCCGTCCCCTCTCACCCCTTCGCCTCCCGACTCCGCCGCGCTCCTCAAGCCGAATCGAAAGCGCTCGGGGCCGGGCGCCGCGCTCAGCTGGAGCCGGAAGAGGCGCCGCGCTTCCCGGCCGCCCGGCGAGGCCGCGGACAAGGCCGACGGCGGCGGAGAGGGCGCATCCGGCGAGCGCGGCACCCAGGCCTTCGCCGAGGCCAGCAGCACCAGGCCCGACGGGGACGGCGAGCAGCCCGGCGCCGCCGCCATCGAGTCGCCGCCCGGAACCGGAAGCCGAGCGCGGACGCTTCCGGCTCGGCTCCATCCGCTTCCCCGCCGCCGGAGGGAAACTGCCGCCCGACTCCAAGGTTCCGGGCCAGGAGATATATTTTGGACCAATTAGGTCCATAAATTACCATATAGCATATATTCAGCACAAAAAACAGCAACAATTTGTTGCTGACAAAGGACATATAAAGGGCCCCATTACCTTCAGGAGCTTAGGGCCTCATCAAACCTAAATCCGGCTCTGGCCTTCCTATATATATATATATATATGGACAGCATGTTCGATGCGGCACTTGGGCTTCTTAAAAGATGGTTGCGGCCACCCCCTGGAGTTGCTGCAGCCTGGAAAGAACTCGCCTGCCTTCCGCATTTCAACGCCCAGCCCTCCTGGCTGGGGCTGATGGGAGTTGTAGTCCAAGGCTACCTAGATGGCCCTTGGGAACCCTTCCAACCCTACAATTCTACGATGCTATGCTAGCACCTTGTGAGCAAAATCTGCTACCCCCTTGGGAGGGCAGGCCTTGTGCCAAGCTCTCAGGCTGGTGTGGAGCAGCACTGTCAACAGGGAGCATGGGCTGTGCCCCCTCTGCACTACAGTAGGCTCCTTCCGCCAGCACCACACTTTTCTGCCCATTGGCAAAGGAGCGTGTTTGGGGAGTTACACCAAAGGAGACTTCTGTCACCTCCAAGAACCCCTCTGCAGCTGGGCTTTCTGGTTAGTACAGCCCTCTGAAAGAACTTAACACCTGCATTTGTTTGCAATCCAAATTGCCACAGGAGAGATCTAGTTCTAGTGTCCTGTCGTGTTTATTAATAGGCAGCCCTGTTTAGGGAAGCTTTGAATGTTTAATAAATTATTGTATTTTAATACTTCTGTTGGAAGCCGCCCAGAGTGGCTGGGGAAACCCAGCCAGATGGGTGGGGTATAAATATAATAATAATAATAATAATAATAATAATAATAATAATAATAAGTGACTGACTGCTATGACTTCTAGGAAAGAGGGCAACCAAAACTGATCGCAATATGTTTGCCCACAATAGACACATCTCGCAGGCTTGAAGGATGGCCTTCTACCAGGGGAGCCGACTTCCATGCTAAATCCTTCCTCAGAGGCTTGCTGCCACATACTCACCCCTGACAAGACCCATGGGCTTGTCGGTGGTGGTGGTGCCAATTTTGTAGAACTCCCTCCTGAGGGATGCGAGCCTAATGTTCCTTCTCTGGTATCCCAATACAGTGGCTAGGGCTGTGTCACTCTATAATGCTTTTGGACTAGTGAGCCATCTGGAGCAGAATTGTGCTTTATTATTCCTTTCGATGAATTTGCGCTGGTTTTGCGGAGATATTCTAGATTTGGTTTTAAATTATTATCATCTTTCTTGTGGCTGCTTCATATGGAAAAAGCAGCGAGCAATTTTAAAAATGAAATGAATAATCCTGGTCATTTAGAAGATTGCATTAAATGCTTGGCGTTCCCAAAAGGAAAAGAATTGCGGCTGCATTGGAAAAGCATATCCAAATTCTGCTGCTAGACACATGCTGGTCCCATCACCTCCTGGCAAATAGAAGGGGAAGAAATGGAGGCAGTGAGAGATTTTACTTTCTTGGGCTCCTTGATCACTGCAGATGGTGACAGCAGTCACGAAATTAAAAGACGCCTGCTTCTTGGGAGAAAAGCAATGACAAACCTAGACAGCATCTTAAAAAGCAGAGACATCACCTTGCCGACAAAGGTCCGTATAGTTAAAGCTATGGTTTTCCCAGTAGTGATGTATGGAAGTGAGAGCTGGACCATAAAGAAGGCTGATCGCCGAAGAATTGATGCTTTTGAATTATGGTGCTGGAGGAGACTCTTGAGAGTCCCATGGACTGCAAGAAGATCAAACCTATCCATTCTTAAGGAAATCAGCCCTGAGTGCTCCCTGGAAGGACAGATCGTGAAGCTGAGGCTCCAATACTTTGGCCACCTCATGAGAAGAGAAGAATCCTTGGAAAAGACCCTGATGTTGGGAAAGATGGAGGGCACAAGGAGATGGGGACGACAGAGGACAAGATGGTTGGACAGTGTTCTCGAAGCTACGAACATGAGTTTGACCAAACTGCGGGAGGCAGTGCAAGACAGGAGTGCCTGGCGTGCTCTGGTCCATGGGGTCACGAAGAGTCGGACACGACTAGACGACTAAACAACAACAAACAAGACACACGCGCAATACAGTATAGTATGTGTCTGAGAGACGGCGCCCTCCCCCGCCCTTAGGGAAAGGGGGCGTGGCCCCTCCCCTTGAGTGACAGCTGCCCCGCCCCTTCTTTGTTCCCCACTCGGCTCAACAGCGCCTTGAGGCGGCCGCCCATGACAGCCCGGCTCTATCCCTACGGGTGGGGCTGGACCCATGCCGTTGATTAGCGTGTAGGTGAGCCACTGGGATGCGTCAGCCCTAGTGATGGGCACCCGTTTCCTCCAATAGAGACGGCGAAACTGGCTGGCGCCCAATCGCTGCCCGCGCGGGGCGGAGCCGCTCGCTCTTGTTGTCGTCCTCTGCTCAAAGCCCGAAGAGTCAAGTCGGTCGCTTCGCTTGGCAGGAAAGAAGGAAGGAAGGAAGGAAAGAAAGACAGAAGGAAGGAAGGGAGGGAAGGAGGCCGGAAGGGCGACTCAGAATCGGGCGCTCGACTAGCAGGCCTCGTCGTGCCAAACAAGCGGGGCCATGGCAGGGTTGGTGGGGCCCCTGAGGGCCGCCTGGCGGAGAGGGGCCGAGGCGGCGGCTGAGGCGGCGGTGGCTGAGGCGGCGACGCCCGGTTCGAGTTCCCCCCGCGGCCTGCGCTGCTCGACGGCGCGCAACCCCTGAAGGCCCGGAAAGCGGCGGCGGCGGCAGGTGGGTAACGGGGCCCCGGGGGCCTGTCAGGGCCTCGAGGGGCGGGACTGCGCTTCCCGGCATGCCCCGCGCGGGGGCAGCCTCGGCAGGCGCCGTCGTTGGTGCCGCGGGGCGTCATGGGAAGCCGAGTCTCTCGGAGGCCCGGCCTGGGGAAGAAAGGCTTGGCGGCGGGGCGCTGGGCAGGACGGGAAGTGGTGTTTGCTTCCCGTCTCCTTCGCGGGGGGGGGGGGGTGAGCCGGAGGGCGGGCGAGGGGCGGGCCTCGCGGGAAGGGCGGCGCTGTGCCGCAGCTCCCGGGCCCTCCCTGGGGCGGCTGGGAGTCGGAGTCCCCCCCCCCAATCTCGAGGGCGGGGCGGGCGTTCCTCCCCCGAGGTTGAAGCAACAACCCAAGCTCATCGGGGGGCCTGGCCGGTCTTCTGATTCCTGCACCGCGGGGATTGGACTAGATGACTCTGGGGGTCCCTTCTAAATCCCCCGTTCTTCTGTGTACCCTCTTTCCCATTCCAGCCAGAGGTGACTTTAGGACTAGTGTTTGCCTCTCACCCAGGCTATGCATGAGCGTCCGCGGGAATTTTCCCGAAGGTGGGGGAGCGCAAAGTAAATGCTCGCTAGCACCGGAGAACGTTTCTCGTAAACCACATTTTCCTTAGAAAATAAAAACAGCAGGGACCCCACAAAATCTCAAGGAGGATTCTTTGGAAACATTTCTAGGGTCACCGTTTGATCATGTAACTTTTCTCTCTCCTCTTTTAATGCTGTCACATCCAGCTGCACCACATCCGCTTGCTTCTTAACCTCACTGTTCCCCTCTGATAATTTTCCAGCTGCCTCCTCCACAGAGACTGTTATTTTAGTTAACTTAGAGATCAAGAGGCCAAGTGGAATTATGGTGAGCTCTGAGTTGGGTGGCATTTGGGGAGTTGAGGTCAAGACAGGAAATGTCAGGAAATGACACTCACCTTTTCCACTGAAGTATTTCACAGGTGCTGACTAGAGCTGGGGGGGGGTGTCAGCTGCATCCCTGTATGAGTCTCTGCCTTGCTGGTCTTCCAGAGCCAGTGCTGGCCTCCTTCCCTGTCAGCTTTTTTGATATGCTTTGAGTATAGTGCCTCCTTGTGGGTGGGCAGCAGCAGAGCCCAAGGTCTTCTGTTCCTCAGAGGTGTCTGTTAACGGGCCCTTCTCTCTCTGTCACTGCCAGGAAGTTCCAACCTTGAAGCGGTAAATACTGAGAATTTAGTCCAGCGCCAGGAGGTACAAAAAATGAAGCTGTTGGAAAACTCTAGTTTTGAAGCCCTAAACTCCCAGTTGACGGTGGAAACAGGAGATGCACACATCATTGGCAGGTGAGTGGCAAGGCAGCTCCTGAACTGGGTCATGTGGCCCCCAAGGGTGCCTTTCTGCAGCTCAGAGGCCTCTCCAAATTGAGAGACACCCCCCACCTCCTCTTGCCTGTCTTCCCTCAGGATTGAGAGCTACTCTTGCAAGATGGCCGGTGACGACAAGCACCTCTTCAAGCAGTTCTGCCAGGAAGGGCAGCCCCACGTGCTTGAGGCCCTGTCCCCACCTCAGACCACCGGGATCAGCCCCAGCAGGTATGTGCTGTCCCTGCCTCACCCCACACAGAGGAGGCAGAACTGGCTCATCATCGGTGGGCTGGATCAGAGTTCTCTCGGCTAGGCGGGTCTCACCCTATAATTATAATAATAATTCATTATTTATATCCCCCCCCCAATCTGGCTGGGTTTCTCCAGCCACTCTGGGCAGCTTCCAACAAAATATTAAAAATATTGCCAGGGGGAACTCAGAACTTCCTGTTCCCAGGTTCTCCTTTGGGGCCGATGGGAGTTGGGAGTCCAGTAACACTCAAGTCGCCCATTCTTGGTTTAATGCTACATGAAATGCTGCTTCTGTTCTCTGTGGAGCATCCCAGGCCCTGCCCTTTCTCAGCTGGTGCTTTGAGGCTGTTGTGTCGAGATCGTTCCGCACTGCTGCCCAGATCTTCCTGCAACTTAGCAGTGGGGGGAGTGCATGGCAGATTCCAAGGCCCACGGCCTGATGCCCACGGCTTCCTCCAGGAGGAGGTAACAGACCGAGTCCTGTCCCTTGTGTGCTAGGCTCAGCAAGAGCCAAAGTGGCGACGAGGAGGGCCCCCTCAGCGACAAATGCAGTCGGAAGACCCTCTTCTACCTGATAGCCACCCTCAACGAGTCCTTCCGTCCTGACTACGACTTCAGTGCTGCCAAGAGCCACGAATTCAGCCGGGAGCCGAGTCTCAACTGGGTAAGTCCCCACCCCGCTACCATAATCTGGCCTGCCACACAAGTCAGCAGATCTCTTGACCCTCCTTGTCTCATAGCCCCACATATGATAGCAGTTCTCCAGCACTGCTTTTTGCGTGGGTGCCTGCTAATTCTGCTTCTCCCCCCCCCCCCGCATTGAAAAGTGCCAGGGTCCCAGGGAGTGGCTTCTAGAGAAGGTGGAGCAGGATTTCCTTCACGTTGACCCAAAGGCTCCATCTCCCTCCCATTTTTTACCCTCTTCCCACAGAGGAAGGGGCATCTTTTGCCCCTGAGATGCTTGGGGTGGGGAAACATCCGTCTGTAATGAAACCCCTCCCTGCGGTTGGTGGTGCATGCTACTTAAAGCTTACCTGTATGGGATGGATAAGGCGAATCCGTTGGCAGATCTGGTCCCTTTTCCAGCTTGGATGCCCCTGGATCCCACCCAGCTCTCCTGCTGGAACCTGCATCTGCTGTCCTAGACAGGCCCCACCTGTCCATCTCTTGGAGGATGCCCCCCTTCAGTCCATCTCAAGGCTGGGGCTTCCCTGGCCCCTTCACCTAGTCTAGGACTGGGGGGAGCTGCATCCTTTCTGTCTACCTGAAGCCTCCCACACGTGAGCTGCTGCAGGGCCATGCTGTAGCCGCCTGGGGACGGTGCAGGGATGGTGGGGGGGCAAACGTACACCTGCGCCCCCTCTCTCTTTGCAGCACCAGGCCCTCACCAAGCTCCCCTCTGGGTCTGTTTCAGGTCGTCAACGCTGTGAACTGCAGCCTCTTTTCTGCTGTGCGGGAGGATTTCAGCGCCTTGAAGCCCCACCTGTGGGACGCTGTGGACCAGGAGATCTGCCTCTCGGAGTGTGACATCTACAGGTGGGCTCCCAGTGCTGATCTCGGGCACCAAGGGGTGGGTGGGTGCTGCTTTGCTAGCAGCCTGCCCTGTGGAACACCCTCCCATCAGATGTCAAGGAAATAAACAACTATCTGACTTTTAGAAGGCATCTGAAGGCAGCCCTGCTTAGGGAAGTTTTTAATGTTTCATGTTTTATTGCATTGTTAATATTCTGTTGGAAGCTGCCCAGGGTGGCTAGGGAAACCCAACCAGATGGGCGGGGTATAAATAATAAATTATTATTATTATTATTATTATTCCACTTTTTATGCCCCTGTAGCTACAACCCGGACCTGGACTCGGACCCCTTTGGAGAAGAGGGCAGCCTGTGGTCCTTCAACTATTTCTTCTACAACAAGCGGTTGAAGCGAATCGTCTTTTTCACCTGCCGTTCCATCAGGTCAGGGCCCCTGCCAAAATGGCAGGTTTTGAGGCCTTCTCCATCCCTCCCCACCCCCACTGCTCCCTGGGTCCCCTTCCTGGTCCAAAGGGCAGCTTGTGGCGTCGGGAGCCATAACGTGGTGGGCTTCTCTTTCTGCAGTGGCTCCACATACCCTCACCCCGAAGCGGGAAATGAGCTGAACATGGATCTGAGCGAGGATGATGCGGAGGAGGAGGAGGCAGCCGGCCGCTGCGACGAGGACGGGGCCAGCATCGAGGAGGATAGGTGAGGGGGCTTGGTGTAAGAAGCCCCTGTGTGCCCGCTTCCCCCACTGGCGTTGGCCAGAGCTTGAAAAGGCCTAGGGATCCCAGCTGGGGACAGCAGCAACCTCTTTGTGGCCTGCAGCCCAGGTGGTGGCCCCTCCCGGGAGCGAGGTGCTGGGTGGGCTTTGCTTCTCCCTGTGGCTGGAGACAAAGGCTGTGGGGTGCTGAGGACTTCCTTTCCTGTCTGCAGGAGACAAGTGATCTGCATGTGACTTCTTGGGCTCTTTTGCGCCCCCTCTGAAGACGGCTCCTCCAGCGTGTTCCCCCAGACTAGCCCAGCGTTGCGTTGCTCTGCCTATTGGCCCTGTGGTTGCTGCCTGACCAGCTGGTGCCTCCAGACTCCCAAGGATGCTGCCAGCCAGTCCCTTTGTCTGCCTGCAGGCTTTGGCACCCCTGCAGCACTGGAAACTTTGTCCAGCCCCCGAGAAGCACTTTTCTGTTCCAAGTGGCGTCAGAGCAAATGCCCTCCGTTCATCTGCAGCAGCAGCAGCAGCAGCAGCCACCATGGTGAGGAGGCTGCACCTGTCTGGGTTTGGGGCTGTGCCTCTCTTTCCTCAGGACGCTGGACCCGCTCAGACTGACCCTCCCTGGAGATTTGTCCGTCAGTTTCAAGTGTCTGTGGGCCCCTTTTTGCCCCAGAGTTGGCCTCTGCTGACTTCCAGATGCTACAACCTGCTAAAGACTGCACAACATGCAGAAGCTGGATTTCCTGATGGTGGCATCTCCCCCTCCCTTGTTTTTGACTGCAAAAGACATTGGTGCCGAGTGTCCTGGACTGGCAGAAGTCGGGGTTTGAGCACCTTGGTAGTTTGGCTGCTTTGCTTTTCCCCAAGAGCTCATAGAGTTTTATTTTTGTATTCCGGCCCAAACCTCTGTGCTCGTGTCTCCCCCACCCACCCTCCCTGCGCACTTTCTGATGCCAGCCTCCTTCCACCTTTCAGGCTCCACTCCATAGCCCAACGAACTCATTTCTAGGTTGATAGGAGGGAGCACTTGGTACCTCCTCTGCTCAAGAGCTGAAGGAACATTGGCGCTGGCAGAGCAGAAGGGGGCTGCTCTCATTCCCTTGCCATCGTAGTATGGGGCCATGAAAGTGGCCCCCCCTTTCTCGCTCCCCCCTTTCTCTTGCACTGACTTGGATTCCCTCGGGGGGGGGGGTCTTGCCGTCTTTTCTGCAGTCTTGTGGTCTGATTCCAGAGGGCTATGGCTGTAGGGGCCTCTATCCTTTGGCTTCTCATCTGGGCAAAATCACTCCAGGCCCACCATTTGGAGCAGCCTGCCCAGAACAACAGGCCTGGTCCCCTGTTCACCACCCCTCCGCCAAAAGGTTGGGTTGAGAAGGAGCCTGCCTTTGGTCCCCTTGAGGCTTCCCCGCAGCTGTTTCCCCCTGCTTCCCTTGCCCCTGTGCTAGGCAGCAAGTGATTTTGGAGCACCCCTTTGCCTCATTCCCTTTAGATCCATTGGCCTGTTTGCCACCTCCTGTTTAACTCTGTTGCCTAGCAATTTTATTGTTGCAGTTATAAACGTTTTTCTCTCTGCGACTTGACATCGTTCTGTTTCCTCGAAGGAGCATCTGGATGGGGAGAGGGTGCCAGAGGGGAAGGGTCTGCTTTGTGACTGCCCCCCACAGCCCCCTCAGAACTTATCTGTTGCCCAGGAAGCTGTAGCTGTGAGCGCAACAGGTGGGGCTTTGTGCGCTTCTGTGGGCCAGCCTCATCCTTCAGGACTGCTCTTGCATTTCTGGCCCAGCCTCTTTCACTCCCTTTGGGGCAGGCAAAGAACAACAGAGCAAAATGAATTCTAGAATTCTCTCCCTGTCCCTGGTAAGTCTGCCTTGATATCCCAGTGGTGAATTGTATGTGTGGACAGGCAGTTTTGGAGGGTTGAGAAATAGCAGTCTTGCCCCTGAACTGGCACAACTTCAGGGGTCTGGGTCTGGACCACAGTGTGGCTCATGGCTTGGGGTGTTGTGACATCATCCACATGCGCCAGTACCCTGTGGCCTCTTCCTCCACCCTGCCAACAACATGCAAAGGGCAGCCAGTCCTGGCTCACACCTTGGAAGAGGGACGTGGGGCAGTTGTCGCTTCACTGAGCCTAGATGGTGACCGGAAGGGCTGACTCAAGCCTTCAATCTAACTGGTTTGTGTGTGTGTATGTTTGTGTGTGTGTGTTATTTATTTGAGACAGTTATATGCCATTTAATCAGTAGCATTTCTAAGTGGTGTATAAAAACCATATAGACATTGAAATAATAAAAGCGTATCATAAACCAGAACGCTTCCTTAAAACGCCTGCTGGGACAAGAAAGTCTCAACAAGGAGGGTGTCTGTGTAATTAATCTGAAGCTTGCCCCCCTCACCTCCACCGCATGTGGGGTTATTGGGGGAGGAGCAGGCTCAGGCCAGAGCTGGAGGCCCCATCTTCAGGAGGAACCTGCAAGACCACACCCAGGAAGCCAGACAACTCGGGGGGGTTGTGGCGCTCTTCTCGCTTACAGGCCGAGGGAGCCGGCGTTTGTCTGCAGACAGTTTTTCCAGGTCATGTGGCCAGCATGACTGAGCCGCTTCTGGCGAAACCAGAGCAGCACACGGAAACGTCGTTTACCTTCCTGCTATCTACTTTCACTGTGCTTTCGAACTGCTAGTTTGGCAGGAGCAGGGACAGAGCAATGGGAGCTCAACCTGTTGTGGGGATTTGAACCGCCGACCTTCTGATCGGCAAGCCCTAGGCTCTGTGGTTTAGACCACAGCGCCACCTGTGTTAGCCTGTCCCAAAATTTGATTCTGGCAAAAGACCCTCCTCTGCTTTGGATTGCTTCAGTCCACTGGTGCAAACTGGGTGGGAGAGATGTTTGATGCTCAACATTTTCCATCGGCTTCTTCACTTCTGAAGGTCCTGTTTCTCCACTGACATTTGAGAGGGGGGGGGGCAAAGTTGCAGCACTGCAAGCATTTCAAACCAAAATAAAAAAATTCATTCAAAGACCAACTAAGTTTTTATTTTGGTATGAGCTTTCGTGTGCATGCACACTTCTTCATATACACTTGAAACAGAAGTGTCAGACCCTTATGAATATACAGAGGGTGGTGGGGGTGGGTGGGAATGGGTGATGGGCTGGTGGGAGTGGTAAACCTGTAGATGGCTGTTAACGACTGCTGATGACTGCAATTAGTCCTGGGCTGAGGCGCTAAAGAAAGCTTGATCATGCATAATGAGATAAGAATCCGATGTCATTATTCATCCCAGGTGGCTCCATGGTTTTAAGCTTGGTAATGAGTTCCAATTCAGCAACTTCTCTTTCCAGTCTGTTCCTTATTGCAGTCATCAGCAGCCGTTAACAGCCATCTACAGGTTTACCACTCCCATCAGCCCATCACCCATTCCCACCCACCCCCACCACCCTCTGTATATTCATAAGGGTCTGGCACTTCTGTTTCAAGTGTATCTGAAGAAGTGTGCATGCACACTTCGAAAGCTCATACCAAAATAAAAACTTAGTTGGTCTTTAAGGTGCTACTGAAGGATTTTTTTTATTTTGCTTCGACTCAGACCAACACGGCTACCTACCTGTAATTTCAAACCAAGCCTGCCTTGATTTGTGGGATAAGGGGGCAGCTCCACCAGGTGCTGGGGGGGGGGGTAACCTGGGGGACTGTGAAGCCTGAGCTTGATTTCAACCTTTATTTCTAATACGTTCTCCCCACCTTTCTACATAAATCATTATCAACCAATTAACATTGCCCTCATCCTTCCGCATGTCTCCTGCCCAAAAACAAACGTAGGCAGGTAAAGAGACACCGTGTGTAACAAACTCTTAACGCCTGCTGGGCGCTCTCTCAAAAAAGCCCTAACCTCCCTCACAGGGTGGTTGTGAGGATGAAATGGAGAGGAGAACCATGCAGGCCACTTTGAGATCCATGGAAGATAAAGGTGGTGTAGGAAGGAAGGAAAGGACACCTGGTCAGCCACAGCAAGGAACTGATGCTGGCAATTTTATATTCTTTGACTCCTTGTGGTAGGGTAGGCTAACTGAATTCTATCTGGGCTTGCCTCAATTTCAACTGCTGGGTTCAAATGTCCGTCATGCTCAGTTTTCCCCTCCTCCCAACAGAAGTCCCACAATGTTCCTTAAAAGCTTGCCCTGGCATTGCATGGGGGGGGGGGCTCACCTGTGGCACCTGAATGCTTCCTGTGCATCATTTTCCTGTTCCTGCTGGTTCCAGGAAGCCAGTGGGGACATAGATCTTTGGTAGCTGCTTGATCTGGTGCCAGTGCTGTGAGATTCGTGGCCCTTAGCCACGAGGGAGGGAGAGCTACACCACGGAAACTACAACTAATCCAGAATGCGGCAGCCAGACTGGTGACTGGGAGCAGCCGCCGAGACCACATGACACCGGTCTTGAAATATCTACATTGGCTCCCAGTACGTTTCCGAGCGCAATTCAAAGTGTCGGTGCTGATCTTTAAAGCCCTAAATGGCCTCGGTCCAGTATACCTGAAGGAGCGTCTCCACCCCCATCGTTCAGCCCGGACACTGAGGTCCAGCACCGAGGGCCTTCTGGCAGTTCCCTTGTTGCAAGAAGCCAAGTTGCAGGTAACCAGGCAGAGGGCCTTCTTGGTGGTGGCACCTACCCTGTGGAACGCCCTCCCATCCGATGTCAAAGAGAAAAACTACCAAACTTCTAGAAGACAACTGAATTCTCTCTCAAAGCCATCCACCACTGTCTCCTGGGGGAGGGAGTTCCACAGTTTAACTCTGCGCTGTATTAAGGACTTTCTGAATCTCCCAACGTTCAGCTTCGTGGGATGTCCGCAAGTTCCAGGGTTGTGAGAGAGGGAGAAAACTCCGCTTTCTCCATAAACTTCTGTCATGTCACCCCTTAATCTTCTTTCCCCCAAACACTGCAGCTTTTCTTGGCAGGCGAGTCGCTCCGTCCTCTCCTTCCCTCCTGCTGCCCTTCAAGAACTCATTCCGAAAGGTGGGCACTGAAGGGGACAGAGCCTGGGTGGGGGGGCCACGGCCTGGCTTCCTGCTCCCGGCGCATTTGTGAGAAGCAGCAGCTCCTCTGCTGGGACCCCGCCGGGACCACATATCACCAGTCCTGAGAGATCTACACTGGCTCCCAGTACGTTTCTGAGCACAATTCAAAGTGTTGGTACTGACCTTTAAAGCCCTAAACGGCCTCGGTCCAGTATACCTGAAGGAGCGTCTCCACCCCCATCGTTCTCCCCGAACACTGAGATCCAGCTCCGAGGGCCTTCTGGCGGTTCCCTTGTTGCAAGAAGTGAGGTTACAGGGAACCAGACAGTGGGCCTTCTCGGTAGTGGCACCCACCCTGTGGAACGCCCTCCCAGCAGATGTCAAGGCAATAAGTAACTATTTTACTTTTAGAAGACAACTGAAGGCGGCCCTGTTTAGGGAAGTTTTTAATGTTTGGTGCTGTATTGTTTTTAATATTCGGTTGGAAGCCGCCCAGAGTGGCTGGGGAAACCCAGCCAGATGGGCGAGGTATAATTATAATTATTATTATTATTATTAATATTATTATTATTACCGGTATTATAACAATACAGAGCCCCCTTTTGAATTACACCCTCTCCCTCGGGTGTCATAGAAGGAAGATCCCTAACTGAGTCAGGACGCAGCCTTTCTCCCTCTGCCGGGGCTCTTGAGGAAACTGGCCCCTTGCTGGGGTGAGAGACGGCAACCTCCTCCTCAAAGACCTCCTTGGTTTGCAGGGTGGTGCAGTGGTTAGAGCGCCCTACCAGGATCTGGGAGAGGCCAGCATTCCAATCCCTGCTCAGCCAGGACCTTGGAGGTCAGTCGCTGCCTCTCAGCCTAGCCTACTTGGTAGGGTGGTTGTGAGGAGAACGTGAGAAGGAAGAAAACCCACATGGGCCACCTTGAGCTCCTTGAAGGAAAAGGGGTGGAAACACAATATTGAAGTAAAGAAATAACAATCGAACTTTTTCATCAAAGAAGGCGGCAGGCCACAGCCCGGCCACCTAGGAGACAAAAGGGATGCTCACTTTTCTGCAAGGCCAGGGAGAACCAAGCTGGCCACCTTCCCTCCGTCCACACCAGGACAGGCAAGGGACCTCTGTTCCCTCCTGAGGATTGACTGGCTGGCACCTCATGGCGCACCCTCGGGGCATGCCAAGCCCAGCACCCTGGAGGGCTATCCCTCGCTGCCCGCAAATCCTGCCCCGAGGGCCAGGCTAGTCAACAGAACGCCTGTCTCCACGGCAACGTGGCTCGGCCAGCCCAGGCTCCCGCCGGCCCCAGGTAAATGCTGCCAGCTTGCGAAGTCCCAGGAGCCAAAGGAGAAGAGGGGAGGCTCTCCTGCTGCTGCTGCCCCCCAGGGATGTGGCTGGGTGCCAGCTCCTCCTCCCAGGCCCTGCTCCTGTGCCCTTCCTGGAGGCAGCCGGAGCTGCAGGGAGCCATGCTGAGGCCCCAGCCAGCCCTGCAGGGTTGTCGTGAGGGCTTCCCGAGAGAAACGGGGCTGTCGCTCTGGGAGAAGGTGGACTTGTAAGGTGTTTGGGCCTGAGCTCCAGAGGAGGAGAAGCTGCGTCAGAAATGGGTGCTACAGCTTTCCCCTGAGATTGATGTGTGTGTGTCATCGGGATGCTCTTGGGATACACTGGCCTGCATTTTGGGGATTTGCATGTAGCAGGTCATTTTTATTCTGAGCTCCCCTTGGGTGGAAAGTGCAACTCGTACATCAACGTTGCTTTTAAACATTTGCATTTCATCATTTAACCTGCCCTGGAAAGATTCTGTCTGATGATGGCATGGCTATTGAGATCTTATTAAGAAACATGCATCTCTTTTTTTACCTTGCCTGGCCTTTGACTGCTGAGAGAGGACGCTCTCTAGTTGAGATTGTAATTGGGTTTAAACTGTCTTTAATATGATTCTTAAATTGTTGCAACCTTCCCTGGGACCTTATGGTGACCATCACCATCGGGACAAAACACATGGTGACTTTATGATTTCTTAAATAATCCGTGGTTTAGGTGGACACGCGATGAGGCCTGGGGTGGGTGGCTTCCTTGTGTGGCTCTTATGGGAACTTCTCCCCAATTCCCTATGACATGCCTACTGTTGTGGGGAGAACTGAGCTGGATGTACATATGAAAAAGCACGATACCTCCAATAAATATGGACTATAATTTGCAATTCCACCTGATCGCTTCCAACAGATGAGCTGAAATCCCTCTGCATTTCTACAGAAACACTCTCATGGTTAATAGTTACCCAGGGTGGCTGGGGCGTCCCAGCCAGAGGGACGGGGTATAAATGATAAAAGTATTATTAAAACAAAGTATTATTGATACTTTTCCAGGTTCTGGTGCGGACCCTGTGCCTTGAAAGCTGGTTCCAAGTCCAGCGTTGCAGGTTCTAAGAAGGCGCTTGGTTCCCTTTGGCATCCTCTGTGTGAATGAGCTGATCTGTTCTCCTCCGAGGCGAGGATTCTGCTGTCTGGAGAAAGGCAGAACTTACAGGGATGATGGAGGCGGAAGGCAGAAGCTGTAAGCAGGGTGGCATCGGGGTGGGGGGGGTGGTTATAGCAGCCCTGGGGGGTCCAGACCCTGCCCCTGGGTGTGTGCACCAGCCTCATCAACCACTGAGCAAAGCCAGGAGTGGTCCCCGAGGGGTGATGCTCTCAGGGGCGTGGGGGGTGGGGGGAGGCAGAGACCCAGAGACAAATGGGTACAAGTGAGTTCAGGGATGTGGAGGGAACCGACGGGTCACTTGTGCCATCATTATCGGCTCCCCCCTTCCTCCAACAGCCACTCGTGGAGGACGAAGGAAGCGGCTGCGCCTGTGCTCAGAGCAAGTCGAAAATACAAAGGAGGTGGAAGCGGCGGCGGCGGAGAAGCAGAATGAGCCCCAGCCGCCACCCAGGACGCGGCAAAGCAAGCCGTACCAGTACTGGACCATACTCCAGAAACGCCTGCGACGCGCTCTGGACATGGTACATTTCTTGCGGGAGAAGGCGGTCTGGCCAGGGGGATCCAGGTGTGGCAGCTGTATCTCAATGAAATCCTTAGCGCCTGGGGATCAAGAGAGGAGAGGTGCCAGGGCACCAGCCGCTCAGACCTGCTCAGAAAATGGCACCACGCACCTGTCTCAAGTATCCATCTCCCAGAGATGTTTCCTGCCATTGCAAACAGGCTTTTGGAGGGGGCTGACGTGAACCCTCTTGTGGAAGGGGACACCCAGGGCCTTGACATGCTTATCCATTGGTACCTTGTTCCTCTCTTCCTGCTCCCTGCAAATGTGCTCTGAATCTCAGGGGCCAACAAGATGCCCAAGCGAGCCCTCGAGAAAGACCCAAGTGCCTCAGGGCTCTGCTCTCCTCATTTGGGATTCCTGGCAACTGGCACTCAGAGGCATTTTCTGCCTCCGACAGGCGGCAGCAAAACACAGCTGTTGAAGCGAGTAGCTTTTGACCGCCCTTTTCTTCATGAACGTGGCAAATCCGCATTTAGAGAAATCTAAGGAGGTGACCATGACGGCATCTTTTGGGAGTGAATTCCGTTTTTAAAACCATGTGCTGCCCCGCCATATTTGGGTAGTAGGAGCACGAAGGAGAACGTCAGGGCCAAGCCCTGTTGGTTGTCCTGACCTCCTCTGCCTCGCATTCTGAGCCGCTCGCAAAAGCAGCCAATATTTGCCACTCCCTTTGGGGGGCCTTCCTTAACATGTTTTGTTCTGCCATCAAGGTGTTTGCCAGCCTCCTGCTCCCTGAGAGCATTTTTTATTGATTTTAAACTCATTTTGTCACCCCCCCCCCAGTGATGACACCCGGGGCTGAGGCCCTAGTCCCCTCATACGGGTCATAGAATCATAGAATCATAGAGTTGGAAGAGACCCCAAGGGCCATCCAGTCCAACCCCCTGCCAAGCAGGAAACACCATCAAAGCATTCTTGACATATGCCTGTCAAGCCTCTGCTTAAAGACCTCCAAAGAAGGAGACTCCACCACACTCCTTGGCAGGAAATTCCACTGTCGAACAGCTCTTACTGTCAGGAAGTTCTTCCTAATGTTTAGGTGGAATCTTCTTTCTTGTAGTTTGAATCCATTGCTCCGTGTCCGCTTCTCTGGAGCAGCAGAAAACAACCGTTCACCCTCCAAGGAACATGCAGCTCCCATGAAACTTCCAGAAAAGGAATCATAACATGGTAGATTTGGGAGGAATAAGCGCATGCAGAGCGCGCTCCCCTCGGCCCAATGCTCTTGCTGGTGGCGGGGCCAACACTGCCTGTCCTTTGTCTCCCTCTTGCAGATGAAGAAGGAGGACTTGAAGCCCATCCACCTGAGCCACGGCCTGCAGCACCTGAGTCGCTCAGTCTTGGGCAGCCCCGTACGCTGCGTGACGTACCATTTGCACGGGAACCGCTTTGTGGTGCTCGACTCGGAGAACAAGCTGCACTTCTTGAGGGAGGACGGCTCCTACAAGAGCTGCCTGAGGGCCCCTGCCCCCATGGTGGGAATCCTGTACGCCTCAATGGTCAACCAGTTTGTGGCTTGGGACGAGGGCGGCCTCCAGGTCCTGGACTCCGACTTCCAGCTGCTCTCCCAGGTCCGCTCTGCCGTGCCCATCCGATGCGGGATCTACAGCGAGAACCTGAACCGGATCCTGACCGCGGGGGAAGGGAACCTGACCATCTGGGACTTCCGCTATGGCTGCCGGAGCCTGCAGTGCCGCGCCATCCTGAGGGAGGGCCTGGGGCCTGGAGACGTCTTCTCCCACATCGCCCTGGACACCAGCAGCTTCCAGCCCCAGCGCTGCTTTGCCTCCAGCATGACTGGAGCAGCGGCCTGGGATGTCTCCAATGGGAAACTCCTCTCTTTCAAGATGGAACTTCACAGCAGGTGAGGCTCCTCCCGGGCCCTGCAGAGAACTGGCCTCCCAGCAAGGAGAGAGGCCCCCACTGGGAACAGGTTCCCCCCATGGAAGGATGGCCTTTCAGGGCTGCTCTCTTGGGGGCAGAGCTGGGGCAGGTTCCTTCTTGTTCCATCTTGGACTATTTAAGGCAGCCGTTCCCGAACTTTTCTGGTCTGCCACCCCCTTGGTTCCATAAATTCATTTCCAGTGCCTCCCACCCCACCCTACTCTATAAAAAAGCATCATTTGGAGCAGTGGCTTGCAAACCCACTAAGGGAGATAATTGTTACAGATTTTAATATTGTGCAGCTTGAAACAATTGGATACATAAAAACGGAATCCTATTGGAATACAAATTGCCCAGACCCATCAATCAGATTCAAAGCTTCACTAACCAGAACTTCCTCAAAAACAGGTACAAAACAATGGTACCACCAGAAAGTTGTATAAAGCATATGCACATTCAAGCATAGGTTCTTCTTCTTAAATATATAACATAATTACATTCTGCAAAAATCAAAGCTCTGTTTATTCCATAGCTTGTGTGAGCGTGGATCCAGCCTAAGTCTATACAGCTCCCGGAGAGGGTAATTTGCCCCTCCTCCTCCCGCTGTGCCTGGGAACAAAGATCCAAAAGGCAACTCCCTCTCAAAATGGCAAATTTGCGATTGAATACCTTAATCATGTGACCTAAGGTTAAACACTCACCTGTAAGAGCAGAGAACATCATCAGTTAATCATTAACACACTTTGAGAGCTTCAGAATGCCCCAGTGGAATTTTCCAATGCACACCACTCAGGTTGTGGCTAGTTTGACCCCCACCCCACTCCCATGACTGAGAAGCACCGCCACTTGTCCTCCTGTGGCTCCAGCGTTATCTGTTTTTATTATTTCTTAAATTTGTTAGTCACTTTATCTTGCCCAGGGCAACCCAAAGCAACTTGCAACCAAACTTGGGACTTAAGGAGAGAGGGGGTGCATTTATCCAAGGAAGCCAATGGGAAGTAGATCCCGAAGGGACGGGAGAGAGAGAGAGAGAGAACGTCTCTTCGCACACAAAGCACAACAAACGTCCAGAATTCTCTCCTACAACTTGTGGTGGTGGTCACTGAACTCTGGGGCTCTGAAAAGGGGGCAGCTCTTGGTTTGTGTCCTGCCGCTAATACCCCGGAGCCACCTGGCTGAGCTGCTTTGGGAAGTGGAGAGCTGGTCTGCATGGTCCAGGCCTAGGCAAACTCGGCCCTCCAGATGTTTTGAGACTACAATTCCCACCATCCCTGACCACTGGTCCTGTTAGCTAGGGATGATGTGAGTTGTAGTCTCAAAACATCTGGAGAGTCGAGTTTGCCTATGCCTGGCATGGCCCATAGAAGCATAAGCTCATAGAATGGGAGGCCATGCAGTGCAAGAAGGATCTGACTTAAGCCGGGCTGCTTTTCTTGGTCTTCTCTCCCAGGGCGATCACAGACATCACCTACTGCGAAGTGATTGGCTGCGCTATCACGGCCTCACGGGACACAACCATCAAGGTCTGGGACAAGAACTGGCACATTCAGACGGTCTTTGTGGGCCACACAGGTGAGCGTGGGTGATGTGGAGATAAGGGCAACGGAAAAATCCCTCTCCCTGCCTCAGCCACTAGGAAGGCCTTTAGCAAGAGACCGACGCCTCTCTCACCCGTTGGCTGAGCAGGGACGCCTTCGTAGCACCTCTGGCTCCTGCCTCCCTCGCAGGAGTGGCGTGTCCAAGAGGGATGCCTCATTGGTCATGGGGGCAGCCATGGCTGTAATGGCAACGCTTTTCCCCTACAGGATAGTTTTATGGCCAGAAAGTCAAAGGGGTACAATGATGGGAGGCTGAACCTGTTGAATTTCTGCCTAGCACGCAGCTGCTAAAAGGCATAAGGGTGCCTAGCAGCTGTCAATGTTGAATGTCTCTAGGTCCTTCATAAGGTCTGCCGAGCCACCGTTGGCCATTTGAATACCAATCCTGGCCAAAACATCTAGATCAGGGATGTCCAACCGGTCGACAGGTCGATCCCTGGGTGATAGCAGTAGATCGCAGGCTCGTTTTTCTCTGTGGGGGGGGGGGAGAGCACCTGCCCCCTTGCCGTCCTGACCTGGCCAGAGTCTGTTGCTGCTCTGCTGCCAGCCATGGTGCCCTTCTACACTGGTAAGTCAGAAGTTCACTCTGAAAAGAGGCTTCTGGGATCCCCAGCCATGCGATCGGGTGTTGGTAGACCATTCCTGGCGCCCGTCCTCTGCTTCCCCACAATGGCCCTCCTGAAGGTGAGCACGGAGAGTGTCGTCGGGGACGAGGGCCGGCCTAAGCGCCGTATCGGAGGCAAGGTGAGAGAGAGCATTTATTGTTTTGTAAGAGATTATATGGCATGCCCCCCCAAAGCAGAAGAATTGTGGCACCTCCCCCCTAAAAAAAGCTCAAGAACTTTGGTCTGTCCCCCCCCCCATGGGTAGATTACTGTCAGTTTTTAATTCTGGGAGTAGATTGCACTCTCTAGGGAGTTGGATGTCCCTGATCTAGCTATATGAATTAGTACTGGGTTGTAAGGAGAACAAAGAGCTCAAAGGTGGAGCCTTCTCTCCTTCTGAAGAGGCGGGAAGGCATCGATCCACTCCTGTCTCCATCCCCACGTGGCTGTGACTGGTTTTGGCCCCCTTTGAGCCTCTTGTTCCCCCCCAGGTCCGGTCGTCGCTGTGACCATCTACCCTCAGAGGGCCATCATATTCTCCGCCTCCCAGGACGGCACAATCCGCACCTGGAACCTCAACACCATTGACCAGGTGGACCAGGTCCATTTATCGGAGCCCGTGGAGACCCTGAAGGCCGTGACCCTGTCTCACATCGTCTCCATCTCCGGCTCGTCCCTGACCCTCTGGAAGATCAACAAGCTCTACTCGCTCTACACGCCCGTGGGCTGCCCCATCCGCCGCATCAACTGCGTCAACCTGGAGGCCCTTGGCAACTTCCCCGTCCGCGCCCTCTGCATCTGCCAGGACTCCACCGTGCGGATGGTGGATGCTCAGAGCGGAGTCATCATCTCCATCCTTTTCTTGGACAGCCCCCGCCAGGGCCTGGAGCTGGCGTACTGCCTGCCGCGCGAGACCCTCTTTGTGCTGATGGAGGATGGCGCCGTGCTGTGGGCCAACAGCGCCCAGGACCCCATGCAGACCAAGAAGAGTCTGCCAGGCAGCACCTGGGAGTCTGACCCCTGCTGCCTCATGGTCTACAGCCACGTGCTGGACCCGGAGAAGGCCTATTCCCAGTGGCTGGACGTGCTGGATTGCAAGGGCTACAAGAAGCAGTGGCTGAAACTCCCAGATAAAAACAGGTAAAGTGGGTGAGATGGACTCAAGAGAAGCCCCTCTCACCTGCTTCATTGCCAGGGCTGCCAGTGGGTCTTGCTGCTGCCTCCCTCCCTCCCTCCCTCCCAACTACTCCTGCATCCTGCCTGGGGGGCAGCAAAGCAGTTGCTGGTCAACGTTCCTTATGAGTTAATTTCATAGAATCGTAGAGTTGGAAGAGACCACAAGGGCCATCCAGTCCAGCCCCCTGCCAAGCAGGAAACACCATCAAAGCATTCTTGACATATGCCTGTCAAGCCTCTGCTTAAAGACCTCCAAAGAAGGAGACTCCACCACACTCCTTGGCAGCAAATTCCACTGTCGAACAGCTCTTACTGTCAGGAAGTTCTTCCTAATTTGGCGTGTAAAGGCAGCCCACACTCTTGTCACCCCCCCCCACTATTTTGTTGTTGTTGTTGTTTTGTTAATCTTTGTATTTTTTTATTAATATTTTAACAAGAAGAACAAGAAACATCACATTTCAAAAGCAGGAACTGTAAAACACCAAAACTATAATTTCCCCGTTAGAAACATGCACAATCACTGATTTGGTGGCATGAAAGAATACGACAGACTAATGCAACTACAAGTAATATCTACACTAACGATACACGTAAAAAAATGAAACTAAACAAAAATATCATGCAAAGCCTTAAAATAAATAATGCTTTGAGGTGGCTTGAAGTGAGAACAATAATGAAACCTTAGGCTACTCATATATCTAAAGAACTACTAAGTGGCAGAGGGATGTTATTTTTTCCACAGGTGAGCCTAGTTCACGCAAGAACCTGGGTGGGGGGGTTAGGAAAGTGATGCCAAGCACACAATTCAAAGCGCTGGTGGAAGAAGATGACCAGGTTTGGCTCTACTCACGAAATCTATAAAGTCAACCCAAGTTGCAGCAAAATTCTCTTTTTGGATTTGTCCTTGTGCAAACCTTTTTCTTTTCTTTGACCGCCTCCAGATTGGGCTAATCCTTCCCCCCACCCCAGAAGCTGCCATTCCATCGTGCATATCTCTCTGAACGTGCTTATCAAAGGACACTTCTCTCTTCCCCTCCCCCCACCCTGCCCAGGTTCCTGCTAATTTTGGGACACAAAACGGGCTTCCTCACTGTCGTGGAGTGGTTTCTGGCCCGAAACCGCTACAAGGTGGAGGCACACGGCTCCCAAGCGGTCACGGCCTTGGCTGAATACCCCACGCAGATGTGTATCATTTCAGCAGGTGAGTCCTCTGGTTCGGCAAACCCAAATATCAGGGTCTTCAGGAAGGCCAGCGGCAGGGGGTGGGGTGTGCAGAGGGTGATCTTGACCCTCCATGCATCCTGCCCCCCCCCGGCACGAGTGCTGCCCGGCGGCAATATGGGGGGGGGGAGCTCAGACCCCCTGCGCACAAATATTGAGGGGGATGGAGCCCCTTCTGCCCTCTATAGTTGGTGTCCCCAAAGGACAGAGAAGGTCTTTTGGTAGTCCAGCTATGGAGGTCCCTCCCCCAGGAGACCCTTGCTTTAAAAGAGGATGAGGATGATGTATATTTGGCTCTAGGAGAGTTACTTTGGTCAGAATTGAGTCTACCCTTCCAGAGTTAATGCTCAATACATCGCTTCTGGTCCATGAGCCACCAGAGCTGTTAGAGGGCCGTGGAATTTTGTGTCTGGGGCTTTTTAGACTCCCCTGCCCATGCGCTATCTGAAACCCCAGGGCACCTTGGTTGCCAAATGTGAAATACCGCGTTTACTCAAGTGTAATGCTCACCTTTTACATCGCAAATATTAGGGCGCACATTAGATTTGATGGCGCATTTACATTCGCCAGCAAATACTTTTTTGATTTCCAGGTTTTGAAAATTGAGGTGCAGACTGGATCTGATGGTGCACTAGGTTCACCTAAATATGGTATATTGGCAATGTTTTCAGCTCTCCTGCCCCACCACAAGGATGGTATAGTTCAGCGTTTCTCAACCGCTGTTCCGCGGCACACTAGTGTGCCGCGAGACGCTGGCTGGTGTGCCGCGACATGCGGCGACGAGAAGGGTGATTTGCATTGTCACGTGCCTGGCGGCCGCCAATACCCTTAACTGACCCGCCGGAAAGGAAGCCAGCCGGGTCACGACGCGGGGCGAGCGCCCGCGTCGTGACCCGGCCGGCTTCCTTTCCGGCGGGTAAGTGTTGTTCATTGGCGGCCGCCAGGCACGTGACAACGCAAATCGCCCTTCTCGTCGCCGCACGTCGCGGCAAAATTTAGACAAACTAAACTAAAATTTAGACAAACTTAAAGAAGCTGGCTGGATGAGCTCAACCTGAAACTTGCTGAGCAAAGGATTGTGCTGGTAGAGAAATCAGCGGCTTGTGAAGCCTTATTACAGGAGATTGCAACCAACACAGCAATTGGCAAGTGTTTCTTACAGTCATAATTATATAGTCAATATAGGGCGGCACAGAGTTAATTTTTTTAACTTTTTTAATGGTGGTGTGCCTCGTGATTTTTTTCATGGAACAAGTGTGCCTTGGCCCAAAAAAGGTTGAGAAACTGGTATAGTTTGTAGCCTAAACTTCCTAATGAGTTGTACCCTTCAGTACTGGGGCCAGGAATTTAGCAGTTCAGAGGTTGATAGAAATACAGGGATACAAGAATCAAACCATTCATCGACACATAGCTCTTATAGAATAAATGCATTTACTAAAGATATATATATACACACACACACCGTATTGTTCCATCTATAAGACGGCCCATGTATAAGACGCCCCCTATTTTGGGGGGACCCAGATTTAAGAAAATGGCGGGAGATATATCCATGTATAAGACGCCCCCTAATTTTTGACATTATTTTTTAGGGGGGGAAACCTAGTCTGAAACACAGAAAAATATGGTAATTTTGCTAAGTGGCTACAGCAGAATTCTGGGACGAGTTCAAATCCATTAGATTTTTAGAATCCTTGCTGCAACCAAGACCCCAAGTTGGGAGGGACTCAGGCATCATGCAGACCAGCCCCTCCAAACTCAAGACAATAACAGGGTGTAGCTCTGCAGAAACCAACCCTGGGAGACCGGGGGGGGGTGAGGAGAAGGATGAAGAAAGAGGAGTTTCCCCCCACTGGGGCTGACCCTGTGCCTCTCCTTGCCCCCGGGGCAGGTGCCGACCGCACGGTGAAGATGTGGCGTGTTTTCCCCTACACCACGGAGTGCCTGGTCCCGCTCCTGAGCTTCTCCTGTGCCTCCCCTGCCTTGCACCTGTGCTCCCTGGGGGAGACACTGGCGGTGGCCTTCCAGGACCCCCAGACGGCCACCTATAGCGTCGTCTACTACAACCTGATGAAGCAGACGCGCTCCGAGCACAAACCCGAAGATGATGCCCAGGACAACATCACAGGTGCGCAGGAGCCGGGAGGGCGCCAAGGCCAGGCCATTGGGGGGGGGGCGAACTCGGCTCTCCTGTCTCACAGCTGCTGCCCCTTCACTGCCTCCCTCCCTCCAGGCCTCTGCTGCTGCCCCAACCTGAAGCTCGTCGCTTCGTCCAGCAGAGACGGATCCGTGAAGATCTGGGACATCGAGAACAAGCTGCTGCGGTGACTGACGGGCCGGATTCTGAATGGGGAATGGGGGTGTCTTGTGGGCCGGGGCAGCCTCCTGCTCCCGATGGGGGGCTCTCTACTTCTTGCAGCTTTTGCACCCAGCACTGGAAAGCAGAGGCTGGAGGGGGGGCATCTGTCCGGGATGCTTTAGCTGCCATTCTGGCATTGCAGGGGGTTGGGCTGGATGGCCCTTGGGGAACCCTTCCAGCTCTACGGTTCTTTGTCTGCTGGCGTGCCTTTGGTGAGCTAGCATAGGGGCATCGGAAGCTGCAAGCCACAGGTTCCTCCAACTCAGGGTCTCCCCAGACTTGGGTCTCCAGCTGTTGTTGGACTACAATGCCCATCACCCCACGCTCACAGGACCAGCGGTCAGGGATGGCGGGAACTGTGGGAAGGTGCAGGGAGGATATATTGTTTAATTATACCCTTCCCAACTTGTGCTAACAAGCTCTATGATTTAGCAGAGTAGCATTCCCATTTTTAAACTTACACAGCGGATAACGTCTTTGCCAGGCTTGCATAAGCCTCTAAAATAAGTTTCCTGGTAATTCCCCTTTATTCCCTCATAAAAGAATAGACACGACACAGTCTTGTACAAAAGTATAAAAAATAGTTTACTCACATTCTGTTCACAGAAGGATCCCAGAAGGCAGACTTAGGTTACAATATATACTGTATACACGTGGAATCTATCCCATAAGGAGATAGTTCAGGCACCCCCAAACTGTGGCCCTCCAGATGTTTTGGCCTACAACTCCCATGATCCCTAGCTAACAGGACCAATGGTCGGGGAAGATGGGAATTGTAGTCCAAAACATCCGGAGGGCCGAAGTTTGGGGATGCCTGAGATAGTTCCTTTGTCCCCTCTTGGCTGGAAGCCAATTTCAGGCTAAGGAGATGTTGCTTCTTCGAGGAATGGCGTCAGAGAGAGAGATGGCTGCCTCCCTTGTGCTATTTTGTTACCTGAACAGGTGAGGTCACACCCACCTCTGGTCACATGTAGAGGAAGTTTATCCCAGTCCAGGAGGAAACAGGAAGTTCGGACTGGCTGGTTCAGACACCCCCATTTTTTATGTCCACTCTAGGAATGTTGTATTTGACTGCTCTGTCACCCCACAGGAACTGTAGTACAAAACCAGCCGGGGACCCAAGTTTGGGAAGCCCTGGTCTACACTGACTGGTAGCAATGGCTCTGCAAGGCTTTGAGCAGGGATCTCTCCCAGCGTCACCTGGGGACACCGAGGGACCAGCCCCAGTCTGGCACCCACTCAGTTGGGAGCAAGTACCATGGGGCTTAGGGGACCCAGGTGGCGCTGTGGTTAAACCACTGAGCCTAGGGCTTGCTGATCAGAAGGTCGGCGGTTCGAATCCCTGTGACGGGGTGAGCTCCTGTTGCTTGGTCCCAGCTTCTGCCAACCTAGCAGTTCGAAAGCACGTCAAAATGCAAGTAGATAAATAGGAACCGCTACAGCGGGAAGGTAAACGGCGTTTCCATGTGCTGCTCTGGTTTGCCAGAAGTGGCTTTGTCATGCTGGCCACATGACCTGGAAGCTATACGCCGGCTCCCTCGGCCAATAATGCGAGATGAGCGCGCAACCCCAGAGTCGGTCACGACTGGACCTAATGGTCAGGGGTCCCTTTACCCTTTACCTTACCATGGGGCTTGATTTGGAGCGAGCCCACTCTGTCTTGTCCCACACAGGGATGCCTGCTTTGCTTGCAGGGCAGTGTGGCGCCTCCTGATTGTTTGGGAGGCCGTTGGAAGTTTGAAACTTTTGAAACTTTTGCTCTGTCCGGCATCCCCTGTTGAAGTTTTCTTCCTAATGAGTGATTGATTGGCTCCTTAGGGCTTTGCCAAACATCACAACAGTCCAGTTGCGCTTCCTTACCTGCGCACTCTCGGCAAAGAAACTGCAGAGTATCTTCTTGCGTAGCTAGAAGCCTGTGTGAACTTGCAGAAAGCGGCACACGATAATTAACAGAGATAAGCTTCTGTCTTCTAAACTAAAAAGCTTTTTTTGCAGAATAAGAAACAACTGACCGGGAGAGCAAGGCGGCATGACTGCTCTCCTTTCCGATCAAAAATGAAAGTAAAGTTTTTCACACACAGAACAAAGAAAACATTCTGTATGTAGGAACTGTAACATGATCCCTTCCCAGTGATCAGGTGACACACAGCACATAGCAAACAGCTGAAACCCTTAGTGGGTACCTGCTTCTCCTCACATCCCCAACACCGGAAGCTTCAAAAGGAAATAGCTGCAGAGAACCCTCCTCCTCCGCTTCCCCACCGGCGTTGAGAGTTTCCATTGCTGCTGCTCTAAAAATTCCTTGCCCACCTTCCCTTTAATTTTGCTATGTCATCCATTTCTTATTTCTATTTAGAACTGTAGAGTTGAAAGGGACTTCCAAGATCATCCAGCCCAACCCTCCGCAATGCAGGAATCCCGGCTGAAGGATCCATTGAGACTTTACATCCATAGCTACCTTTCAGGCGATTTTGCTTGGGTTTAAAAGCGGAGCTTAAGGCGGCCTCCATGCACTTTATGCTTTTAATGTTTCCATCCCTTCTGCTCTGGGCTGCCCAGCCGGGGCTTGTGGGAAGGGTCCTTGGAAGCCAAGCTCACTCCCCCCCCGCCCCGCCCCCCCCATTTCTGCCCTGCAGGCACCTGAAGATGAACACCATCCCGGAGAGCCTGGCCTTTGCCAACCACTGGGGGGACCTGCTGGTTGGGCTGGAGAGACACGTCTTCCTCATCCACCACAACAAGTACCTGCCCAACCACTACAAGATGAAGGTGGGGGCATCTGGCGTCCCTTTGGGGGTGGGGGGGGAGCAGGCCACCTGCCCGGGCTCCCCGCTACTGCCCCCGCGCTCTTTGCTGGGGATGGCCGTGGAGCTGGTCCCGCAAAGCCTGTGCCCTGTCTCTTGCAGCTGCTGTGCGCCAGGTTCCTGGAGCCCCTCAAGGGCATCCCTCTCCCCATCAGCGATGCCCACTTCGAGGCTCTTGTCAAGGAGAACGTCCGGCGGCTGAAGCAGGACCAACCCTTGGAGGAGATTGAGTAAGATTCTGGAAAGCAGCTGTCTCGCTGAGCACCCAGCGCCAGGGGCACAGCACCTGGCTCCCTCCTTCCCTCACTCTGGCGCCCCTTAGCAGGGCTGCTGAGACGAGGCTCTTCTGCAATGAAGGACACCTATCGATCTACAGGGCAAGTGGAGAGTGCAAAATAACAGGTCCTTGCCCCGAGGACTTTACATTCCATCCTTTTAGGAGGGGAAAGGAAATGGAGGCAGGGGAGAAACAGAGGAATCAGAGCATTTATTTTGTCACTTCCTGCGTAGGCTAAGCTGCAGTGCGCCTTGGGGGGGGGCTGCAGGAGCTCGAGGTGTTGTGGCAAAAGGTTGGTTTTAGAAGGGATAGGAAGGAGGGCAGAGAGAAAGATTCCTGCATTGCAGGGGTTGGGCTGGATGACCCTCGGGGTCCCTTCCAGCTCTACAATCCTGTGATACTGTTTGGGGAGGCAGCTCCAGGGGCAAAGAGGTCACTGGGTGGCTGAGGGTGGTGCTGAGGGGTGTTTTAGGACAGAGAAGCAGCTGAGCGTCCCTGGGGGGAGAGGCCAAAGTCAGGATGTCAAGCTGCCTCTGGGGGTCTCCTCTCTCTCTCTCTCGTTCTCCCCACTCAGGTCCCCTGTGCCTGGAGGCCGCAGGATGGCCTTGCAGGAATCCGGAGTGCTCCGCGACATCCATGCCAGGACGGAGGTAAGTCCTGCCGCTCCCGCTGAGAAGACCAGAGCCACTCCAAAGGGCAGCTGTGCCCTCACTGGTGCCAAGGCCAGCTCCACAAGTGCCATGCGCCACTCAGCACCGGAGGAAGCTGCCCTGGAGTCCCGTGGGCGATGTTTCTTGGCGAGATGGAAATGGGGGTTCAGGGGACAGCAAAGACCAGGCACATTCCAAGGGGGGAAGCAGGCTGCGAGAGGGGAGAGGCTTCTCAGCCTGGCAGCGTGTCTGGAGGGGAGGAGAAGGGAGGTCCCCCGTGGGCAAGGGGCTCTCTGACCACGGGGCAGAGCATGGGAGGGAGGGGAAAGGGGCAGAGAGGCCTTGAGCTCTGCACCCTCTTGCAGGGACTCTCCCAGATGGCCGACAGGGACCAGGATCTGGAGCTGGTCCAGAAGGGGAAAGCAAGCGTGGCCAAGAAATTGCGGCCCACCAAGGAAATGAAGGAAGAGGCCTTTGAGAAATACCTGAAGATATTCTACAAGCCGCAACCCAAAATTGAGGTGAGGCTGGGGGGTCGACAGGAATCAGAGATGGTGGCAGGTAAGGGGCACCTTCCAGCCAAGGGTGGTCTCCGTGGAGGAGGTCCTGCAGCCCCTCCCTGCCTCGGATGGAAGGGCGAGGGGAGGGGAGGGGAGGCCAGCCCAGAAGAGGTCAGACTTCCCAGGAGCTTTTGCTCCTTTGAGCATCTCCTCTGCAGAGCCATGGAAGAGAGACAGGGGGTAATTTTGCATGTTCATCCAGTTGGGCCGCATTTATTGCGTCTCCCCTCCCCTCCCTGCCGCCTTGTCTCTGCTCCCAGATCCCGGAGGAGGACACCTTCAATGCCGATGAGGTGCTGGAAGTCATGCGCCAGGCGAAGTCCCTATCGGAGCTCTATGGGCCAGACGGCATGTTCCTGGGGTGCTTCCCCCCACCCATTTCCCTGGAACGTCCCGAGACATTGGAGGTAACTGGTGGGGTGTTCCTCTGCCCCAGAAGCCATGGGGTCTCCTGCCTGATGTCTCTGCCCTCTCGCCGGTGGCTCTGAGCCAAAGGCCAGCTCCCATTGGCCCTTCCTCAGTTTCCCTTGGCGAGAGATGCCTTTGAAGCCACCAGGGGGATATGGCCCGGAGGCTGAGCTTCAGCATTCTGCGTCCTTTTGGGTGGCCTGAGGTGATGCCACTGAGTCCTTGTCCAAGGTGGCACCTTAGGGCGACTGTGTGGAGCCATCTTGGTTTGCGAGAGACCTGGTTCTCCTGCCTTCCTCCCGCCTGCCCCACAGGACACCAGCTCCCCTGCAGAGGAGAGCCCCCTGGCGGTCCTCTCAACAGCCCCGTCTGTGTCTGAAATCAAAGAAGCTGTATCCCCGGTTCCTCCAGTGAGAGTCCCGGTTTTTGGGTTGAGAAGGAGCAAAAGTGAGCAGGTGAGGGGCTGGCGGGGCAGCTGGAGTGGGGAAGGGGTTGGAGCAGTGGCAGAGGACTGAGAGTGCCCCTCTTGTCTCCCAGATAGGCATGGCACAAAAGGGGAAGAAACCCCCCAAGCCGAGGAGGAGGAGGTTGCCCCCTCCGGTGCCCTCGCCACTGGTGACAGCCCCCGAGGAGATTCCGGAGCCCAGCTCTAGCTCTCCCTTGGACGAAGCGGAGACATTTTCCCCCAGCACAAGACGTCCTTCCCCAGGCCTCATCCTCTCTGGAATGGACACCAGGGGTAGCAAGGTCAAGATTCGTAGGGCAACGGTGAGATTCCAGAGCGCCAGAGTGCGTGGGGGGGGGCAGGGAAGTAGGAAGCACATGGACTGACAGACAGGCACACACAAAATCTAGTGTTTAAAATTTGTGCCCGCCTAATCCCAGATGTTGTGAGTGCACTTGAAGCTGCTGCCTTAAATTAAGTCTGACCTTTGGTCTGTCCAGCCCAGTGCTGTCTTCTCTGGCTGGCAGCAATTACTCCCTCTGCAGGGTCTTCCTCAGAGCCGGGATATTGGGGCAGTAAGGCCCTTTGGGATTGAGATGCTGTGAAGGATTGAATCATAGAATCATAGAATCATAGAGTTGGAAGAGACCACAAGGGCCATCCAGTCCAACCCCCTGCCGAGCAGGAAACACCATCAAAGCATTCTTGACATATGCCTGTCAAGCCTCTGCTTAAAGACCTCCAAAGAAGGAGACTCCACCACACTTCTTGGCAGCAAATTCCACTGCCGAACAGCTCTTACTGTCAGGAAGTTCTTCCTAATGTTTAAGTGGAATCTGTTTTGAACCTGGGACCTTTTGTATGCTGGGTCTTTTGGAGAGATGGTTTCACTCACCCATCCATGCAATCTGAGCATCGGATGGAGGGGCTCACAGCATCCACATCTGACACAGTTTGCTTCTTCATCAGTCTCAGCTTTGGATCCAGCACGGAGGAAGCAGGTCTCTGTGGTTCCAGCTTCCAGCCCAGCCCAGCCCAGCCCAGCCCAGCCCACAAACACACACAGCTGGGTGGGGAGTGGAGGACTGGCCCCCACCCATTAGTTTAGAGGGCCCCATCGCTTCGTTGCATCTCTCGCATCGCATTCGCAGCACAGTATTTTGGGAGGCTGATGAGGACCCTTCCATGGCCAGCTAGGTGTGTGGCCTCCATCTGTCTTGGAAGACTATGGAAGAATCTGTCTTCAGGGATAAAGTCAAACCGCAGGAGAGTTATGGCACCTGCGGTGGCTGTAGAGACCAATAAAAGAGGACCTGTTTTATTGCAGGAGGGCCTCTTCTGTGGTGCCTCCCCACCTGCGGGATGCTCTCCCCAGGGAGCCTCACCTGGTGCCCTCCTTACATATCTTTAGCTGCCAGGCAAAAGCATTCCTCTTCTCCGAAGGCCTTTGGCTAATTAAACAATCTCTGGCTTTTTAAACAGTGGGGAGATGGGGGTGTCATTGCTTTTGTTTGTTGCTATGGTATGTCTTTTTCATTTTTATATTGTAAACCACCCTGTGGTCCTCGGTTGAAGGGCGGTATAGAAATTTGATAAACAACAACAACAACAACAACAACAACAACAACAACAACAGTCTTACAAAGGATCTTGTCTGACTAGTTTGGGAACTTATTCTATTGAATTCTAACCCTCCCTCCATGCAGGGCTCCAATAATTGGAAGGGACTCAGGGCATCATCCAGACTGACATTGTGTTTTATGTTGCAACCCGCCCAGGGACCTTAAGGTGAAGGGCAGGTTATTAATAATCATTTATGATAGTCCCAAGAGAGGACTGAAGTCTGACAAAAGAGCCTTCTGAGTTTGGCCTGCAAAGTTAATCCAAGTCCCTCCTTTTCCTCGCCCTTCAGTTGAAGAAAGACTTGGGTGCAATCCAAGAGTCCGAAATGGGTGCTTCCGTCACACCCCCTTCACAACTCTCCTCAACCCCCAGTTTTCCTGGGGAGCCCATCAAGAGCGAGAAGGTAAGAGGGGCCCCACCTTGGCTCACCTGGCACCCACAAGCAGCTCCTCCTGCTGCTGCTGCCGCCACACCCCTTTCTCCCTTGGGGGCTGCAAGTGACGGGTGCGACTCCCACAGGATGTCCTCTCTCAGCTCCCTGACCAAAGCTTTATCCTGCCCAAGGCAACCCAAAGTCACTTCCAACCAAACCACTGAAATGAACAGGTTGGTGGCCATCATTGCCTCATGAGGGAGGGAGTTCCACAGTTTAGCTCTGTGGTGCGTGAAGAAGGATTTCGTTTTATCCATCCAGAATCTTCCTGCACTCAGTGCTGGAGTTCTAACGCCCACCCCAGAGCCCAGCAGAACCCCACCCCACCCCACCCCACAGTCCCCCATTTCTCTCAGCCACCACCAGAGGGAGAATCTCCTCCTCCCCTGTAGAAGAAATGGCCCACCCACCATGTGTGTCATTCTATGTCTTTGGGCTCTAGTGCAGGAGGGGCTGGTGAGTCCCCCCTGATATGGACGTTGACGGGTGTTGGGGTGGTTCTGTGTCCTGTGCCGTTCACTGGCTGGCAGGAGGCATTTTGGAGATGGGGACAGGGGGTGCAAGTGAGGTGAGGGGGAAAGGAGTGGGTTGCGCAGGTGTCCTCCCCTGTGCTTCACCTGGGCGACCATGGATTGTGTGCCTAGAGTGTCGTCTTCAAGGAGTTCCCATCGCCAGACAAGAGCCAGGGGTCTCCTTCCTCGCCAGACAAGATCCAGGGGTCTCCTTCCTCGCCAGACAAGATCCAGGGGTCTCCTTCCTCGCCAGACAAGATCCAGGGGTCTCCTTCCTCGCCAGACAAGATCCAGGGGTCTCCTTCCTCGCCTGGCAAGAGCCAAGGGTCTCCTTCCTCGCCTGGCAAGAGCCAGGGGTCTCCTTCCTCGCTTGACAAGAGCCAGGGGCCCTTTCCCTTGCCAGCCAAGAGCCAGGAGTCACACCCAGCTTTGCCAGTCAGGAGCCAGGAGTTGTCTCCCTTCTCGCCCGTCAGGAGCCAGGAGTCTTCACCCAAGTCCCTGGGCTCCATTTCCCGCATGAAGAGCCAGACATCTTCCGTTATCATCAAGGGCTTCTTTCCCGAGAGGCCGCCTTCCGGCAGCAAGGACTACTTCAGACTGCAGGTTGTGAGGCTTCTCTGGGCCGCTGGCTCCTTCCTCTTCCCCTAGTCCTCCTCCTCTGGCTCCAGGGAGAGGCGACAAGCCAGTCTGCTGCCAGTGCCTGGGGCAGAGAGTGGGCAATGCTTCTCTTCTCTGGCACCCTGAGCAGCTGCCTTTCCAGGGCAGTGTCATGGCCGGGAGAGGAGAGTCCTCTCTATCCCTAGAAAAGCTAAGCTGGAGGTCCATTGCTTAGGTGTGCTCTGTTGACGGCAGGGCTGTGCCTGGATCAGGCCCACCTAGTCCAGCATCGTGTCCTCACGGTGGCCAACCAGATGGGCATTATGGGAAGCCGCCAAGCAGGACCTGGACGCAACACTATTTCCCCTTGTTGCCCCCCCCCATTATCTGGGATTTACAGTAGATGTAGACTGTTCCTGGGCATGGAGGTTCTGCTTTCAAAGCAGACCTCTGTAAGAAGAGCCTGCTGGATCAGGCCTGTGTGACCTTCACAGGAGGGAGTAGCGGGTGGGGGAATTCCCTTCACACCTGAAGCTGAATTCCCTTCACACCTGAAGCTGAATTTAGCAAATTCCCACTTTCCGAAAGAATAAAAGTCATCCAATATTCCCTATGCAGTTTCCCAATGAAACAAGGTTTACAAAAATTCCAGAAAGGGGGGGGGCAAGCCCCAAGGGCCTTGTGCCCATGCGGCTGGGCACGGCAGGCGCTGGTTGCCCTTTGCTGTTGGGGTGCGGAAGGGGGCTGCTGTCTGAACTGCTTTGCTCTCCCTTGCCAGGAGCTGGAGAGCCACCAGGCGCCGCTGCCCAGGTTGTCTTCTGGGTTCATCCCCAACTCGGTGGCTGCCCTGCAGTTTCACAGCGAGGAGATGCTGGCGGAGGAGAGAGAGGAGAGAGAGGAGAGACTCATGGGGGTGGTGGAGCCGGTAAGGCGGAGCGGGAGCTGCACCCTCATTGCCAGGCCTGCTGGGGGGAGGCTGGCTGCGGCTGAGCAGAGATGCTCTCTGGAGACCCCTGCCTGGAAGCCTGGGAAAGGACCAGGCAGTAAACTAACTCAGCACCCAGAGAGGACAAACCTTGGCAGGGGAGGCCACGGCAAGGCACCCCGGAGACACCCTGGGGCAAAACTACAATGCGAGATTTGCTTGCTTGCTGCTTCAGCCTAGCTTTAACTGCTGGTCTTTCCTCTCTTGGAAGCTGTCCAGGTTCAGACCTGCTTAGCTTCGGAAGGGCAGCAGTCTCAAGAGGCTGGCTGTGGGTGGGGCCCACTGTGGGACACGGGGTGGGGGGCTCCTCTTGGCCGAGGGGACCTGCACTTTCCCTTCTGCCTTTGCTAGGAGACAGAAAGCCCCTCTAGAACATTCGCAATGTGGAAGGTGGACGAGGACGAAGAGCCAAGGACACAGGTTTCTGAAGAGACCGGCACAATCAAGCCCAGTAGAAAACAGGTAAGCAGACACCTCTTCCCTACCTGGGATGGTCCTCCTGCCTCTCTCTTGCTGGCTGGCAAGGGATGTCCTGAGAGGGTCCTGTGTGGTACACCTGTAAGCAAGGAACCCCAAAGTCAGGCTCTTTCTCTCTCTGTGTGTGTGTCTCCTTCGGTTTCTCCTCATTTTGTTTTCTTTTAAATAAACAAAATAAACAAAAGATAAACAGCTTAAAGTATTTAATGCCTTATAATTTGAACTTAATATGTAAGTTAGGATCAGATAAAATGTTGGTGATGTGGATTGAATAAAGCAAATTACACAGACATCTTCTGGAATTCTTCTCAGATATAAACATTCTGGAAATTGGTTCAGGCTATTATATCTATTAGGGACGCAGGTGGCGTTGTGGTTAAACCACTGAGCCTAGGGCTTGCTGATCAGAAGGTTGGCGGTTCGAATCCCTGTGACGGGGTGAGCTCCCGTTGCTTGGTCCCAGCTCCTGCCAACCTAGCAGCTCGAAAGCACATCAAAATGCAAGTAGATAAATAGGAACCGCTACAGCGGGAAGGTAAACGGCGTTCCCATGTGCTGCTCTGGTTTGCCAGAAGCGGCTTTGTCATGCTGGCCACATGACCTGGAAACTATACGCCGGCTCCCTCGGCCAATAATGCGAGATGAGCGCGCAACCCCAGAGTTGGTCACGACTGGACCTAATGGTCAGGGGTCCCTTTACCTTTACCTTTTATTATATCTGTTAGGATATCAAATGCCATTGGGGGGGAAATATTTCTAACCCAGAGATGCATTTTAAATAAAAGGACACATTCAACTCGTGTAAAAACACGCTGATTCCTGGACCATCCGCTAAATAGCTAAAAATTGTGGGGAAGCATATATCTGCCTATATCTGAATGGATTGAGAAAATTTGGTCTATGGTAATTATGATTAATCTATTAGAAAGGGATGCATATTAACCACTCTAACGGGTTTATGGGGAAATTGGCATTTTGGGCAATGTTTTGGAGTCTCCTCCTCTTTATTCCAGACGGATCTTCCTGAGATCTTCCTGACGCAGCTGGATGAGTCTCAATACCCGGAGCAGAAGAAAGAGCCACCCTTCTTTGTCCTCCCATTCTTGGACATGCAGTGGTTCCAAGACCTTTTTCCTGAGGTGAGAGGCTGAAGGGCAACGAGGATCTGGAGAGCATCACTAAGGGCCAAGAAGGGCCAGGGAGTCTTGCTGCCCACAGGACCTTCTCCCTGCCACATCCCTTGTATATTGGGGGCTCTGCTTGCGACAGACCTGGAAGACAAAGATTTCCTCTACTGTACTGGCAGACCCACTTTTTGTATAAATGGTCTTCTCCCAAGGAAATAATGGCAACAGGCCTGCAACTATAGTCTGATCCTTGCCTGGAAACGGCTTTGCTGTCCAACTGTGATCTGAAGGGATCTCTAAACCCAACTGACAAGGACCCCTCCCTTAAGCTCTAGAAAGGTCGAATGACAAAGAGCTTTAGGTTTGTGTTTTGAAAGCCCAGAGGATGCAGAACATAACATGTGTGTGTGTGTGTGTGTGTGTGTGTGTGTGTGTGTGTGAGAGAGAGAGAGAGAGAGAGAGAGAGAGAGAGAGAGAGAGAGAGAGAGAGAGAGAGAGAGCTTAACAGCCATGCCACCTATCACATGGAGAATAATTTGAACGAGAGACTCCAAATTCCTGTGTAAACCAGTGAAGTCAAATATCAAAGTATAAAGAATTTTATTTTGGAAATGTGAGGGGAGAGAAGCAAAGAAAAGAGAAGAAAAGGGAAAGGTGACAATATTTCGCTCACAGGCGACATATAACTTAGCTACCGGTAGTTGTGTTTTACCTGCTTGAGTAGAGTCTTGGGTTTGAGAGGATGCGCAGCGTTCCGTGCAGAAAAGAGATTCAGAGAGAGTGAGAGTGAGCATCTTTCCTCGCCTCTGGATGGTTCTGAGGAGACAGAGGAGGTTGAGGGGATGCCTCACCTTTATGGGAATTTGAGACTGATAAGCCCCAGTTTCTTAATGGCGATGGGTGGTGGTTGTCTGGGCCAGTGCAAAGAGAAGCCCCATCTCTGATGCCGGTGGTCCCAATGGCCAGCTAGAAGGGTATTCAGAGGCTGTTTCCGCCTCCATAGTGACCGTATTCCTAAACTCCCATTGCAAAAGAACTAGCCAGTTCTGGGAGGTTGGGGTGTTGTCAAAGTAACATTAGGTTTTAACCTTAGAGGGAAGGGCTGTTGCTCACTGGTAGAGCATCTGCTGCTACAGACCATGTGAGTAATAATAATAATAATAATAATAATAATAATAATAATAATAATAATATATTATTTATACCCCGCCCATCTGGCTGGGTTTCCCCAGCCACTCTGGGTGGCTTCCAACAGAAAAATAAAACACAATAATCTATTAAACATTAAAAGCCTCCCTGAACAGGGCTGCCTTCAGATGTCTTCTAAAAGTCTGGTAGTTGTTTCCCTCTTTGATCTCTGTTGGGAGGGTGTTCCACAGGGCAGGCGCCACCACCGAGAAGGCCCTCTGCCTGGTTCCCTGCAACTTGGCATCTTGCAACGAGGGAACCGCCAGAAGGCCTTCGGTGCTGGACCTCAGTGTCCGGGCAGAACGATGGGGCTGGAGACGCTCCTTTAGGTATACTGGACCGAGGCCATTTAGAGAGAGAGAGAGAGAGAGAAGATAAGCTCTGTGCACATTTTATCTCTTATCAGGAGGGTGAGAGTGTGGCATGAATAAGCAGATTCCTCTCCTAGAATCCTAGAATTGCAGAGTGGGAAGGAGGTGTCTGGTCCAAACCCTCGCAAGGCAGCTTCCCTTCCCTTCCCTCTCGCCAGGGCTTTCCACCGGACATGACCTTGAATGAGTTCCTGACGAAGATGATGGCGTCATTGGTTGTCACCAGAGACTTTGGCCAAAAGGCAGAGCTGGTTGCAGCCATCTTGAGCCTGAAGGACGAGATGGGGATTCGGATGAAAGAGCTGGTCTGCAGCACCTTTATCCAGGTGTTGAACAAGAGGGACGACATGCCCTCCCTCCGGGTGAGGGTCACTCTGGGCTCCTTGCTTTGGGCTGCCGTGCAGATCTTGTCTTGCATCTTCTGCTAGCTAGAGCAACACACACACAAGCATGCCTGGAAGGCTGGGCTTCCACTCTCCCCAGCAGCTGGCTAAAGTTTCTGGTCTTCATAACTGAGCAGCCCCTCAAAAAGAAGGTGGGAGCTCCTCCCCACTGGGTCTGGTGGAGAAGGTGCTTGGGCCCAAGGGGGACTTTTAAAAGGGGTGGGAGATGTTTTTGAAGCAAAACAAAAAGGGGAGGGAGGGGAGCCAGCGGTTGCAAGGGCTGCCGATGTCGTTCCTTAAGACGGTTCTTTCCTTCTGATGGAAACTGTGCAAAAGGCAGCTCTTCCCACAGCCAGCAAGTCCCCAGTGTTGTGCATGCCAGATGGAATGTGCCCCCCCCTTCACCCCACCAGAGAGGGAGGCCCCCCGACTGTCAATCGATTTCAACTTCCCTGCTGGCCAGACCCAGGAGTGACTTGCAGGGCCATAGAATTGTAGCGTTGGAGGGGACCCCAAAGGTCATTCAGCCCAACCCCCTGCAATTCAGGAATGCCTTATCTCAGGGCAGCTGCTTTGCATATCCAAGGCACCCCCACGCACCCAGGTACCTGTTGCGAAACCTCCACATCTCCAGGTTAGGGAGTTTGGAAAAGACCTCTCTCTCTCTCTTCCTCTCTTTGCCAAAGCCCGTGGAGAACCACTGCCAGCCAGAGTAGACACTGCTGGCCCAGGCTGGCCCCTGGCTTTGTGGGCTCCTGTGACTGCCTGCCTGCCAAGACACCCTTGTCTTCTCTCGACATTCCAGGAAAGGAAGCACCGGAAGTTCATCCTGGGCACCTTGCAGGCCCTTGTGAAGATGGACAAGAACAACAAAGACCTGATGGTGGAGCTCATGGCCTTTTACCTGCAGGCTTATCCCCCGGACAAGTAAGGGGCTGGGGGGGGGGGTCACTGGTAGGAGCCTCAGCCTTAAGCAGGGCAGAGGAAAGAAAAGGCTTCAGGAAAGTTTGTCAAAGTTGCTGCTTTTCAAAGTTGCCAGCTACTCTGGCTGGCTCTATCTTGATTGCTCTCTCAATAAGCAATCCTTTAAAAGAAAACCAATTTTAAAAGGATTTACTGCAAGGGTTCTGTTGAAGTTTTGTTTAAAGGGAAGGGTTCCACCACTGCAAAAAAAAAAGCCTGAGAGGCACATGCCACAGGGGAATTGATTTCAACACAGCTTCTCTTATCCGCATGGTTTGGAAATCAGGTTTTAGGACCACGTAGATTTCCAAATTGGGGTCGCGGGTGGCGCTGTGGGTTAAACCGCAGAGCCTAGGGCTTGCCGATCAGAAGGTCGGCGGTTCGAATCCCCACGACGGGGTGAGCTCCCATTGCTCGGACCCAGCTCCTGCCAACCTAGCAGTTCGAAAGCACGTCAAAGTGCAAGTAAATAGGTATCGCTCCAGCGGGAAGGTAAACGGCGTTTCCGTGTGCTGCTCTGGTTCGCCAGAAGCGGCTTTGTCATGCTGGCCACATGACCTGGAAGCTGTACGCCGGCTCCCTCGGCCAGTAAAGCGAGATGAGCACCACAACCCCAGAGTCGGTCACGACTGGACCTAATGGTCAGGGGTCCCTTTACCTTTACCTCGATTTCCAAATTGCCTGCCCAAATCTGTTTCCCCCATGTTTGCCTTCCGTTAGCAAGGTACAGGCAGCAGAGACCCCCCCCTTCCATCCTTGCCTAGATGCACATTATCTAAGAGCACATGGACGGCAACCGGCAGGAGAGAAGGGGTATTTAAAGAAAACCATTCCTTTCACTCCTTGCTCTGACAGGTATTTTATGGCTCAGGTCAGCAAATAAGTCCGTCTTGTGATGGCGTGGAAGGTGTAGATCTGGCCATGGGGGTGCAAGTCCCCTGGCTTGCAGCGTGAGTCCACCTGCCTCTTTCTTTTTCCTTCCAGGGTCATTATTTACAATCTGATGAAGCAGGTGGGAGTCCAGGACCCCCACAGCTATTTCACCAAGGAGCTGAGCTCCTGGCCGGTGGAGGCGAGCGACGCCAAAGAGACCGTGCGAGGAGCCTGCGACCAGTGGCTGGGAGGGAAGATGCAGGAGCTCAAGGTGCCTCTTCCCCCTTCTCTCTTCCTTCGGCCGGGGGGGGGGTCACCTTGCTCCAAGCCCCCCCTAACTGCTACAGAGTTTGTCAAACTCCGCAACCAGGAGCCAGGCTAAAATCTGCAATGCACCCGTTCTCTAATGGCCTTTTCTCTAGCGTGTCTGGGAGGAGTCAGGGTCTGTTCTCACCAGGGCCGGCGCCTCCATTTAGGCAAACTAGGCCTTGGCCTAGGGCGCCGAAATGGAGGGGGCGCTGTCGAGCCTGCCCGCCAGCCGCCTGCGCTGCCGCCAGCGCCGGGAGCAATGAGTGAGCGAGCGGTGGCGGCGGCAGCGCCCATAGTTGAAGCCTTCAGCTATGGGCACTGTTGCTGTCGACGACGACGCTCGCTCGCTGCCGCTGAAGAGCTCACAGCGTCCCCTCCATAGGCGGAAGGCGCGCGAGCCGAAATGAGAGCTCAGCGCCCTCCTGCCTATGGAGGGGACGCAGCGGCATCAGCGGCGTTGTGCATGCGTCATGACATGTGCATCATTATGCACGGCGCACGCGTCATGATGCATGTGCTGCGGGGAGGCGCCAGAAGGTGATTTAGCCTAGGGCGCAAAAAGCCCTAGCACCGTGCCTGGTTCTCACACAGGGGCAGCTCAGAGTGTGAGGTTCCCTCCTCCAGGAATCTATCGGCCATTTGCCCAACCATCCCCAACCATCGGCTTCACCGCTTCAGTTTTATGGGTAGCTAGAAGAATCTCCCTTCATCAGAGAGGAAAGTCTTAGAACAACCTTCAGCTAGAAAGCTTTCATTAAGGCTTTCAGGGGTTGGGAACTTCAGGCCCAGGGGCCAAATATGACCCTTGGGAGCTATGACCTCCTTGAGTGATTTAGCCAGGCTGGAAGCGTGGTCTTGAACTGTGGCAACAACTCTTGCAGAGGGGTGTGATTCTGTGCATCGATGACAGTAGATTGGACAAGGGGGATTTTTATGTTCATTGCTCTGCCTACAAGCAGGCATGGCCAAACTTGGCCCTCCAGCTGTTTTGGGACTACAATTCCCATCATTCCTGACCACTGGTCCTGTTAGCTAAGGATGGTGGGAGTTGTAGTCCCAAAACAGCTGGAGGGCCACGTTTGGCCATGCCTGGCCCACAAGCATCAACTGGATTCCAACCTCAGCAGCCAGGAGCCCAACCTATAGCACCAGAATCCAGTCCAAATGTCAGGGAGAATCGATCATTAGGAGAATATGGTTGATGGGAGAAATGTAACTCACCTGTGCCAGCCTATAGAAGATGCTCCACCTAAACCACCTCTAATCTTCCAGCATTTTAAGCAGAGATGACTCACCTCCCTCCCCCCGCAATATTTTTAATGCCCCCTCCACTTTGCCATTAAAAAACCCCTGACTCCTCCTGTGGATCCCTTCGTGCGATGCTATGACACCAAAAGCTTTTAGTGACACCCCAATGTGATTTTTTAAAATAGAAAAAAAGCTTAATTATTATTTCCTGAGAAAAAATAACTAAAAGGCATTTTTCACTGACTATATTTCTATAGATCAGGCATCCCCAAACTTTGGCCCTCCAGATGTTTTGGACTACAATTCCCATCATCCCTGACCACTGGTCCTCTTACCTAGGGATCATGGGAGTTGTAGGCCAAAACATCTGGAGGGCCGCAGTTTGGGGATGCCTGCTATAGATCATCTGCTAGGAAACTGCAACACCCAAAGTTTTTTATTTGGTGGGCCCCAAAGCCCTCACCCGAAACGTCACTTAAAAATATCTATTTTATGGGTCATTGTGTCCCCAAGGCTCCGGGGCTTCTGCTTTTGAAAACTGCCTCCAGCTCAGCCGAAGACCACCAGTGGGGGACTGGGGGGGGGTCCCAGGCCACCTTCTTGCACAGCAAAGGGATTTGCCCTTTGGACAACGAACTTTCAGCAAACTCTTTTCTCCACACTGGAAGCGGCACCTGATGATTCTCTCTCCCCCCAGGAGCACAGAGCTCAGCTTTTGGCGCAGAAGGTTCCATCCAGACAGGGGTATTACTTTAAACCTTTCCAGAAGGTAAGAAGTATTGTGCGTCCAGCCTGGTCTTCGTTGCTTATTGATTGTGGGAAGGAGGAAGGGTGAGAGCAGTTCTCCTCCTCTTCCTCCTCCTCCTCTGCCCCCTCAGCTTAGCTCCCTTGCCCCCCCCCACCCAGGGGGATCTCCATCCTTCAGAGCCCCTGGCTCATCCAGGCTTTTTAATTTTCCTACTCCGCCTTGTTTATCGATACTCCAGGCAATTACAAAAGAAGCAAATGAAATCACAGTCCGTCCATTACCATAGCTATCAATAAAGATGTCTGAAAATTATATATAGTTTACATATGAACCGAAATTAATGATCCATTGCCTATCTAGCCACTAGCACGCTAAGTGATTTCAAAGCTGGGCTCTGACTCCCATGTTGTCGTCCTTGTTCTTGTTCCAGCAGAAGCGACGCTCCACCATGGAGATGGAGGGCAAGATGTCTTCCCCGGAAATCTTCCAAGAGGTGAGGAGCCTTGCAGGGGAATCTCGTGAAACCAGCCCAGGTTGCGGGCCTGGAGGGGTGACTGTTCCTTCCAGGCAGCTCTTGCAGCTCCCATCAGCCACCTGCCCAAAACCTCTGGAGGATGCCAGGTTGGCAAAAGGCTAACCCTCGAACTGCCCCTCAAAAGCCCCTTGGTACATCTCTGTCTGACCCAGGAGCAGAGCGGCTCTAGTGTGGACCAAGAGAGGCGGCTGGAGGGGAAATATTCCCCAGAGAGCTACAAAGAGGTAAGGTCTGCCGAAGAATCCCACGAAACCAGGCAAGTCGGCCCCTGAGAGCAAGGGGCTGTCCCTGTGCCAGGTAAGGAGGGGCCTCTTCTTCCCCTGCGATTCTTGCATTGCAGCGGGTTGGACTAGATGACCCCCAGGGAACCCTTCCAACTTTACATTTATATGAATCACTTCTCTTTTTTGTCTCCAGGGGTTTGCCTGCTTCCGTGACACCAGATCTTTTATTTTTTATTCTTACATTTTCTGTTCCTCACTGAAACTCTGGGTGGTTTGCAGAGAGAGAGAGAGAGAGAGAGAGAGAGAGAGAGAGAGAGAGAGAGAGAGAGAGAGAGAATGCTCAATCCAGAGGGGGTGGTGGTTCTCATGGAGACTGGTGGGGCAGAAGGCAGGGAGCCCCACAGCAGATGGCCCTAGAGCCAATGACCAGCCTGCCCTCCCCTTCTCTGCTGAGTTCTCTACAGGGAACACTGAGACTAAGGAGGAGGAGGAATCTTGACAGCCAAGGCCACCCCAGGAAAGAGGGCAGCTAGGCAGGTGGGGGTACTTTGGGGGCCGTGCCGCCACATCACCCTTGTGGGTCACCCTCCACTCAACCAAATATCCTAAAAAGACAGGCTGAAACATCTAATCCTATTCCCTGGCCGCCCGCAAAAGCTGATAGCTACCATACTGCAACTATTTAACTGCAAAGTGAGGCTCTCGTTGGTGTCTTGATTCCAGGTGGGAAAAGACCTGGGTGAGAAGGAGCAGGCAGAGAGGAGATTCCAGGTGGAGGAGAAGAGGGCGCGGAAGGAGGAGAGTCCACAGGTATGGAAAGTACCGTCCCCGTGTTCGTCCGTCCCCCGAGCTCCCCAGCCAAAATGCCCTTTGTTGTCTAACAAAGGGTTAGGTACCTGCTATAAACATTCCCTCTAATAGTGAACTTGGATGGTTGAGTATCTGCATAGCTGCCAAGTTATCCCTTTTTTTAAGGGATTTTCCCTTATGCTGAATAGGCTTCCTCGCGAGAAAAGGGAAAACTTGGCAGCTATGAGTATCTGTCATTAAAAAAATATATATTATTTTGAGTTTTAGATAATTTTATACATATAAAACAAAACCATTTCAAACATTAAAGTATAAGGTTCTTTTGAACCTTCAGACCTCCCTCCATGGGCTCCATACTGGTATTTAAATTTTGGTTTACTGCATCTTTTACCGAAATCAGGAAGATCAAGTACCGGTATTTTCTAAAGATTGGAGTAAATTTGTAATTTATTTAAAAGACCACTGTAAGAAGTTAAAGCTTTGGCAGGGATGCAATGTTCAATGATTTATGGCAATTATGGCTTTATAATAGATGGATAAGGGAAGAGTATCTGCCATTTTGAATGAGGGGACCAGTGCTAGCATTGCTATGCTTTGAATAGATTTTATAGAGAGAGAGTTTTAATATTATTAATGTTGAATTGTTTTTAGTGGTTGTTTTTCTCTGTTTTCAGCTGTTCTTAGTTCATCTGTAGGCCACCTTCTATTATATATAAATAACAGAAATAATAAATGAAAAGGGATCTTCCATAAATAAGACAGAGGGAGGCCTGGAGAAGACTTGCAAGGCTCCTGGTCTAAGTTGTCTGAAACCCTGAACATGAGCAATGCATTCAGAGACATAATAATAATAATAATAATAATAATAATAATAATAATATATTATTATTATTATTATTATTATTATTATTATTATTATTATTATTTATACCCCAGCCACTCTGGGCAGCTTCCAACAAAAGATTAAAAATACATCAAAACATCAGTCATTAAAAACTTCCCTAAACAGGGCTGCCTTCAGATGTCTTCTAAACGTCAGAGAGTTGTTTGTTTCTTTGACATCTGATGGGAGAGCATTCCAGAGGGCAGGGGCCACCACTGAGAAGGCCCTCTTCCTGGTTCCCTGTAAGTGGAGATATCCTGCCTTTTTCTTTTCTTTTCTTTTCTTTTTGCATGTACTGCATATGTCAGAACTATTTGCCCAATTGGACTCTGACTGGTGTGTTTTCCTCTGACTTAGGAGCCAGAGGGTGTTGATGTCACGGACGATACAGAGCAGTCAGAGATGCAGGAGCCAGGAAGCCTGGAGGTGAGGCCAACCAGTTCAGAATGTCCCTTGTTGGTGGAGTGGGAAAGGGAGATTTCCCTCGCCCCCAGACCCAGGTTCCCACCATTCAGACCCTCCACCGGCTTTTTCCTCCTCCTGTGCCAGAGCCTGCCAGCCCAAGCCAGGCTCAGGACACTCAGACAGCAGCCCAATGACTGGACTCCTCTGGAGAGGAAGCACAAGGGTCCCGATGCTTTTGCCCCACGCCAAAGCCCCTTGCTGCCCCCTGGGGCGATGGGAGTGGCCACGCCAGGGACTTCTCAGGGCTGCTCTCCTTTTGCAGGCGGAGACTTCTCAGTTTGGGATGCAGCCCGTCTGCCCTGTCGATGCCATCCATTACTTTGCCGAAAAGCAGCTGGAGAAGGAGATGGAGGAGATGAAGAAGCAGCTGGTCTCTTCAGAGCTAATCGCTCTGAAGGACACTCCCAAGGACACCGTCAAGGACACTCCCAAGGACACCGTCATGGCCTTGCCTCCCATTAAGAAGTATGTGGGGGCTGTTACAAGGGGGGGCACGAAGGCTTTAGGAAGCCCGAGCAAATGCATGGCTTTTCTGCGGGGCGTTGGGTGGGTGTGCTCTTTCCAAGTGGTGCTGTTGCTGCCGCCTCCCACCCCAAATAATGACTGCACAATGGCCACTCGTGGCAGATCACTTCCCCTGAGCTTGGCAGAATGATTCTGTCTGTCCTCCCCACAGATGTCTGGGGCTGGTGCAGGGCTGGGAGTCCTGCGTGGCCCTCCAGAGGTTGCTGGACTCCAGCTTCCCCAACCACCAGGGCTAAAAGTCAGGGGTGGTGATGGGAGTCGGAGCCCCAGAGCAAGACCCAAGTGGGGGGGGGGCACAGGCTTTCTGTGGCTGCGGTAGAGTACAGTATGTAAGGATCCAACAAGTGGAACTTTTTTGGGGGGGAAGGTGTTTTTCTCTCTACAATGCTGTTGGATTTTTTGAATAGTCAAGTTACTTTAGAGCCAGTCTAATGTAAATACTGTCTGTTTAAGAGAAACAGGTGCCGGTGTTTCTGTTAATTGCTCACAGGCGTGGGCTCTGCTTCTTGTATATAAGGCTCTGCCAGAAAGCCTTCTGTATCTCTTAGTTAGATCTTTCAGTTTGATTCATCTCTAAGTAGATCACTCTCTCAGTTGTTCTCAGTTTAAGAGATTCCCAGTTGAATCTTGGTATGAGAGTTGCTTAGTTATAAAGCTAGTTTGCTGTTAATTCTTGGGTAGTTTAATGGGAGTTATGTGGGAGTTTGTGGGAGGTTTGGAATGGGTTGAAGGTTGGAATGTTGCTAAGAGAGACAGCATTTATCTTTAGTTTAAAGTCTCTTTAGAGCCAGTTTGTATTTCAGTTAAAGAAACCCAACCATTTATATTTTCAGCTGCATACTTTTACAAGTGTGCAGCTAGTAAGGGGTTTCATATAAGGGAGATAATTCCCTACGCTCTTGGTGGTGTTTTCTTAGCCAGGTCAACTTCTGACTGTGTATATTCTGCATGAAGCGTACTTTAAAGGGCCGCTGTAAAACTGGGATATATGATTTAGGTTAAGCAGGTCTCAATATCCAGTTTTCTCCAATATTATTCTTATCATATATATATTATTTTCCAATAAATGCTGCCCCCAGTCGAGGCCAGGCTCACGGCTGCTTCTCCCCTATATGGTGTCCTCCTAAAAGTGCAGTGGGTGAGGCCGGCCTCATCTCCGCATGTTCCCCGCACAACCAATCACAGCCTATGTGTGGGTGCAGGTGCCGTTTCCTGCTGCTCTTGGTAAACCCGTGCCCTTGTTGTGACAGGAAGCGTGCCATCCTGCGGCTCGGAGAAACCAATGCCATGTTGAGGAAGAGAATACCTGAGCGTAAGTAGCTGCAGTGCCGGGGGGGCTTCACCCCATTGCCTAGCCCTGTGGCTTGTATCTGCTTGCCCCCAAACAGACGTGAATGCCGCCGCCCCCAAGACCCTGCCCATCCTTCCTCCTGCAGCAGTGGAAACTAATGTTAGTTCTTCAGTTTGACCCCAGATTACTTTCTGTGGCTTGAAAAGATTTATTCCAGTCTTCGCTTGTTAGGATGTTTATACGCTGCTTTTTTTTTTAATCTCTAAAACAAGACTGGCAAACCAAGGGTCAGGTTTAGCATCTGGCAGAGAAGGAGATGAACAGACACGTTTTTGTATGTGCCAGCTGCTGGCACCATCTTGCCAGTTTTGGCGCTTGCACTTAGATGCCCAGGCTTGGCCTTTTTCAAAACAACTGGCTGCGATTCTGGGCCGTCATAATCCCAGAGACAGTTTTCTGCTTTGGAATTTTTCTGTGGCAGCTCTGCACACACCTGGCAGATTAATCCTACAATCCCTCCTAGATGCCTAGCCTTGAGCAAGAGGGAGGAGTCCAGTGTATCTTGGTGTGTCACTGGCTGGAAAGCATTGGGGGGCAGGGGGGCGGGCGTATTTGTACCCAGAAGGGATTTGCTGTGTCCCACTCACAGTGAGCGAGCCAATATTCCTGTCGGCACAAAGCAGGAAGGTGAAGATTTTCATAGAAAGGAGGCAAATATTGTGTTTACCACCCCAATCTGTGGGCGGCACGAAATTCCAGTTACTTCCCCAGGGTCTGTTTCCTTTGGAATGCGGGGCAGCAGAGACTGCGGTGGCTTTGGGATCTATTGCTTATGTGATGGAGGAGTCCGCAGCATTACGTAACACCTCAAGAGGGTCTTGCTTTTCCCAGACACAGCCCCGGATTCCAACAGAAATCAGGCAGAGCTCTGACTCTCAGCTGCTCCACCTGCAGCCTGCCAGCTTCCAGCTTGAAAACGCAACTTGCAACTCTGGCCCTTGTCTTTCCAACTACAAGCAAGTTGAGGGAGGGAAGGGGCTCCTCCCCATTTGTTTTCTGGCACGGAGCCACTTCCTTTGTTACCTTAATGGCCCATACGGAGAGGGGCCATTACCTCACTGGGAAGCTAGCCTGGCTATTCCAGGAATTGAAACTGTGCTGGATCCAGGCATTAGAAAGGGGCCCAGCCCATAACACTATCATCACCCGCTAATCCAAGCAAGACACAGGGATGCTGGTCCAGGACTCTGGATGAGGGCTCCTCTCCATTTGGGGTGCTCCTAGGACCTTGGGGCAACGCTGGCCAGGAGTGCTTGAGCACAGCTGTGGTTTGGGCCCCTGGTGCACCTTGTCCTGCAGAAGGCAGGTCTGTTCAGTCACCCATGCGGTCAGGATCACATCTAGGTTGGATTGGTGCATGGCCCTGCTTCCAAAAATCTTTAGCATCTCAGAACGCTGTGACCAGCTCCTCTTGGGAGCTCAAGAGGTGGATTATTTTACTCCACCGTTCTCCTGTCTACATTAGCTGCTAGTTCATATCCAAGCACAATTCAAAGCGCTGGCTAGATTGACATTAGAATTTTAGGGCTACTCTGCTCCTTTATCTTCTTTGATCCGATTGTATTGGTTTTTTATTATTGGATGTACACAATTTCTTATATTTTTATGAGCTGCTTTGTACTAGGTCTTTTTTTTTTAAAAAAAGCAGTTATATAAATATTTAAATAAAAGAGATGCCAATACATTGAGCTATTGAAAGCAGAAGTACAGTATCTGAAGAAGTGTGCATGCACACGAAAGCTCATACCTGTGACAAACTTAGTTGGTCTCTAAGGTGCTACTGGAAGGATTTTTTTTATTTTGTTTTGACTACGTCAGACCAACACGGCTACCTACCTGTAACTGGTTGAAAAGTGGGCAGCCAAGTTGTTTCCCAGCTGATCTCTGCTGGATTAGAGTCAGGGGTGAGGAAGGAAAGTGGAGGCCAGAGGCTTCTTTCACGCCCCAACACCCAACGCCCTTCCTCTTCCTCTTTGTTGTCTCCTTCAAACACAGGCGTCTTCTGCCCGTACATCTTCTCACGCTACCTCATGAAGGGGTTTGTGCCCTTTGTGAAACTTCCCCTGCCGAGAATCAACTTGGATCCGTTCCCACCCATTCTGGGGAGGCCGGCATCACCAAAGTCCTTCACCGCCATGCAGCAGTTGGTGCGGAAGTATTTCATCCCCAAGTTTTCGTATGCCGACAACTACCCTTGAAGCCTCCCTGGGTGCAGGAGACACCCGAACTTCCACCCGAGGGGAAATTCCTTCAGGCTGGGAATGGCTGGAGGGATGGCCAGCTTCTGGTGCCCCAGCCAGGCAGATGGCAGGGAGGGGAGGCCGCCTGCCTGCCCGCCCGCCCGCCTTCCACAGATGCATCGAGACAAAATGAAAAGTCAATAAAAGCAAACTTATGCCCAAGGTCACCCAAAACCTCTCTCTGCTCATGCTTTTTGTAGTTTCCTCCTCTTTTCAAATTGCGAAGGCCAGCTCCCACCCTGGGTGTTGCTTCTGTTATCTGTAACATGATTCTGTTATCAGGAGGATTGTTTGCTAAATGGCAGCACTGCTGGCGATCCAGGGAGGTGGCGTTTTCCAGCACACTTGGAACTTTTGCTTAATGCACAGGACGCAGAAGGGTCCAGCTTCCGCCGTGTTTAACTTGTGCAAGGCAGCGGTGCCAGAAAACTGTACTTGGCCGCAGGCCAGTGGGCCAAGCAAAGTCCACCGCTACGGGCTGCCTCTGAAATAACCACCAAACTTTGCTGGGAGTAAGGAGAAAGGCAGCCATGCAGTTGGATTCTCCCCGGTGCCAGGCAGGTCAGAAAGCCAAGCAAAGCAAGCCGATTCTTGCATTGCAGGGGGCTGGACTGGATGGCCCTGAGGATCCCTTCCAACTCTACAAGGCTGATTTGCTGGTGATATGAGCTGGTTTGAACCCGGGGCCTCCTGTGTGCCGTGTTTCACTTGGGGATGCCATCCTCCAAGTGGCCCTGCTGGAGAGTGTGCCCGTGGGGTGGAGGAAAGCAAGCCTCCCTTTCCCTGCCTCAGCTCCGTAGGGCAAAGCCAGGGAAAGCCCTTCGTGGGCATCGCTAGCTGCCTTGGGAGCAGGGGCAACTGTCTGGAAGGGAATATGGATCGCAAGAAAAGAGAGGTAGCAGCACACGCGCACCATTTGCGCGGGGGGCGGGGCTCGCAGTGCTGTGGCTATGGGGGGGGGGTAGCCTTTTCTCTTTTTTGGCCCCGGGTGGAGCCTCCGGAGCGGAGGGGCGCCATGGAGGCTGCCTGCCTGTGTGTGCCACACTGGGTCTTTGACTCGGGTCAAGCAGAGACTGGTTCCGGCCCTGGGACCCCGGGCCCTCGCAGCCGGGGAGGCGCCACCGACGCGCACGAGGGAGGCGGACCCTCGCCCTTCCGACGCGCAGAGAGCCAGGTCGCGTGTCGGGCTCAGCGGCCTCGAGGGCCGGTCCTGCCTCTCTGCCGAGCCCACCTCGCGGAGGGAGGCGACACGGCCCCGCCTGCTGCCCCCTGGGGCTCCGTGTACGTGGGAGTGGGCGGACACGTGTTCGCGCCCCGGGTCAGCTCCGCCTTCCCGCCCGAGCGAGGAGCGCGGGAGAGTTCCGCGCAGGCGCAGGAGCGCGGCCGCCTCTCCGCTTTCGCTTTCGCTTCCCGCTGCTGCAGCTCCGCGCAGCCCCTCCCGCACGTGGGCGGCGGGGCGGGGCTTGGGCGGCGGGAAGAGCCAATGGGGGCGCGGGAGGGAGGCGGGGGCGGGGCCGGGTCTGCTGGGCGCCAAGGCGGGAGTCGCGCTTCCCGCGGAGTCTCGGCTGGGCAGCAGGTGAGCGGAGGCGGCGGGGCGGGAGGGGAGAGGCTGCCGGGCTGCCGGGCGTGGGGCCGGCTGAGCTCCGCAGGCTCGCCTCTGCGCCGGGAGGAGGAGGGTCCTGCCCCCCGAAAGGCCCTTGCGCCCATTTCATGGCTGAGCCACTGAGGCCCGAGCTGGGGACCTGCCCATGGGGAGCGCAGTGGGAGGCCCGAGGCCCCACTCAGCATGATATAATGGCAGGCTAGATAGAATAAAGGCAATCCTCAAACCATCAAGCCTAGCATGCTGGGTGGGTGGGGCCACCTAAATAATTTAATTCGGTTTTTGGATTATTGGCATTAGTCATTGTATTCTAATTTGGCATGGTTACAATGAGGCTATCATTGGGTTGTAATTGAAAACTAATGGAAATTATTATTATTTTTAAAAAGTGATATGGTAGGGTGCTATTCCGCAGGGCTCCCGGTCAGCGTGGTGAAGTGCTTAAGAGTGGTAGACTCCTAATCTGGTGAACCGGAACAAAATAAGAAAAATAAAACATTCCTTCCAGTAGCACCGTAGAGACCAACTAAGTTTGTCCTTGGTATGAGCTTTCGTGTGCATGCACACTGCTTCAGATACGCACACCTGAAGTGTATCTGAAGAATACTGTTGAATAAAATAACTCCCTTTTCTTCTTGATACTTTCAGTTTTTTTATTCAGTTACAAAAGGTATGAATCATGCCTGCCTTTGCTTTGGCGCCTGGGTAGAAGGTTCAGCTCGAAGCACCAGCCAGCCCCTCCTGCATTTAATTATTTACTGTGACACACTACAAAAGTATTTTCTTTCAGCCTTATATAACCCAAATGAATGTTCCTGAAGGAAGTGCAGATCTCTGCACCCCAATCCACTTCTTCCTACGCAGGCCAGGATTTTGTAGGCATCTCCTGCGCCAGCCTCCTAGTTTCCAGTGAAAATATCAGGGTGTTTTTTTAAAAAGTGTGTACTATAACTAAACAATGGATTCCGGTTGGGTAGCCGCCTGTTTGGGGCTTGAGGATGTGCTCCTGGATCAACACTGTCCTCTAGTTAAGAGTCCTTTTCCCACTCTGGTTGGTTTGCCAGCTATGAGTCCTTTTGGACAGAGATGACAGCCACCATGCTCCATGCTCAGGTCACTTCCAGACTGGATTGCTGCAATGCGCTCTTTGTGGGGCTGCCTTGGTGACGACTCAGAAACTTCAGCTGGTCCAGAAGGCGGCAGCCAACTTGCTAGCTGGGGTTTCCGTCAGATCTGACCTAACACCTGTTTTAAAACAACTGCATTGCTTGCCAGTTCATTTCCAGCCCAATTCCAGGGGTTCATGCTAGTGTTTAAAGCCCTGAAATGACCCCCCCCCGGTTCATGAAATACCGCTTCCTTCCCTACAGACCCCCTCGCGTGCTGAAATGGGCAGAGGGACTCTCTTAGTGGTCCCTTTGTCGCCGGAGGCTCAGGATGAGGGGGTCTGGATGAGAGGGCCTTCCCTGTGGTGGCTCCTAAGTTGTGGAGCTCCCTCCCCACCTTTACTATGGAGCTTTCAGCGAATTCTGAAGAGGCACCTCCTTACTTTTGATAACCAAGGTATCTGTTTTTGAGTGTTGTGGGTGGGAGGTTTGTTTATTTTCATTGTACAGTCATACCTCGGTTTAAGTACGCTTCGGTTTGAGTACTTTCAGTTTAAGTACTCCGCGGACCTGTCTGGAACGGATTAATCCACTTTCCATTACTTTCAATGGGAAAGTTCGCTTCAAGTTAAGTACGCTTCAGGTTGAGTACTCCGCGGACCTGTCTGGAACGGATTAATCCACTTTCCATTACTTTTAATGGGAAATAAAAAAATTCCTTCAGTAGCACCTTAAAGACCAACTAAGTTTTTATTTTGGTATGAGCTTTCGTGTGCATGCACACTTCTTCAGATTTTTAATGGGAAAGTTCGCATCAGGTTAAGTACGCTTCAGGTTAAGTACAGACTTCCGGAACCAATTGTGTACTTAAACCGAGGTACCACTGTACACAGGTTGTACGGTGGTCCCTCGACTTACGAATTACTCGGCATCTGAAGTTTTCGACTTACGAACGGGACAAATGGCCGCACGCTTACGAATTTTTCTACATCTGAACAGAAACGGTTGGCAGTTTTAAATGCGGTTTCCTCGACTTACGAATTTTAAATGCAGTTTCCTCAACTCACGAATTTTTCCGAATATTTTTTTTCCTATGGGAAACCGCTTTTCAACTTACGAACTTTTCGACCTACGAATGTGCATTCGGAACGGATTAAGTTCGTAAGTCGAGGGACCACTGTAAAGGTATTACTATTATTATTATTATTGTTATTATTATTATTACCCACCTTATTTATGTGACTGCAGCTTGTTTAAAACTGTTCTTACTATTGCATCTTAGTTTTGTAACTTGCCCTGGGACCTTAGAGCATAGGACAGGAAGCTAATAATAGTTAATAACACTGCTCATTGTTTAGCCAGGCTGCATTGTGGCGGCTGGGTCCAGCAATTTCTCCTCTTTAGCCTTCCTCCCCCCCCCCTACTTTTATATTTCTTGCAAGTTTCCATAAGTACAAAACACAAACACACAAATACAGGAACACATGCAAACACAAATATCGGCAATTACATACATCAATATTGTTATCCCTTGTTACATTTCTTGTTTCTTTCCTTACAAACTTAAAAAAACCCCCCAAAAAAAACAAAAGAAAGAAGGGGGGAACCCTTGTTACGTTGTGACTTCCTGTCAGTACCCAATGCATATACCTTCCCTTTAAGTTGAATGTATTCCAAATGTTAACCTTTCCTATAAGCTTTAATCTAGTACATTCTTATAACAATAACTCTCCTTCTATGATTCCACTTCCTCTTTTTCCTTGATCACTCGAATGCCGGCATGGGTATAGTATTGTTGCTATATTTTCGAACATATTTCCTATATCCCATTTCTGCGCAAAGTTTTGTTTCGTATTTCCTCTGAGATTACTTGTCATTTGTGCCATTTCAGCAAACTCCTGTAATTTGCTTTGCCAATCTGTAATTTTAGGAACGTCCTGTTCCTTCCATCCTTGTTTGGCCACAAGAATTCGGGCCGCAGCTGTTGCATATAAAAATATTTCTTTTGTTTTGGGATGTCCTTATCCACTATGCTCAGTAAAAATGCCTTCAGTTTTCTAACAAATGTTGTTCTCAGCATCTTTTTTAGTTCATAGATTTCCCCCCAGAATATCTTTTATCTTTCCACACGTCTACCACATGTGGAACATGTCTCCGTTATTGCCTCCACATCTCCAACACATGTTTGCTAAATTCTTATACATTTTTGATAGCCTGGAAGGAGTGAGATACCACCTATGTACCATCTTCAGCATGTTCTCTCTTATATTATAACTGGCCATGAATTTCAGATTTAGTTGCCTTAGGTTTTCCCAATCTTCCATCATGATGGGGCGCCCTACATCTTGTGCCCATTTGATCATTGTGGCCTTTACTGCCTCTATTACTTCATAGTCCAAGGGAAGTCTGTACATTCTCGATATTATCTTGGTTTTATTGTTAAGTAATTCTCTTTCAAATTTGGAGGATTCCCTCTCAAAACCCCTCTGTCTTCCTAAGGGGCTGAAGTCTATGGAAGGCTTCAATCAAGGCACATTAAATGTGCACACTCCTTTCTCCTGGAAGCGATTTGCAGCCTGTTTTTTTAAAAAATACAGTGGTGCCTTAGTTCTCAAACTTAATCCGTTCCAGAAGTTCGTTCCAAAACCAAGCGTTCCAAAACCAAGGCGGCTTTCCCATAGAAAGTAATGCAAAATGCTTTAATCCATTCCAGACTTTTAAAAACAACTAAAACAGCAGGTAGGTAGCCATGTTGGTCTGATGTAGTCGAAACTTTATATATATATATATACAAACTTAGTTGGTCTCTAAGGCGCTTCTGATAATCATCAGTAGCGCCTTAGAGACCAACTCTTCTTATAGCAAAATTCCAGCTTAAACTAAAGAAAGTAGGAAAAACCACTGGGCCAGTAAGATGAATGCAGATTTCCAAAAAATAGCAAGGAGAGACAAGAGGGTCTTCTTAAACGAGCAATGCAAAGAAATAGAGGGAAACAATAGAATGGGGAAAACCAGAGATCTGTACAAGAAAATTGGAGATATGAAAGGAACATTTCGTACAAAGATTACCATAATCAAGGACAAAAGTGGTAAGGACCTAACAGAAGCAGAAGACATCAAGAAGAGGTGGCAAGAATACACAGAGGAATTATACCAGAAAGATATGGAGGTCTTGTACACCCCAGGTAGTGTGGTTGCTGACCTTGAGCCAGACATCTTGGAGAGTGAAGTCAAATGGGCCTTAGAAAGCACTGCTAATAACAAGGCCAGTGGAAGTGATGATATTCCAGCTGAACTATTTAAAATTTTAAAAGATGATGCTGTTAAGGTGCTACACCCAATATGCCAGCAAGTTTGGAAAACTCAGCAATGGCCAATTCCCACCTCATGAGAAGAGAAGACTCCCTGGAAAAGACCCTGATGTTGGGAAGGATGGAGGGCACAAGGAGAAGGGGACGACAGAGGATGAGATGGTTGGACAGTGTTCTCGAAGCTACGAACATGAGTTTGACCAAACTGCGGGAGGCAGTGGAAGACAGGAGTGCCTGGCGTACTCTGCTCCATGGGGTCACGAAGAGTCGGACACGACTAAACGACTAAACAACAACAAGGAAAGAATTTTTTTTATTTTTTGTTCCTAAAACAGCAATTTAACATGAGTTTTACCATTTAATGAGACCATTGATCCATAAAATGAAAGCGATAAACAATGTACTGCAGTCACACCATCAATCAATGAGTAGCTGAATAGGGTTCCACACAGTCACAAAAACAAAAATGCAAAATAAATAGCAAAAACAGACAGACCTCAGTGTAACACTCAAATCGTCAGCGTAACACTCAAAACGGAAAAAAGTTTGCAAACTGGAACACTTCTGGGTTTGCGGTGTTTGGGTTCCAAGTTGTTTGAGCTCAAGGTACCACTGTACAGAAATAGAAATTCATCAGCCTCTTGAAAACACAACCAGAATGCAGGCATGGATTTCTTGCTTCTTGGCCAAAGGCTCCCTCTCCCTTCCCACGAGACCGAGGCTGGGAGCCTTTGTCCTGCTGTCCTGGGTGGGCTTCACTGGGGTGTCCGTAGTGGTGGTGGCTGCGCTTGGGGTTGGCCTCTGCTGCCCCAGGGAGAGCCCCACAGGACTGGGGCAGGCTAGGGGGAGCCTGCTGAGGGCCTGGGAAGTTTTGGGAATTCTGCTTGCCCTCCTCCTCAGCAGGGTCGCGGCATCTGAGAGGCTAATATGGCATAAGCTCCACTGGCCCAGCTGGCTGTTGGCAGTTGTGGCCCAGAACACCAGCTTGGGAAAGGCTGCCAAGCGCCCGCTCCCATCAGACACACAAGGCGTTGTCCTGAGTTGCAGATCCATTTCTTTCATTCATTCATTCTTATCTGAAGAAGTGTGCATGCACACGAAAGCTCATACCAAAATAAAAGGTCAGTGTAAGGTACTACACTTGGGCAAAAAAAATGAAAGGCACAAATACAGGATGGGTGACAACTGGCTTGAGAGCAGTACATGTGAAAAGGATCCAGGAGTCTTGGTAGACCACAGACTTGACATGAGTCAGCAGTGTGATGCAGCAGCTAAAAAAGCCAATGCAATTCTGGGCTGCATCAATAGGAGTATAACATCTAGATCAAGGGAAGTAATAGTACCACTGTATTCTGCTCTGGTCAGACCTCACCTGGAGTACTGTGTCCAGTTCTGGGCACCACAGTTCAAGAAGGATACTGACAAGCTGGAACGTGTCCAGAAGAGGGAAACCAAAATGGTCAAAGGCCTGGAAACGATGCCTTACGAGGAACGGCTTAGGGAGCTGGGCATGTTTAGCCTGGAGAAGAGAAGGTTAAGGGGTGATATGATAGCCATGTTCAAATATATCAAAGGATGTCATCTAGAGGAGGGAGAAGGGATGTTTTCAGCTGCTCCAGAGAAGCGGACACGGAGCAATGGATTCAAACTTCAAGAAAGAAGATTCCACCTAAACATTAGGAAGAACTTCCTGACAGTAAGAGCTGTTCGGCAGTGGAATTTGCTACCAAGGAGTGTGGTGGAGTCTCCTTCTTTGGAGGTCTTTAAGCAGAGGCTTGACAGGCATATGTCAAGAATGCTTTGATGGTGTTTCCTGCTTGGCAGGGGGTTGGACTGGATGGCCCTTGTGGTCTCTTCCAACTCTATGATTCTATGGTTCTAAAAACTTAGTTGGTCTTTAAGGTGCTACTGAATGAATTTTTTTATTTTGCTTCGACTCAGACCAACACGGCTACCTACCTGTAACTTCATTCATTCATTCATTCTTATTGGTGTGTCATTCCCCCCCCCCAAAAAAAAACCATGCTCAAAGCGGCTTAGAACAAAGAAACACCCTCTGTCGGGGATGCTTTAGCTGAGATTCCTGCATTGCAGGGGGTTGGACTAGATGACCCTTGGCTCCCTTCCAACTCTGCAATTCTATGATTCCACGAGGCACTGTATAAATAATAATAGTATAGCAAAATCATAGCAAACATAGCAACGTGCCAAATAAAACCACATCCCAATACTACAAATATAACAAGATTACTTAAGCAACTTGCATCATCCGAGAGCAAAAACAAGAAGGGCGCATCACAGTTTGACCTTAGTCCTAGCAATGCCCCTCCCAGATGCGTGGCTGGTTTGTGGTGGGTAGGTGGGTGGGTGGGTGGGTGAATAGCGAGCTCCAAAGGGAATCAAATCCAGGCAGTGTTTGTGCCCTTTTCCACAGTGGCCACTCTCAACAGGAGCTGAGAGAGCCACTCTGTTCCCCTCTGGGTTGGCACAGGTGGGGCTGGGCAGCTCTGACTTCTCCCTTGGTCTGCGGGGAAGGGGCTTCTTCCAGCCCTGTGCTTCTCTCTCCATAGAAGGAAAGAGACAGGCTTGCCAAGGAGCAGACATGAGGGGTCTGGGAGCAAGGACAGTGTTCCTCTCCGTGTGGTTCTTGAAGCAGAGCTGCACTCTCTAAGTAAAAGCACGAAGGGGGGGGGGGAATCACAGGCTTCTGCTCCCGGAGGGCAAACTTTGCTTCCCTTCTCCAAGCAAGCAGGTGGCTGGGAATGGGATTGGTAAAGATGGGCTTGGTCTGGTTATCATAATGCCGTTCTACAAATCTGTGGTGTGTAGATCTCCGTTCTCTGGGGAGTTAATGGTTGCTTCTCCTTTCAAGGGTGGGTGATGGACTCCCTTTTTGCACAGTGGGCAAGAATTGGCTCTGCTTCTCCTATGCTCCTTTCCCAGTTCCCCCTCTCCATGTTTGGGTCTTTGGCTTTCTGTTGACAGAGACCTTCCTGGCTGCTTTTCCCCAGCTCCTGCCCTCCTGCAAGTTGGGTGCTGAACGAGCGTGACTCTCCTGAAATGCCAGCCCCATGCCAGCCCTGCGGTGAGGGCCGGAGGCTGTGTCACTTGCGCAGGATCGGCCGCCGAGCTGCAGCCCTGGAACAGGCTGACCTTATCCAGTAAGTAACCTGGGTGGTCCCTCTGAGGGCTGCTGGGGTTGCCTTGAGGATGTGATGCCTTGTGCTCAGCCTTTTTGCGCTCCTGCTTTGTTCACCTCCACCTTCCTCAGGCTGCCAGGCTTTCTGGAACAGCGAGAAGATTTCAGCATTTGAGGAAGTGCTGGGAGCGCCAGGCGCAAAATGCATGCAGGGGGCGCGGCATGGCGTAAAACGAGAAGGAGCTCAGCCATGGCTGCTTGTCCCTCTTCCCCCACAATTGCAGGCAGCTTCATGCTTGCTGTGGGAAAGCGCCCATGTCCTGCTGGATCTTACCGTGGAGATCACACAGGAGGGCTGAGCAGTACAGTGGTGCCTCGCTAGACAAATTTAATTCGTTCCACGGGTCAATTCGTATAACGAAAAATTCGTCTAGCGAATCCCATAGGAATGCAATGAATTTTATTTTATTTTTGCCCATAGGGACGCATTAATTGAATTTCAATGCATTCCTATGGGAAACCGTGATTCGCAAAACGAATTTGTCTTGCAAGGCAACCTCCGCTTGAAAAATCTCTTCCTTAGCGAAAAATTTGTCTTACAGGGCATTCGTCTAGCGAGGCACCACTGTATATCAATATTTCATCCAAAACTAGCCTGAAGTCCATATCATGATTTTGGTTTCATAATTTTTGACCTGGCAATATATTGTGAATCACGATGTGTGTTAGGGCTGGGAAATATACCATCTAGAACCAGTTTGAAGTCCATTTCATGATATCGGTTTCATAATTTTGGACCTGGCAACATACCACAAATGGTTGTGTGTGTGTGTGTGTTTAGCAAAAATCACAATTTGAGAAAGAGCATGAAGCCACTCAGTGCGTCTGTATAGCTCTATCTTTATTTCAGACATCGTGATATATTGATATACAGTGGTACCTCTACTTATGAATGTTTCTACTTACGAACGGAGCTCCGTCCGCCATCTTGGATGCGGTTTAGATAGGATTTTTTTCTACTTATGAATTTTTAGATAGGACTTACGAATTTTTTCTCCCAATGCATTCCTATGGGATTCGACTTGCAATTTTTTTTTACTTCCGAATGTGCGTTCAGAACACATTAAATTTGTAATTTGACTTACGAACAGGACAAATGGCCACATGCTTACAAATTTTTCTACATCCAAACGGAAACCGTTGGCAGTTTTAAATGCGGTTTCCTCGACTTACGAATTTTTAAAAAGCGATTTCCTCGACTTATGAATTTTTCCGCATATTTTTTTCCCTATGGGAATCCGCTTTTCGACTTACGAAATTTTCAACCTACGAATGTGCATTCGGAACGGATTAAGTTCGTCAGTCAAGGGACCACTTTATATATTGTGATGTTTAGCTTGCGCTATATCACAATGTTGAAAACCAGATACCACCCAACCCTATTGCACAGTATTGATTTTCTCCCCCCTCCCTCACTGCAGTTGCCATCCAATAACAGGACCCCAGTACCAGAAAAATTATTCAAGCTTTCCACACACACCCCTTCTCTTTCTCTCCCCTGCAAGTTTTCCTAACACCGTCACGCTGGTTGGCCGAAGCGTGGCCGCCGTGGACTTCTTCCTCAGCTCCGCTGCCCAGGGGAGTCGCGAGTATATCTCCCGCATCCACGCCCGGGTGATCCGCACGGCTGGGGCCTACGAGCTCGTGGATTCCAGCCTAACCGGGGTATATATCAATGACATCCGGATCAGCGGTGAGTGCTGTGGCCAGGACACAAGAAAACTTTATTTAAATTATTTCTTATTATTATTAAATTTGGATATCGCTCTTCATCCGAAGATCATCAGGTGGTTTGCAGCACTTTTGCCATGCTTCCCATTGAGAACATGTTTCTACACATCCTTTAGTCGTGGAAGCATAATAAATATCTAGGTTATCGCAACAAGCATCGTGTCTAGCAGAAATCAGAATTAGATCAGGTTTGCACACATCTGTGCCAGCCCAGAGTCACCCTGTGCTCCAGGATTCCCAGTTAGGGGGGGGGGGTCCTCCATCTTTGTTCAGAAGATGAGCAACTCTTCCTGCATCAGGCTCCCCACGCAAGTGCACCTGGATCTGCGCCATCACCTCTCATTCTCTGGAAACCCCCAACGCAATAAATGGCCTTCCTTGTCAGGAAAGCAAGAGCAATCCCGATACTTTAGCGAAAGAACAAAGAGGCGTTGTAAGGGGGAGGGATTATAGAGAAACCGCCCCCCCCTCATCAGGAGCAGCCCCGTCTCCAAGCAGTCATGAAAGTGCGGGGTTTGAAGGGGTGAGTCAGGAGACGGAGAAGGAGTGCCAGGGCTCTGGCAGCATTGGAGAGCCCCTGCTCCACAGGCGGGAAGAGAGAGAGGCGGGAAGGGTGGACAGGGAGAAGGCAGACCGTAGACCCTTCCCCCCGACACCGGTATTGAGGAGGAGGAGAAAGGGGAGGAGATTCACTGTCCCGAGGCTTTTATGTTGGTCAAAGTTGCGAAAAGGGGCAGTGCTGGATTCTGATACGGAATGAGGAGACATGAAACCAACAGCTCACTACACTGTAAATAACGTGCACCGATAAAGACTTTTGAAAGACAAGTATGTGGAAGGTCGTTTACTCAGGAGTAGTCTGAACAACCCTGACAGACGTGAAGTCGTTTGCTGAAATGCACTCAGCCTCTGTCACCTGGACAGGAGCCTTCCTTCCTACATGATGCAGCAAGCCCAAAGAAAGCACTGCCTGGAGGGCTAAGTTCAGAGGAAGCCTGCCAGCAGCGAGAGAGTGTGCCAGGCAGGGCGAGAGAGTGTGCCAGGCAGGGGGCTGGTGCTGCCTGGATGTTTGAAAGTCTAGTCTGATTACCTGCACAGCTGTCGACCTCACAGGGTGGCCTCAGGCAAACCCATGCCCAAGTCTGATTGTAGCCTTATCTGCTACTAAGGGTCCTTAAGTTGCACCCAGGCAGGACAGAGATAGCCAATAATGACACCGGGGGTTGAATCCAGAGAAAGAATTTAATCCTTAAATTTAAGGGACTCTTGGTGGTCAAGCTTCACGACAAGAGTAAAGAAACACAAATTGCAAAGCTTCTTATACACTTCTTGGGCTCCTTTCCCCCTCCTCTGTAAATGTGCACACGCAGGGGGGTCACAAGTACATATATGGATCTTCCTGTGTCCGGTCCTGTGCATAAACACATGCTGACTCATGCTGCCCCGGTAACATCCTCACTCAGCCTTGAGTAAGACTATGCGTCAAGGATAGCAGCTTCCAGCGTCAAGCTGGACGTGCATCCACTGATAAGCCTTTCTCTGTGATCCAGACAAGGTCAGCTCTTAGCCTTGATAGCAAGTCTCACTGTTACATTGCACTTTGACACACAGAGGCATAGAGGCAAAGAGGAAAGCATTTTTAAGAAGCATTTTAGGAGGAATATGGGGGGGGGCAATGTAAACTATAGGATCAGATCTAGCTCAATAACACAATTGGCAAACCCCTCCCTTCATGATGTGCTTCAGATAATGACAGCCGTACCTTGGATCCCAAACGCCTTGCGAGTTGGAACATTTTGGCTCCCGAACACCGCAAGCCCAGAAGCGATTGTTCCAGTTTGCAAACGTTCTTTGCAACCCAAACGTCTGGCACGGCTTCTGATTCCGAACGTTTTGGAAGTCGAACGGACTTCCGGAATGGATTCTGTTCGGCTTCCGAGGTGCGGCTGTATTGGGAAAAGTTGCTCTGAGCACCTTTCGGAAAAGAAAGGAGGCCAACACGGAAACTGCTGTTGGGTTGCAGCAAAGGACCTTGAACAAAGGAAGAGGCCAATGGCCCATCTAGTCCACCCAGTGGCCAAAAAGGTGCCCTCAAGGGGATCTCGCAAGCGGGATCCGAACTCAAGAGCAGCTCTCCCCTCCTGCGGTTTCTAGCAGCTGGGATTCAGAAGCAGGACTTCCTCTAAATGTGAGTGCAGAGCCATTCTGGCTCGTGGCCGTTGAGAGATTTCCCTGAAATCTGCAGCCCTGGGTGGCTCTTGAGGTGGGAAACCGGCCCCTGCTCCCCCTGAACAATGCGGTCAATCAATGAAGCTTTCTTCTTATGGTTTATCTCCTGGCAGCAGGAAGAGTTTGTCCTTTACGTTGTGAACCACCCTGAGATCTACAGTATGAAGGGCAGTATACAAAATTAATAAAATGGCAAATTAATAAAGAATCATTACGCTGGCTGGGGAGTGGGTGGTGTTTTTTATTATTCTTATTATAACAATAAACCACCTCAAGGCAGCCCACAGGTAAAAGCAGTATTTTAAAACAGAAAAAACAACAGAGACATATTTTTGGTGTATTTGCTTTTGGATCAGAAGCACGGCCAAGGAGATTTGCTGTTGTTTTTAAACCTTTCAACTGATGGTTTCAAATCTTATTTCTACCTAGAAAAAGTAGTGCTTCAAGAAGGTGATACGGTGACTTTTGGGCATCCATGCTGGAAGAGCGTTAAACCTGGGAGTCGCGTCCGGCAGCCAAATTCTCCGTTTTATTACTTGGTAGGACTCTGCCTTCCTTTGCACATTGTCTGACAATTGTAGATTTGGGAGGGACTCCAAAGGTCCTCTAGCCCAGCCCCCCTCACAATGCACGAGTCCTGTTGCTCTACTTGGTGTGGCCCCCAAGTCCCTTGGTGTGCTCACCCCCTCCCTGCAGTTGGCCAGAGGGCCCCCCGCGCCCTCCCTCTGCCCTGCTCACCCCATTTATTTTATTGGCGGGGGCTATTCCTGCAAGCTCAAGGAGGGCCTGGAAATAACAATGTTCAAAGTGTCATTGGATTGGGGAGAGAACAGGAGAGCGGCCTAGACGGGCTGATCCAGGAGGGCTCTTCTGGTGTTCATTAATCCTCCTCCTCCTAACTTTGGTTCCTTTTTCAGTTTGAGCCGTGCAGCTGCAATACGGAGCAAATTCAAGGCCAGTGTGGAGAGAGAAGACCTTTTCCCCAAAGGGTAAAATGGAAAATCACTTCTACTCCAGACATCTTGTTTTCTCTACGGGTGCAACATTGGGGGTGGGTGGGTGTAAAGCAGGACTTGGGGGGGGGGGAATCAATCCCAGTGACAACCCCCACAGGCGACCTGGTCGGGTGGTTGGGGCTGCCCATCTCTCCATTGCCTCCCCTCCCCATGGCATCAAAGGAAGGTTTTTCCTTTATCTGCATGGTTTGATTTCGGATTGTGTGGGGCACAGAAGTGGGGTTTGTGGCCAGCCCAGCTTCAGGAGCTCCCAAGTGGGCCTGCGCTTGTTGCCAAATTTACAAGGCTCCGCATGTTAGTCTCCCTTGCCCAGGGCTCCTGCTTATTCCTTTGCAACGTGCCTTTACCTGCCCCAGATCTGACTTCACCTGTGACGCCAGGTATGGGGCGGGTGGGCGTGGCATGACATGGGGGCCATGGGAGGACCCCTGCAGCACTGAATCAGGACCTTGCCTGGAGGTTCCCCGCGCTCTGCCATGCGCTGGCCTTCAGTAAGTGCAGCAAGAAAGCAGGCACTCTTATGATAATATAATAATAATAATAAATTATTATTTATACCCCGCCCATCTGGCTGAAACAGAAAAATGAAATAAAATAATTAAACATTAAAAGCCTCCCTGAACAGGGCTGCCTTCAGGTGTCTTCTAAAAATCTGGTAGCTGTTTTCCTTTTTGACATCTGTTGGGAGGGTGTTCCACAGGGCAGGCGCCACCACCGAGAAGGCCCTCTGTCTGGTTCCCTGCAACTTGACTTTTCGCAGTGAGGGAACCGTCAGAAGGCTCTCAGTACTGGACCTCAGTGTCCGGGCAGAACGAAGGGGGTGGAGACGCTCCTTCAAGGTATACTGGACCGAGGCCATTTAGGGCTTTAAAGGTCAGCACCAACACTTTGAACTGTGCTCGGAAACGTACTGCATTCTTAGCCTCATGTCTGCATTTGCTTCCTTAAGTATAATGTCCTGGGAAATTTAAAACAGGGCCATAGTGGTTAGGAAATTTGGGGGCACCTGAGGCAGGGTTGCTAGGCTCCTGCCCCAAAGATCTGTGATCCCACAGGAAGGAGGTCTTATAGGTATCCCAGGCTGAAAAAGCTTCCCTTGTTTCACACAGGCTGAATGTCTACAATGCAGATGCTTACTCAGATAAGGCCTTTTTATGGCAAACGGGGTCACACAGTCCGTCCGTCCCCGACCCCTCACATTTGCACCCTCTCTAGGTTCTCCCGTTACACGTTCTGACATGTTTCTAGTTTCTTAGGTCAGTGCAGGTTGGGACCCAGTTGGGGTTGTTTTGCTCTATAGCAAAACTCCAGCACCGAGGGCCTTCTGGCGGTTCCCTCGTTGCGAGAAGCCAAGTTGCAGGGAACTAGGCAGAGGGCCTTCTCGGTGGTGGCGCCTGCCCTGTGGAACGCCCTCCCAACAGATGTCAAAGAGGAAAACAACTACCAGACTTTTAGAGGACATCTGAAGGCAGCCCTGTTCAGGGAGGCTTTTAATGTTTAATAGATTATTGTGTTTTATTTTTCTGTTGGAAGCTGCCCAGAGTGGCTGGGGAAACCCAGCCAGATGGGCAGGGTATAAATAATAAATTATTATTATTATTATTATTATTATTATTATTATTATTATTATTTAGGCTGAATTCACCGGTCCTCAAATCTCCGTAGGGTTTTTCCAGCAAGGAAAACTGAAGAAATTTTTGAATCTGCTGACATGCTCTGTATGTTGCATATTTGCATATCTCCAGTGCTCTGTATTTTGATGGTTTGAATGTTTGCTGTAAAGCTGGTTTGGGCTCGGCTCATAAATAAACCCATTGTTCAGTAAAGATGTTAGCAGGAGGAGGAGCTATGCAAAATAACCAGGGAGGTTTCCTGACTTGGCTGTTGGAGGAACGTAACCCCCAGCTTCAGGGGCCATGTGGTGCTGTAAAGAAGTTGTTTTTGCAGTGAGTAACCCACGCTCCATTCTACCCTCTTGATTCCTTTCTTCCATCTAGCTTCCTGCATTGGCATCTGCTGGGGCATCGGTGCCAGCGAGCTCAAGGATGGGATTTGCACCCACACTCACAGGGGACCCACCTGGCGCTCTGCCTGGCTCTGCCCGCCAACGTCCGGCCATCAGCAACCCGACCCGGCCAGGGACACCTGCAGCTTCATTCCTGCCTCCAGCTACATCGTCGGCATCCATAAATTCTCTTCACCTGGCTTCCAGTTTGACAGAAGCACCTGGTCAGCCAACGCCGGGGGCGCTGCCTTTTTCTGCACCAGGAGGTGCTCACAGGCCTGGCTCTCTGCGTTCTGCTTCGCCTGGGGAGGGTTCGCGCACCACCGCAGAATTGTCTCCCTGGAGAAGCCTTGAGGCGACGCACTTCCCCTTCTCTCAGGGAAGTCCGGAATCCAAGAATCCCTCCACCCCAAGTGGCAGCGAGGAGACCATTGCAGACGACCCCCGAAGCGGAATATCAGTTAGCGCAGCCGCTGGGCTCCCGGAGGAGCTGCTGCAGGTCCCAGGCGTCTCTCAGGTGGGGGGTTCTGAGCTGCCTGTTTCTAGCACAGAAGAGATGGTTCCCGGTGACTCTGACCATGCTGAAGAGAGGAGGGAGGTGGACATGGATCAAGGCACTGGAGACACAGCTGGACCTGATCCCCTGGCTGCAAGCGGAATGGAAATTCAGAGCCCCAGAGAAGAACACCAGGAGAGCTTTAGGGAGAAGGCCTCACCTGAAGCCTCTGGCTGGGCAGAAAACAGAGCAAGCCACTTCACGGTGCAAAATTTGGCACAGCTCCCTGCTAAATCGGGAGAGGCTGAGCTGGATGCCGCAAGCAGAGCTTCCGAGGACTTTTCTTCTTCTGGCGAAGAAACAGATAGCGACTTATCGGATAGTGATTCTTCTGCAAAGTTTGACTCCGAGAGAGAAAGCGCTGCTTTGCTGCCAAGGAACCTGTCGCGTGAGACCCGGAGGAGTGACGACGAAATCAGCTTGCAAGGGTGGGCTTCTGAGAGCGGTGACAACATGGAAATGGAGGCCCCCCGTGCAAATGCAAGCCTTCTAGCGATGGACAGTCCTGCTGCTGCTGGAGATGGCGGTTTCCTTGAGCCAGAGATGGGCTCGGGGGATTCAGAGGCTGCAAGTGGCATCAGCTGCAAGGTCTGCATTGCAAAACGGTCTTATACCGAAGTGGGAACCCAAACTGAGTGTGCAAAAAGAAGGAAGTTAGGTGTAGAGATTGCAGAGCCCGGCAGAACGGCTTGGGTCTTTGATGACGGCAGCAAGTTAAACACGGACAAGGTTACGGAGGGACTCCTTCAGCAACTGCCCGGGACTTCAGCTGACAATGAGCATGCCGAGGGCGAGTTCTCCCAACAAGTAGAAAAGGATCCCGCGGCATCCTCTGGAGCAACACAGGAGATCCTGGCTTCAGGAGATCTGCCAGAAACCCGCGAAGAGGGGACTGCCGGGGTGGCTGCCTTGCCTTCAACCCCCCGTCCCCTGGCAGGACAGACGATCCCTGAAGAGTCTGCTGAAATGCTTGGAGATCCAGTGGATGTTGAGGGAAAGCATTTCTGTAGGGTTATTTCCAAAAGAAAGAGGCCTCCCTTTGAAGAGTGGGGGGAGGGCGTTGTTCTTGTGAGCAAACGGAGAATGGAGCATGTGCGTGCCAGATCTGACAGAGGCCCAGAGGACTGGGCCGCTGATTCCGTCCTTGAGGCCAAAGGAGGGAAGAGTGAAAATGATGGGCTTTCACTTGGAACCGTTCCCAGTGGTGCGTTGGTGGTTGGGTGGCCTGGAGGGTCCAGTTGTGTCATCGACGGTGAGATGGAGTGCCAAGAGGAGATGGACAAGAGTGATCTTCCTGAAGGCAGGGAGGTGAAGAGGGAAGGAACGAGCGTCAGGGCAGCTGGTGGCCAAGATGAGGCCAGTGGAGAAGGTGGCCTGGAGAGAGATCCGAGTTCAGATGCAGCGCAGGAGGAGATGGTTGGCAGCGCCAGGGCTGAAGGGACTCTCCAAAGCCTTGGCGGAAACTGGGTGGCATCCTCTCCAGACTCTGCCGGAAGAAAGACAAGGGAGTTTCCTTCTCCTGAGAGAAGTGGAGATGACCTTGAAGAGGTAGGGATCCCCCACATAGAAAGTGACTGTGCAAACACACAGGCGTCTTGTCAGGCAAGCGAAAAGGAAGCAGGAAGGAGCTTGGAACCTAAAAATGGTCACATATTGGTCCACCAAGGTGGCATTGACAGTGAAGACGGCATGGACCCGGATGGAGAAAGTGCAGCCGAGGCCCAAGAGTGCGGTGTTGGGGCAAGATGCTCGGCAGATGGGACGAAGGTGGATCCTGACCCGAACGAGCCTCTTGGGACTTCTGCCCTCCTGGAATGCCAGCAAGAGTCTCCTGCGCCTGGTCAGCGACAACTGCAGCCTCATGGCCCTGAGCCTGAGGATCTGGAAGATAACTTTGCTGTGAAGCCCCAGGGAACCGATGTTGGGAGAGAGCTGCTTTACCCTGAAGACTCCCGCATGGAAGGCAGCGTTTGGGAGGAAGCCTGCGAAGGAAACGGGGCTGCTGAGCAGGCAGACCCGGAAAGAGAGAAAGGAAGGGGCCACTCTGGGGAGGAAGGGGGTGGGCTTGGACAGACCCCCGAGAGCTGCCATTGCACCGAGGGAAAAGGCAGCCTCCCGTTGGATACTCCTAGTGCTGGCTCTGGGAGCCCTGGGGCCCGTCAGGGGGTCGCTGCTGGAGAAGCCCCAAGGGAGAGCCAGATGGAGCCTGCAGAGGTCCCAAATTCCTTTTGTGGCCGTGAGCTCAGCTTGCTCCTCTCGGACTCTGAAGTTGAAAAGGAGGAGGACGACAGAGGCAATCTTCGGAGAGGGAGAAGTCCACTTGGGCATTCAGACAGTGTTTCAGAGAATCACGAGGCCTGTAGGAAGCTACCTGAGGAATCCCCAGCTCCGGAGTCATGTGACGCCAGCGCTGAGCCGCTGGAGGGTTCTGGGATGTTGGGTGTCGGTTTGGAACAAAATGATTCTTCCCACAATAAGTTATGCTGTGACCTAGAAGATGCTTCAGCTGCTGTACCTCAGACCCCTAACCCAGAGGTGGCCGTGGGGGGGAAATCTCCTCCTTCGCCGAGAACTGCCGTGGTTGAAGAAGAGCTGGAGGATCGAGCCGTCGAAGGAGCTGACCTTGTGGCTGTCCGTCTTGCCTGCCTCCCTGCGGAATCTCCTTGCCTGGCAGAAAGCGATGCCAAATTTGGCGCAGAGAGTCCTGGAGGATTGGCTGAAGATTCTGGCTCGGAGCTTGTGCAAGACAATCGGCCGGCGGGCGATGAGTTTCCTGGCCAGCCCAGAGGGGGAATCTCGGGTGCATCTCTTGAAGTTGGAGAAACAATCCGAGAGTATCTGGGATGTGAAACACCTGCCAGTCGCTCTCCAGGAGAAGATGCAGGTTCCCCGAAGGGAGGAGCAGAAGCGCCGTTACTCCTGCATCAAGGGATGGAGACAGTGCCGTGCCCAGGAGATGGGTGCCAACGGGAAGGTGGTTCAGACCCTCCTGGGGAGTTTGGTGAGGCTTTTGATAGCTCAGGACATTGCAGAAGACTTTTGCAGGAGGAGGAGGAAGAGTCAAAAGCTTCTTTCTCCAGAAAAAGGCATTTCAGTGAAGATCAAGCCGCCAAGATGACCAGCTTGGAAAATGATTCTTTGTGTGAGGAGAGGCTCTGCCCGCTGGATCCTGTTTCAGTTCAGGCATCTACACCTGACCGGCACCCTTTGACCAGGACACCTCCTGCTCCTCTGAACCCAGATGGGCTTGGTGGCCACTCTGGCAGAGCTGCAAGGAAGCCTCCAGACCAGCACGACAGCCAGGCAACCCTGTCCCTGGGCGAAGCAGAAGAGAAGAATGGGGAGAGCTTTGCCCAGAAGGCGAGAGGGTGCTTTGAAAACACACTTTGCTCCGATAAGCCAGCAAGCGAAAACGAAAAGGCGGAAGAGCTTCCTCTGCCCTGTGGAGCTGAAACTGCTGAAGGGGAGGATTGCCCGTCGGCTGAGATCATAGAGGCTGGGAGATGCCCAAGCTCAGGTGAACCCAGCTCACCTGAAGAGGAAGTTAGCAAAGTCCAGTCTCAGGACCTTTACCTGGATGAAGCAGGTTCAACCCCTGGCGCCCTGTCTGGTCAGTCAGGCCACCTCTCTCATGAACAAGACAAAGACACATCCGACTCTATTCCGGAGAGCGTGTGGGACACCTGTTTCTCGGAAGAGGAGAGCTTCCAGTTGTCTCCGTGTTCGGGGATACAGAATTCTCCCTCTAGCTCTCCCGCGAAGTCCCCTGAGGCAGAAAGTGCTCCCAGTCAGAAGAACAGGGACTTTGTCTTCTCTGACATCTCCAACAGTTCAGCCGACTCTCACTCCTGTGAACGTTCTCCCAGGCCGCCTGGCGGGGACGCTTCTGGGGCAGAAGGTGGTGGGCTCCCCAAAGGGGGCTCTGACTGGGTGGGGAAGGGGGCCAAGGCAAATGGGGAACCAGATTCTTCCTCTGGCCCAGAAATGTCTGACATGGACTGGTTTGACGAAGACCCACAGACGCCGTTCCACCAGCCTGTGCCCCCCAGGGAAAGCACCCCAACTCCTAGCAGTGACCCCCCGTCGGAGCCTGACTATCCCATCAGCTTTGCTCCCGGTGAATGTGACCCCTACGACCTCCAAGAAGAGGGTGGCACCTTCGAGGGAGAGGGCCTGTGCAACAAGGCTCCCAGCGTAGAGGGGTCTGGGTGGGCTGCCCCCTCTATGAGCCCCACAACTGGCGGGGAGGAGGAAGAGGAAGAGGCGGTAATGGAAATGGAGACGGGGGACCTTAGTCAGAGGCAACCTGAAGAGAGCGCCCTTCTCCAGAGAAGCCCTGGAAGTTCATCATTAAAACAAGGTATGTTTTAAAAGCATCTTCTGAAAGGGGAAGGGACTGGGCTTGCCTCTCTAGGGCAGCCCTGCTCAGAGAAGGTTCCAGTGTGGGGGGCTGTATTTTGCTTTTACTAAGTTTTGTTGGGAGCCAGCCAGAGTGTCTGAGGCAACCTAGTCAGATGGGTGGCATATTATTGTTGTTATTGTTATTGTTGTTGTTGTTGTTATTATTATTATTATTATTATTATTATTATTATTATTATTATTATTATCATTATTAGGCAATGGCAAGTGGAGGGCAATTTAGGGCTCATCCAGACTTGCCCTTGCCCTGCCTCTTTCTCTTGGGAAAACCTGTTCTTTACCGCTGAATGAGAGCAAATGTCTGTTGAGTTTTTTACCGGATTGACAGAAAAAGAGCGGGTTTTCTGGGGGAAAGTGACCGGGCAAAGGCAAAACGGTTTGGACAAGTGCCTGAAAATCGTGCGACAAGCAGGAAATGGCTTGGACCCGTTCTTTCTAGGTACGTGGGAATTTCAGACTTCCCACCCGGAGTCTGAATTGGTACAGTCTCAGGATCGTGGGATTCGCCTGCACTTAGACTTAGCGACAAATGTCACCTATTCAGAAGGGTGCCAGGAAAGGAAGGCTGTTGTGCTTGGAGAGTTGGGGGGGTGTTTTAAACTACAGAGGAGGAGCTCCTGGCTTCTCCACTAGGAAATACCCCCCACTGCTTAGGGCAGACTAGAGCTGACCCAGCCCAAGCTGTCTTGGCTCAGGTGCCACCTGGGAGTTCTTCCACACGGGTTGCTAATGCTTCCAGTTCATACCTTGCAGAGCTGGTTCAGGAAGGGACCACCATGGCAGATGGTATCGGAAGCCCCTGGAGGACCCTGTCGAAGTCCCTCTCCCCCCCGTCCCTCTCTGGATAGAAAGGCCAGTTGATTCCCACACTGGAAGGGGTCTAGACCAGTGGTTGCCCAAGTGGGCAGTGCTGTCCCCTGGGGGGGTGGGGGGTTACCTAGGGGGACGCGAAGGGGCAGCAGGGGGGCACTGGAGGTGCAAACGACTATCAGACTTTGAAAAGCTCATATCCCAGGACCAAGCTCCCTCAATTCTGTTGAATTAAGTATATTAAATTGTTTTCACTGGATGTTAAATAAGCCTACAACTGATTGTTGCTGTTCTGAATTTTACTGTGTTTTCTTGAGTGGGTTGTGCTATTCTGAAGAATGTTTTTTATCGCATCGGGTAAGGGGTACTTGAGGATGGTTTAACGAAACCAAGGGAACTGCGAATGTTTATAGACATTCTGTATCTTCTAGGGATGCTTGCAGTGATCCCGCCGCAACCCTTTCAGCCCCCTTGCTCTAAAATTATTTCCTCCGATACGGAATGTGACCTTGGTGTTGACCCGCCTTCTGCGTTATTGTCTGCTGGTGCGAGGAGAGGCGTGGAACATCCCCAGGGGCCGCCTTACGAAGAGCATCCCTTCCGAGATGGCGGTGGAAATCTCGCCGCCTCCTCTCCCTCCAGCACAACGTCTGCGGCTGCTGCTTGTGAGCCAGCCAGCTGCCCCATGTTGGGCGACGTGAAGAGCGAAGATCTGACTGCTTCTTGCTCCAGCACAACTCAGGTGAGCAATCCAGGCGAGCATCCCTTGGCGCTGAAGAGACCAGGCTCGCCTCTGCCCTCCTCTGAGGATCCTGGTTCTGCTGGCATGGCTGAGAGCGTCGGGAAAGATCCTGAGCAGGACCTGATCAGCAGCAGCTGTGGGGCGGGATGGGAAGGTCAAGAGGACTCCAGCAGCCCTCCCCGAGAAGCTCCAGGGGACCCCTTGCTGGTCACAGGTGGGTCTGGCGGTCAGGTGCCTGCTTGCAGCCCCTCAAAACAGAAAGATGGCGCCTCCGCTCTGGGTTGCTGGGTTTCTCAGAGCTTCAAGGTCAAGGAAGAAAAGGACCCGTGTGATCCTGGAGAAAGGCAGGGCGGCCCCAGCTGTGACGCAGCGTACCCCACGGCTTGCTCCCCAGTCATCACAGTCCTGCATCAACCCAAAGCCTCAGCAAACAGGCAGCCAGAGAGTTTCACAAGCTCTGGAGACTTTGGAAACAGAGACCGGTTCCTCCTTCCTTGCTGGCTAGAAGAGGCTGAGTTGAGCTCGCAGTTGGATACGTCGGAGCGCGTGTGCTCAGACGATGAATCGGTGGCCTGTCCTCCTCCTCCTCTGGGCTCCAAAAGAGACTCCTCCGTGTCAGGAGACAGGAGACCACCTCGGGAGGGTGAGGTGATGGGGCAGCTGGATGGGGAGCAGGGGTGCTCCAACGATGAGTCTGGGCCCTGCCCTTCCCCTCTGGGCTCTGAAGACACAGGCTCTTCCTCCAAGTCGAGAGGCTGCCCCAGTGCTTCTGGTACCCAGGCAGAGAGCGGTCGCTGGCCTTATGCTGCTGAAGCCCAGAGCGATGTCCCGAAAGACTGGGCATCCTGTGAGCAAGACGTTGAGTTTCAGTTGCAGGAGTGCCAGTCTGTCCTCGGAGAGATCTTGCGATCCCTGGAGTCCCTGGAAGGGATTGACTGGCTGCATATGGAGAAGTGGAGGTAAAATGTTCCCGCTTTCTTTTGCTCGTAAATTTTTTATTACAGCTTTTTATGATACAAGATTTAAAAAAATCTGTATACAAACAAGAAAATGAGAGAGAGAGAGAGAGAAGCATGTATGGGGGAGGGGGAGAGAAAAAGAAAGGAAAAGGGAAAGGGCTTCTGATTCTCTGCCTGCCAGTTACATAAAAAAGAATATTCAAAACATTTGCTCCATGATAACGTCTAACTATTCTACCTTCTAGATTCAGGTAGGTAGCCGTGTTGGTCTGACGCAGCTGAAAAAATAAAAAAAATCCAGATATCTGAAGAAGTGTGCATGCACACAAAAGCTTATACCCAGAACAAACTTAGTTGGTCTCTAAGGTGCTACTGGAATTATTTATTTATTTATTCTACCTTCTATAAACCAGTATTTTTTCCAGTTTTCAAACCTAAATATCATGAGTTCATTTTACTTTTCACACAAAAAGTCCAAAAGGGGTCAGCAATAGTTTTTCTCTAATTAAATGGATCAACTTTGGCTCCAATCCTTTCAGCAACCTGCCTTCCTACTAAATAATGGTAAATCTTATGTGGGGGAGAGAGAGAGGGAGGTGTGGCTTAGATGTGATCAGAGTTTGCACAGCTCCAGCAGAACATTAGAGACTTCCTGCTTCCCAGTAGTCAGCCTTTTCCAGAGTTCCTGGTTAAAGAAAACTCCTTTCCCACTAAGTTCGGTTCAAAGTATAAAGTGTTTATTGTCTCACCCTAGCTACCTATACTTTTAAGAGATGCTGGTACATTGTGAACTAATTACAGTCACACCTCTGGTTGCGTCCGCTTCAGGTTGCGTATTTTCAGCTTAAGCACCTGGCGGACCCAGAAGTGTTTACTTCCGGGTTCCACTGCGCGCGCATGCGCAAAGCCATTCTTCGCGCATGTGCAGGAGCATTCTATCAGCGCTTCGCATGTGCGTGGAAGCACCGCTCCGGATACGTACTTTTGGGGGTGAGAACGGCACCCCGGAACAGATCAGGCACGTATCCAGAGGTACCACTGTACTGTTTTTCTGGTCTTAGAAGTAAGCCTTTTAAAGATACAAGAGAGATCCACTACCCCCCTGGCTCGCCATGCTCTTCTGAACCAAACAGCGTGTCACCTTCATCTCCCACTCTGAGCAGATCCCTCTCCCTCTTGCCAGTGCTGCTAAAGGCGGAGGGGTCCTGCTTAGGCCCTTTGGGGCAGCTGGCATGATAACCCTCAACAGAACCCAGGCTGATCAAGACATGGACCAAGCACTTGGGGCAGGTTCACCCATTTTCCCACATTACACCCGCAAAGATAACTCTTTAAAAAGGGAATCAAACTTACCTGACCTTAAACTATATTACGAGTCATCATGTATAGTATGGTTGAAGGAATGGTTGAAATTAGACAATGCAGAAGTGCTGGACTTAGAGGGATTTCAAAATCGGTATGGCTGGCATGCGTATCTTGGGTACGATAAGGTGAGGGTACATAAGGATTTTTTTAACCACTGTATAAAAAAAATCGTTATTCGAAGTCTGGTCCAAATATAAAGAATGGTTTGAAAGGAAAACGCCAGGTTGGCTATCTCCCCAGGAGACCCTGTCAGTGAAAAAAATAAACATGAAAACAAAATGGTTAACGTATAGAGATATCCTGACAGAGCAAGACAATGAGCTAAGGATGAAACCATATGAAGCACTTAAAGAACGTCTACAGGGGTGGTGGGAATACCAACAAATATACAGTGTGTTCACAAAGGATAGGAAATCAAAAGGATTTGAGCATTCTAAGACAATATTAGAAAAAAACGGTATTATCAAGTGAGGGGAAAAACATATCAAAAATTTATGATTTCCTACTGGAATGGAACACTAAAGATGAAGAAACAAACAAACTTCGATGGAATTTAAACTGTGTGCGTATTAGAGTGAAGCGGCTGCAGCTGCTGACGCTTTGCTTTCTTTCTCCCCTCAAGAGAGCAGGTTGCCTCTCTCCAGAAGGCCACCCAGATGCCCCAGACCCACATTGCGGTGGTGGGCAACACGGGGGCAGGGAAGAGCTGCCTGCTGAACGCCCTTCTGGATGAGGAGGCAGTGCTGCCCACCTCGGCCATGAGAGCCTGCACCGCCGTGGTGGTGGAGGTCTCGCGGGCGGGCGGGAGCAGCCCCTACGAGGCGGATGTGGAGTTTCTCTCCCGAGAGGTAAGTTGGGCGGCTGGAGGGCAGGTCCCCCCCGGCTCTCTTTTGCAGGGGCCGGTCTCCTGCGTTGGGGTTCGTGGGGGCACCGGAGGCTAAGACATCCTGGAAGGGGCTAGCGGGGAGGGGAAGGGAACAAAGCAGCCTGGGATCGTTATGGAAGGAATTGTAAGTAAAACTGCCCCAGCCAGGATCATAATGCCATTAAACAAATATATGTATTGACAAGCTGTAAGGTGTGCAGAAGATGACCAGAAACCAAGCCATATGAGGAATGGTTGAAGGATCTGGGCATGTTTAGCTTGGAAAAAAGGAGACTGAGAGGAGATAGGAGAGCCATCTTCCAATATCTGATCGGCTGTCACATGGAAGATCGAACAAGCTTGTTCACTCCTGCTCTCAAAGATAGGACTCAAACCAGTGGATTCAAGTTACAAGAAAGGGGATTCCCTATAAACACCAGGAAAGACTTTCCAACAGTAAGAGTTGCTTCCTTGGAGGTTTTCAAGCAGAGATTGGGTGGCTGTTTGCCAGAGACTCTCCAGCTGGGATTCCTGCCTTGCAAGGGGTTGGACTAGATGACCCTCAGGTCCCTTCCAACTCTACGATTCTGTGATTCTATTTAAAAGCAGCCTTTGCCCCAACCTGGTGCCCTCCAGACTGGAATCCCAACTCCCATTGATTTCTCGCTTCCGACAGGTGTCCCTGTTCTCCATCGTGTTTTTTCCTCCTGCAGGAGTGGGATAAGGAGCTGAAGGCTCTCCTTGAAGACATGAAGGACAAGTTTGGCCACCTGAAGAGGCGCTGCCCGGACCGCAAGACGGAAGCTGGGGCCGCCTACAGCCGCGTGAAGGCCGTCTACGGGAGAGTCGATGAGCTAGAGAAGCTGGAGGAGATGCAGGAGGTGACACAGCACCTTGGGACGGTGAAGCACATCTGCGCCGAGACGGCAAGTGAAGCATTGATTGGCATGTGCTTTTGGAATTCTGAAATAGGCTTTGTTGCGTCAGTGTAAGCGGAGAAGGCCGGCTTCGTTTCAAGGAAACAGTCCTCCACTTGAACAGCTAGTGGTGAATCCTGTGAGATGACTCTTGGGGTCCCTTCCAACTTTCTGACTTGTTCGAGGCACATCTTGGAAAAGCAGGTTTTGGATGCTGACCTCCCTTCTTCCCTTCCTTGCAGGCGACAGAGTTCCGCGCCACCATTGAGAGGTTCATCGACTCCCGAACTGACAATTTGCGGGAGATGAAAGGCGGGGAGTTTTGGCCCATTGTGAAATGCGTCCGGATCCGTCTCGCTAAGGCGGAAGTGTTGAAGACGGGGGCTGTGCTGGTGGACTTGCCCGGCATCCGAGACGCCAACGCGGCCAGAGACAGCGTGGCCAAAGAGGTGGGGGACTGGGCTGGACAAGCGTTGCTCTCCTGGGCCCCGAGCGTTTCTCCCTGGCATGATCCTGGTTGTGTATCGTTACTTTGGCTCACCGCCGGGTTGCAGGGCCATAGCTGCCAAGTCTCCCGTATTCCCCGGGAAATCCCCGTTTTTCCAGCTGATCCTAGCTGAAAAAACGGATTTTTTTGTTTCCCCCCGGTTTATTCTGGCGCGGCGGCCATTTTGGAACTGGGTGGAGCATGCTCAGAAGCGACTTTTGATGCTGCTCTACCCAGTTCCAAAATGGCTGCAGTGCGACTTCTGGCGCGGTGGCCATTTTGGAACTGGGCAAAGCAGCATCAAAAGTCGCTTCTGAGCATGCTCCGCCCAGTTCCAAAATGGCGGCAGCGCTACTTCCGGTCTGCTGCCTCCGGCCCGGTCCCTTATTTCTCCGACAGCAACTTGGCAGGTATGTGCAGGGCTGCCGTGTGTTTAACTGTCGCTTCCTTCCTCCCCCCCCCCCCCAGTACCTGAAGAACTGCTGTGCCGTGTGGGTGGTTGCCAGCATCACCCGAGCCGTGGACGACAAGACGGCGAAGGAGACCCTGAGTGCGAGTGTGCGCAGGCAGCTGCTGATGGACGGCCTGTATGGCAGCCTGGCTTTTGTTTGCACCAAGTCGGACAGCTTCAACATTACGGATATCGTCAGGTAACCTTGGTTTGTGCTCCTCCGTTGTGGACGGGGAGAGAGAGGCACCACAGATTGGCACCCCCAAATCCCACAATGCTCTTGCTGCGTGGATGATTTCAAGATCCCAGGCTGCCTGGACATTGTGCTTGGGTCATAAGGGGAGGGGGGGAGACCGGCTGGCGGCTTAATGGCCAGTGGGGCAAAGGATGCTCTGAGACAGCAGCCCTCCCAGGTGTTTTGGACTGCAAGGCCCATCAGCCACAGCCAGCCTTTCCAGTTGCCGGGGATCATGGGGGTTGTAGTCTAAAGCAAGGGGAGCACATCAAGCTGTTGGGTAGCCTCGGATTCTGCCATCCCGTCGGCACTCTCTTGTGGGAGGAGGCTTGGCTCCCCACGAAAGGGCTCACTCCCCAGAATCTTGCAGGAACCTGGACTTGAGAGGAGAGATTCAGCTGATAGAAGATGAACTGAGAGAGCTGGATAATCAGAAAATGCAAGCCGAGGGGGAGAAGGAAAGGCTCTGTGCATCTTTGCAGCAACAGGTCTGTAAAAACCACTCATCGAGGCGGTTTCCCCCTGGCCCAGTTGGATGTGCCGTTTCAGAAACCTGCTTTGCTCCCCTGCTGAACCTGCTGCAGCAAGAGATTTGCAGAGCTGGAAGATACAGAGGGTCCTGAGCAAAGCTCCCTGTGTTTCTCCCTTCCTTGCGTCTGGGGGCCTGTGTCTCCTGGTGCTGGGGAGGGGGAAGAGGCCCTTATTCCCACCACTTCGCCGGGTGGCGTTCTGGCTGTCTTTTGGAGGGGTGAATCTGGGCCCAGGAGGCCAGACTTGCTTGCCCCTCTTGAAAGGCGGCCCGTTCTGCGTCGGGAGAGCTGCACCCGCACTCTGCATGGCTCTTGACACAGCCTGCTTTTAAGACTTGCGAGATGATCAGACTTGAGACCAGCAGATGTCTCGCAAGGCCCATCTGAGCGGAGGGAACGCCGCCTTCTCCGGGGTCATCTCAATTTTGTATTAAAAATAATAACAACCCAGAATTCTTTCACCTGTTTGTTTGATTCCTGCCAGGGCTGACCACCCACGAGGCAAGGGGGCTTAGGATCACGATATAGATCTTTATTCTCTCTTTGTTCCTGATGTTGATCTTCCCTCCCCGCTTCTTCCCTGGCTGGGCCGGGGGGGGGGGGGACACACACACACACCATTTTGTGGTTTGCCTCAGGTGGCAAGATGTCTTGGGCCGGCCCTGATCCCTGCTAGGCTGGATATTCCTGCAACTCTGGGTAATGCTGTATGGCAACAGAGATCCAGCTTAGCCCCAGAGACATTGCTTTCTTCCTGGGGAGCTGAGCTCTTTGCAGGAAGGAGGGCTCCGAGGCAGGAAGAATCTCTAGGCTAAACTCGAGCCAGGCTCTTGGGGCAACGACTGCTTTTTGTGCTCTTGCTATCACAAGCCACAGATGATAACGCTCTGTGTGTTTTTGAGTAGCAGCTGTTGCCGTGGGAGAGACCAGGCTGCGATGCCTCCGACTCCAAAGACGCCTGGCTCCAAAGACGCCACGACCTTCTGGAAAAGGAGTTCAGAGTAAGTCTTGTATCTCTCCGCCACCTCCAAGCCCGGGCATGGCTACTTTTCGTCCTCCTGGTTCAACACACACACACACACACACCCGGGCAACCTTCACGTGGCTGTATCTGGTTTTGCTTGTGCCTCAGTTTCCCCCTTGTTGCCCTCTCTCCCGTCTAGATCAGTGCCTTGCAGAGGCAGAAGGAGGCGAAGCTGCGCGAAATTAGCCTGATCTGCGTCCGGGCCCGGAATAAGTATTCCAAGCAGCAGATTCAGTTGGAGTTCAGCGCCAGCCTGGAGGTAGGACTGAGCCAAAAGAGGGGCGGAGGAGCCAGGGGCTGGCAAGCTGGCATTTGCCCTCCCTTGCCTGGTGAGGCAGACTTGGAAGCAGATCCACAGCGGCATTTGCCGGGGGGGGGGGAGAACCCGCTGCACAAAACGCGTGGGAAACGCAGTTGAGATGGGAGCCATCCTCACCTACCTGCAGGGTTCAGGGCTGCAACATGGGAGCATAGCTGCCAAGTATCCCGTTTTCTCCGGGAAAACCCCGATTTTACTTACCTTTTCCCGGTGGCCCCCCCGTATCACTTCGTCTCCCGTTTTTCTCCGTTATTTTCTCCTGCCAGCGGCCATTTTTTTCTTTCCGATTTGCCCTTCAAAAGTCGCATCTACGCATGTCCGGAAGTGCATAGACGCGACTTCCGGTGTCGGCGGCGGCCATTTTTGGTGCCCATAGATGGGCGGAGCGACACCGGAAGTTGCGTCAACACACTTCCTGACACGCGTACAAGCGACTTTCGAAGCCGCCGCCGGCCATTTTTGGTGCCCATAGAAGGGCAAAGCGACACCGGAAGTTACGTCGACACAACTTCCAGTGTCACACGGCTGCTGGTCCCGGATTCTGCAGTCCGGGACTTGGAAGGTAAGCATGGGAGACGGAGCAATATTGTTTGCTTCTGCTCCAACGAGTGGGACCCAAACTAAGGAAAAGAAAGGAGATTCCTACTAAACATTAGGAAGGACTTTCTGACGGTGAGAGACATCTGAGAGTGGAACAGTCTCCCTTGGAAGGCGGACAGCCATCTGTCAGGGATCCTTGAGCTGTGATCCCTGTGATCCCTTGAGCTAGATGACCCTTGGGGTGCCTTCCAACTCTACATTTCTATGATTCTTCATGGCCTCCGCCGACACAGGCACATTGGGAAGCCTGCACCAGACCTCTTCACCCAAAGGGACTTCTCTCCCTCAGCTCTTTTCCCGTTGCACAGTGAGCATCACGAAGGCGCCTGGCCACGAAAGCGCAAGCCGCCCCTTCTCCCTCTCCAGCTTCACCTTGAGCGTTTTGCCTGTTTGTGTGCCTTTGGGGATACTGGAAGTCCTTTTGGTCCGGCCAGAGTTGGGGAAGGCGCAGAAAAGAGCAGCCCACTGGGGCCCTGCGAGGAAAGGCGAAAGCCCTAGCTCTGCTCTTCTGAATCTCATTTGCTGGAAGCCGCAGGAGGGGAGAGTGTTGCTCTGGTGCTCGGATCCTGCCCGCTGGTTTCCCTTTGGGGCACCTGGCTAGCCCCTGTGAGAACAGGAGATCTGGACTGCAGAGGCCCCCTTGGGCCTGGTCATAGAATCATACGAGTTGGAAGAGACCACAAGGGCCATCCAGTCCAACCCCCTGCCAAGCAGGAAACACCATCAAAGCATTCCTGACAGATGGCTGTCTAGCCTCTGCTTAAAGACCGCCAAAGAAGGAGATTCCACCACACTCCTTGGCAGCAAATCCCACTGCCGAACAGCTCTTATTGTCAGGAAGTTCTTCCTAATGTTTAGGTGGAATCTTCTGATCCTGCAGGCTTTTCTTCGTTAGCTTGTAACAGCCACAAGATCCATTGAGAGCCTTGCAGATGAGCAAGCAAGACCTACCTGCCCATCCTCCTGGAGGTCCACCTGTGTTGCAGGCTGTGTGGCAGATCTGGGGAAGCATCTTTGCTATTAAATTTGTATGCCTGCCCATCAGACGTTACGTTGTCCTTGGTGAGGAACTCATTCCATTGTTTGCTCTTTTGGAGTCCCACGGCAGAGCTTCTTGTTGTAGGACATGACCAGGAAAGCAGCGTCTCCGGAGAGCGAGGAGGATGGTGATGAAGACCTGGAGGAAGGCGATGCCGTCAGGTCGGAGTCTGGCAACGTTGAATCCCTACGCGGCAAGCTTCCGGTGTTCACGGTCAGCTCTACAGAATATCTCAAGCTCTGCGGGAAGCTGATCAGAGACGGCCAGCCTCAAGTCTTCCACGACCCCCAGGACACAGGTACTCGGAGGGGCTGGTTCTTGTTCTGCAGAACAGGCTGCCCTCTGCAAGTCAGGTGCAGAAACCAGCGGCCCTTTGCGGGGGGGGGGGGTGGACCCCATCCTCTGTCGACACGCAGGACACCTCTTCTGGAAGATGAAGGATGGTGCGTCTGCTGTGCGTTTTATTCCCCGCTTTCCTTTTATCCAGAAATACCGGCCTTGAAGGCGTTTGCCATCCGCACAGCCTTGAAGCACAGCATGGGGGCGGCAGAGAAGCTCATCCGGGACTTGGCTCGGGTCCTGAGCCAAATAGTGAATTACCTGACCAGCCAGAGAGCAGAGGTGAGCTTGGGAGCGGGCTCCTTTCTAATGAAAATGCCAGTAGTTAGAAGCTCGCCTGTATTAGGACCAGCACTAAAATTTGCACAGTGGTACCTCGCAAGACGAATGCCTCGTGCAACGAAAAACTCGCAAGACGAAAGCGTCTTGTGATGTTTTTGGTGACTCGCAAGATGAAGTTTTCTTATATATATATATATATTGAAGTTTTTATAAACAAAATAAAAGAAAGCAGGCACAAAAATCCAAAAAAGAAAAATATAAAAAGAAAAAACAAACACAAAAAGGTAAAAAAAGCAAAAGCAAATTCTTATTACAATCTTATCCCCGACTTCCCCGTCCCTCCCTACCCAGGTCCATTCCAGATCTTATCTTCACAGCTTTCTCTATGTTAAGCATAATAATTACGATTTTCACAATATCTTATTTTTAACTATTTCTTTAAAATTTCCCTTAGCCTTTAGTTTCCCCCTAAAAAGAAATATCCTAACTTCAAATTCTAATATATCCCTTCTCTTATTTGATCTCACCTCCCACCCCTCCCTTCCCCAGGTAGCAGTTTCCCTAGTTCCCCGGCCAGCATCCTTGTACTATCCAATTTCAAACCTTTTAATCCATCCATTTGGTCTATTTATGAACCTTTCTCACCCCACACCGCAAGACGAAGTTTTCTATGGCCGTGCTTCGCAAGACGAAGTTTTTTGCGGGGTTTTTGTTTGTTTGTTTGTTTTGCCGCAGCAAACCGTGCTTCCCAAGACGAAATTATCGCAAGAAGAAGCGACTCGCGGAACGAATTAATTTCGTCTTGCGAGGCACCACTGTTTTTCCTACTGTGGGGCTCATCCACTCCACACTCACCCTCGGTTGCTGCTTACAGAAAGCCCTGCAGCCTCTCACGTCCCTCTTCTTCCTCCCCAGACCGACATCCAGGAGAGTGTGTGGCAGTCCCTGCAGCAGCTCCCCAGCCTCCTCCAGGAGGCCATCGACTGCAGCCTCCGCGACACCCGGCACTGCTTGGAAGGCCTTCTCTTCGCCAGCCTGGCCAAGGGCACCAGCAGGGCCAAGGAGCTGTGCCAGGACATCGTCAGGAGCTGGGGATGCCCTGTAAGCCGGCTCTCCTCTCCTCCTGAAAGCCTTTTGTGACACAGAAAATGCGTGCAGAGGGCACCATCCACCAGGATCCTTTGAGCCCTAGCTGGAATGGGTGGGCATCCCCTGGCGCTGAATGTTGGGAGATTCAGGAGAGATGAAAGGAAGTCCTTCTTGCAGCCCTGCTAGGCATGGGAGGGAGCCACGCTCCTGAAGATCGGTTGGTGGAAACCGTGGGGCTCTTGGGCTCAGCCACCAGGAGAACAGGATGCTGAATTGGTGGGCCATTGGCCTGATCCTGCAGACTCTCCTTGCATCTCCTGCTCCTTTCCGTGGGGCTTAGGCAGAAGAGCCCCCTTTGGAGGGTGCCCAGAGTCCCAAACCGGGGGTGGGGAAGCGGAGCCACCCACGGGGAGCCCTCACCCTGCACCTCCTTGGTTTGGCGACTGCCAGGGAAGACTTCCATTTGCGTCCTTGAGTTGGTCGTCTGATTCTGTGGGGTTCCCCCCCCCCCCGATGCCTGCGATGGCTCTGCCTCCGGAGAACATCCCCGCCCAGCCTTGGCCAGCTCCGTTTTTCAAGCTGCGCTCTCCGTTCCTCCCTTGGCAGGTGAACGGCTACCCACACGCCACATACCGGGCCGCCTGCAATCACCACGGTCTCTACGCCTCTCCGACCCTCAACTGCGTGGTGGATTTCAACAGCCACCTCACCAAACCCATCTGGGAGACCCTGGCTGCAACGTGGAACGAGGTCTTCAAGTGAGAACGAGGGGCCAGGCTAGGTGTCATCGCAGAATTGTAGCATTGGCAGGGGCCCCCGAAGGTCCAGAAGCCCTGGCATGTGGCCATTCGACCTCCGCTTGGAAATCTCCAAGGGAGGAGAGTCCGCTGGCTGAATTGCAGCCCTGGAGGGAAGAGCTTTGGGGCTGCTGCCGAGGGAGGGGGGCAGCCAGAGACACTCCTGCAAGGGTCTTGGGGGGGGGCCAAGGCTGCATGGATGGGACTCGGGGAGGTGGGGGCGCTGTGCCCTTGCAAGGGGGCCTGGAGGAGGGAGGTGGGCCAGCCAGCTCTCTCCCAACCCCTCTGCGTGTGTGCTTCCTCCTAGCTGTCAGCTGAAAGAGTCCATTCAGGGCTTTGCTGCTGCCATCTTGGACAAGCTGAGGTGCTTCTTCAAAGACCTCCGGAAGAAACTCCGCAAGCAGAGCAGGGTGGCAGCTGCAATAAACATCATTTGCCGCCAGCAGATGGAGGCGGCTGGAGCGAGGGTGAGGCTGGGGAAGTGGGGGGGGGGCTCTCTGCCTCGGTTGCCCCTGAGGTCCGGGGGGGGGGCGTTAATAGGTTGTGTTTGTGTGTTGTTGTTAGTCATAAATATTTTTATTAAAAAGTTTTTATAGAAAACAAAAACACAACAATACAAACAGAAAAAAAAACACATACATCATCTTATATTATCTTTTTAACTCATTGTCTCTTTTGCTTCCCCAACTCCCCTCTATCTGATTTTCCTTTTAAATTCAGCTATAACAGTTTCTATTTCCTTACTTTTAATTTTCATCATCCTGTATTTTTCTTAATTTTTTTTTTACTCTCCACTTTTCTCCCTATTGCCTTAACTTCTGTATTTCCCTAGATATTCAAACTTTCAACTCTCAAAAATAATTCCCTAAATATAATTTAAATTTCCTCCAATCCTCCTCCATCCTTTCCTCTGCTTGGTCTCGGAGTCTTCCTGTCAATTCTGCCAGTTCCATAAAGTCCAACATTTTCATTTGCCATTCCTGTAGAGAGGGCAATTCCTCTTTTTTCCAATATTTGGCAGTTAAAATCCTCGCAGCTGTGGTGGCATACATAAACAAGTTAACATCTTTTTTGGGAATTTCTTCCCCCACTATTCCAAGTAAAAAGGCCTCTGGTTTTTTCAAAAATGTATTTTTATATATCTTTTTCATTTCATTATAAATCATTTCCCAGAAGCCTTTTATCTTACGGCATGTCCACCACATATGATAGAATGAACCAACTTCCTCTTTACATTTCCAGCATTTATTATCACCTTTATGATACATTTTCGCTAATTTTACCGGAGTCAAATACCATCTGTACATCATTTTCATTAAATTCTCTTTCAGCACAGTACATGCCGTAAATTTCATACCCTTCTTCCACAATTTTTCCCAATCTGACATCATAACTGTGTGTTGTTGTTTTGTTCTTGTTTTTATTCTGTATGTTGTGTTTATCATGCTGCAAACCGCCCTGAGATGTACAGATGAAGGACGGCGGAGAAACTTACAAACACGTTGGGGTCACGTGGGGCGAGTGGTGGGTTTTTGAGGGACCCCGCGGATCGGAAGGCTCACCCAGACTCCTGAACTCTTCCCTCAGTTGCTCAACTTCACCCTGAGTCTGATGGACGACATCACTGCACGGCAGCGGAGCTGTTCCCGCATCCTGACGCCCGAGATCCGGACACGCATGGAGCCAGCCTATGCAGGTGAAGAATGGCATAGAAGGGCCGGTGTGTGTGTGCGTGTGCGTGTGCGTGCTGGCTGAGATGGCTCATGCTCTGCCCCCAAGGTGGGAGGGAGCTGGAAACAGCAGGAGGGGAGATTAGATCCTGCTTGTGGGTTTCCCAGAGGATGTGGGACTCAATGCCCCTTTGGCCTGACCCAGCAGGCTGATCTTAAGCACTTATGGAACTTCCTGATCCAGAGGCAGTCTGCCTAGATTCCTGCATTCCTATAACAGCCACACTGAGAACAGAGTGCTGGACCAGGTGGGCCACTGGCCTGATCCTGCAAGCTCTTACGTCCTTATGGAAACCACAGGAGGGGAGAGCGCTCAAAGTGTGATGGGCGCAGGGAGTCTCTGAGGAAGCAGGAAGGGTTTTGCAGTATGATAGGATCCAGTTCAGCAAGGAAGTCTTGGGGGGCAGAGTTGGGGGGGGGGGTTCTGTGTTCTGCTGATGTGCCATGTGCTTCCACTCCAGCTTGCACCCAGATGTCTGGCCCCGGCTACTTCCAGCGGATGAAGTCCTGCATGGAGGATTTTATCCGCACAGAGAAACACACCATCTTTGATTCGGCTGCAAACTTGCTGCAGGAGCGGCTGAAAGTTCTGCAGGTGAGTTTGTGGGCTGCTCCAGAGAGCTGAGAAACCCTGGCCTAGCAGAACTTTCTGGGGGAGCGCCTTGCCTTGGCGCTCTCCCCTCTTTCCCCTGTGGCTCCCTTCTCGGTTGGCAGGAAACCGGAAGTCCAGGACCATAGAATTGTAAAGTGGGGAGGGAACCCGAGGGTCATCTAGTCTGCGATCTGCCAGGGCCACAGGATCTCCCCCCCCATGTCTCTCTGTTGGGAGGAAAGCCCCCGTCCTGCACGCAGGTGGCTCTGAGTGCCCCCTCCTGTGCTCGGAGCGGGGCAGGCGGTAGAAGGAGCAAGGGGGGGTGGGCTTCTAGGGCCAGCGGCCTCAGTGTGGCACCGTTTCCTTCCAGCAACACATTGGAGTGAGGTTTCAGGATTTGGCCCAGGAGCTGCAGACATCCCTGATAATGCAGCTGGAGCCGCTGCTGAAGCCTGTCCAGAAGAACGCAAAGATAACCTCAGGTACGGCTGTCCCCCCGCCCCCCCACCAACCATGGTGGAGGCAATTTTTAGAAACTCGTCATTCCAGGACCATCTTCCGTTGAATCCGACCATTCTCCGGAAAAGTGCAGGTGGGCGGCTCTTAATGTTGGGTTTCTGCGACTTGCCTTGGCCTGGCCTGCGTCTTGCGATGCCCTGCTGTGTCGCTGACATTTTGGGTCTTCTGGGCATCTTGGGTCTTCGTGGCTCTTGCCACGTATTCATGACGCCTGCCAGCTGCCTGGAGTGGGCCGTGTTCAGACAAGTCCTACTTGGGAGTAGGCTCATTGAAATGAATGAGCCCAAGTTAGAATCATAGAGTTGGACGGGGATCCCAGGGGTCATCTAGTCCAACCCCCTGCAATGCAAAAGCCATAATTTAAATGTGTTTGTAGGAGAGGGAGGTAGTGGTTTGTGGGGGTTTTTGTTACGTATTTTGTGTTTCCATTTTGTGCTTTTATGCCGTTTACTGCCCTGTGATCCTTGGTGTACAAAATCTGTCCTAGATGCTTTAGCTGAGATTCCTGCATTGCAGGGGGCTGGACTAGATGACTCTTGGGGTCCCTTCCCATTCTGTGATTCTATGATAATCGGTCCATGAGGGATGAGCATCCAACCTCTGTTTAAAAGCCTCCAAGGAAGGAGAGCCCCCCCCCATCTTCCGAGGGAGCCCCTTCCACTCTCAAACAGCTCTTACATGCAGACATTGGAGCTTTTTAACTTAAGCAGGTTTACTCCGAGTAGGACTGTGTTCCATACCACCTTATATACGCAATAAACAAGCGCTAGGAAAAACGGAAAGTCCACGGTGTCTGGTAGCCAAGTGGGGGCTGCTTTTTCATATGCTTGTGGGTGGGCTTCTTGCCGAGGGGCATTTCCTGTGCCCCTGCCACACACTTGGCCCACTTCTGTGCGTGAAAAAGATTTGAGGGTTGCCAATTCTTGGACGCACCTTGTGTTTAGGGGTTAGGGCTCTGTTTAGCCCCTAAGTCTTTGCTTGCCAGGGGAGGGGGAGGCTGTGGAAGACCCAGGGGAACAAAGGGGTGTGGTGTTTCAGGTGGCCATGTCTGGGTTCGTGGGGCCTTAAGAGAGATATTAACGGGCTTTTTATGCTCCTCACCACCAACAGAATTAATGACCATCTGCGCCAAGGTTGACAAGATTTGTAGGCATTCCTGCGTCAGTTACAACCTTCCCTGCCCCACACAAGGAGACGACAGTTCCGCCGAAATGAGGAGGGGCCTGCAGGGGAGTCAGGATCCCCCGAGCTCCTCGGCTACATGCATGGATGCCCGGATCGGTACCATCTCTCTCGCACCCATGCAGGTAAAACGAATTAACATCCGATACCCTTTCAAATGTGTTTCTGCGGGGACAGGGTTACCGGTTTGCTTTCGCCCTGGTTTTTATTATGTATTTTGTCTTGCATTTTTTGTTTTGTGAACCGTCCTGAGATTTGCAGGTGAAGCGTGGTGTACAAATTCAATAAATAAAAGCAATGAGTAATTAATAACCTCACAGAGGTTTGAAAGGAGGACCCGGAGAGAGCAGCTACCTCCCCTGCAAGGAGGCCCACACCTGCCTTAGGCCCCAGCTGGGGTGAAGGTGGCCGGTCCCCTGGAAGGGACCCCGAGGGTCTTCTAGTCCAGCCCCCTACAATGCCAGAACCCTTCTGAAGGCTGAGCCTTGGGATGAATCCCAGAGGAGCCCCTTCTGTGCTTCCAGCCCCAAGCAGGCTGCCCTCTTCTCTGCCTCTGCCTGGTTTTGCTTTCCCCCCCCACCTGAATTCGGATTCTTTGTGTTCTGATCTGAGGGATGCTCCAGGATCTGTTTTAGGAAATAAAGCCACAGGTTAATCAGAATTTTATTTTATTTTTTTAAAAAAATTTCTCAACATATATTTAATTGTAACACATCAACATATAACTTTGTGCAACTCGCTATATTCCTTTTGGCACCTGCAGAGGACATTCATAGATAGACAAGCCTATCCAGGTGTTTAGAAACCTTAATTTGTTTCCGTATCTTCTGTTGCCCCCTCAACACCCCCCTCAGGTGTATTTGTGCCCGTATGGCCAAAAAAAGAGGGCAGGGGAGCTCCTGCAACCACAGCTGGAGAAGAAGCACAAAGGCCAGGCCGCAGCGTCTGGGGCAGGAGGAGGCCCTGCCGCGATCCCCTCCCTGAGGTAAGCTGCCCTAGAGGAATTCCTGGCCACTAATAGAATCAGGTGGCGCTGTGGGTTAAACTACTGAGCCTAGGGCTTGCTGATCAGAAGGTTGGAGGTTCGAATCCCTGTGACGGGATGAGCTCCCGTTGCTTGGTCCCAGCTCCTGCCAACCTAGCAGTTTGAAAGCACGTCAAAATGCAAGTAGATAAATAGGAACCGCTCCGGAGGGAAGGTAAACGGCGTTTCCGTGTGCTGCTCTGGTTTGCCAGAAGCGGCTTAGTCATGCTGGCCACATGACCCGGAAGCTGTACGCCAGCTCCCTCGGCCAGTAAAGCGAGATGAGCACCGCAACCCCAGAGTCGGTCACGACTGGACCTAATGGTCAGGGGTCCCTTTACCTGTTACCTTAATAGAATCACAAGATTTTTGAGCTGGGCGGGGGAGCTCAAGGGCCAGGGAGCCACAGCTATAAAGACTCCAGCTGCAGGGACTCCTCCTTGCCCTCGAAAGGGGCCAGATCCAGGGCGCTTGACGTGGGTTGCTGGAGAGCCCCTGCCTGCTCTTGGGCCATTCATCCATGTCAGTCAGGAGAGAGGAGCTGGGGGGGGGGTGCTGAATGGGAGGAGCCTCCCCCTTTGTGTTGGACGTGGAGGGTGAAGCACATTCTGGTGCTTGATTTCTTTCCCAACTTGGCTTTCTCCAGCTACAGGGGGACGACCATGGACGCCAAGCCAGGGATCTCCGCCCCGGCCCCTGGGCCCTGTCGAGGGTCTGCCCTGGAGGGCTGCCAGCAGGAGTCAGGCCTTCTCTTCGGAGCCCCTCAGCCCCACGTAAGTGCTGCCCTAGGACCCCGGAGCTCTGGTTGAAAGCATCTCCCTCAGCCCTTGAACCTGCGGGCCAGGACCCCTTTTAAGGGTGCAGAGTTCACCTGTGGAACTCCCTCCCCCAGGAGGCAGGGATGGCCCCCAACCTGGATGGCTTTGAAAGAGGATTAGGCAGATTCGTGGAGGGGGAGAGGGCTCTGGATGGGCTGCCGTTGGTAGCAATGGCTCTGCTCCTCCTTCTCCGTCAAAGATTCAAACTTCAGGAAAGAAGATTCCAGCTCAACATTAGGAAGAACTTCCTGACAGTAAGAGCTGTTCGGCAGTGGAATTTGCTGCCAAGGAGTGTGGTGGAGTCTCCTTCTTTGGAGGTCTTTAAGCAGAGGCTTGACAGGCATATGTCAAGAATGCTTTGATGGTGTTTCCTGCTTGGCAGGGGTTGGACTGGATGGCCCTTGTGGTCTCTTCCAACTCTGATTCTATGAAATGCAGCAATACTTCTGAATACCAGTTTGCGGAAACTGCAGGAGGGGAGGGGGCTCTTGTGCCCAAATCCTTTTTTGTTGGATGGGGAAAGACTCTCTGGGAGGCTAGTCAGAGTGCTTTGGATGGCTTCAGATGACCTGAGAGCCAGAAACAGCTAACAAAATGCCCTGCTTCTCCCCCCCCCTTGTCACCCCCCCAGGTGCCTGTGAAAGTGGACAGTGAGCAGTTTGCTATTCCTGGTTCAGCAGGTAAAACACACAAGAATTACTTGGACGGAGTAAAGTGGGTGGCACAGCCCTCCGACCGTCCCCGACAGGCGTCCTTCCAACCTCTCTTTGTAAATGGCCCCTTTCCCTGTTGCCTCCAGCGAGGACACACAGCTGCCCCCTGGGAGGGAAGTTTTGCAGGAGACAAGGGTTGTTGTTCAGCTTCAAACAATTGGCACGGACTCAAAACAAGGACTCTGGGCTTTAGTAGTTATAAGAGGGGTTTTTTTTAAGGGGGGGAGCCTTCATGGGGGGTGGGGAAAGTGCTGTCTTTGGGCAGGAAGGGGCCTGTGTGCTGCCTGGAGAAGGAGAGGGGAGTCCCCTCTTGGGTTTTGGCTCACTGGCCCTCGTGGTCCGTTCTAGTGCGAGAGAGCGGGGTGGTGGTGGCGATTTCGTAAAAATTAATGCACAGCTTGTCTGACGGGGGTGGCGGCGGCGAGGAAGAAACCCTTCAAAGTTGTTTACAAAAAAAAGATAAATCACTCAGAAGATTTAACTCTAATTTAAGGGCATAGCAAAAGACTTGAAACAGATTAAAACTAGCATCAGCTTCCTAAGCATCTGGGCCAGCTTGTCGGAAGAATGTTTTTAGCAGGCACTGAAAAGAATTCAGGGAAAGGTGTGTAGGTGATGCCAGGAGACGAGTTGCGTCCCCACCTGGGATTTTAATCGCCTGGAGGCCACCGCTTTGCAGCGCCCATGAAGCCTCGTGCCTCCTTCTCCTCCTCCTTTTCCAAACGGCAGGTGTCCTCCGTGTCTGGGCCAAAGAGGGAATCTGGGGAAAGTCTTCGACTCTCAGCGCCGAGAAGGAAGAGGCGAGTGGGAACCTGAAGACTGAGAAGATGGAGACAGGCCCTCCTTGCCCTGCCAGTGCCACCTGGATGACCCACTGAAGTCTCTTGGGTTGGAAGCCTCCCGGTTCCAGAGGGACCTTGCCAGGCCCATGTCCCTCCCCACAGGGGCTCTGTGTGGGGGGGGGGGGGCTCTCTTTCTCTGCATTTGACAAACTGGAGCCGAGAGCTACATTGGCAAAGCAGAGACAGACACGAGAGCAGGCAGGGAAGCCTCTTGCAAGTTCATGGCTGCCCCGCTGATAATGCAGATATTGCGAGATAAATCTTGCAGAGCCCCTCCCTGTTTTATTTAGAGCTTCTGTGGCGTCTTCTGGGGGGAAGAAGTTGGGCAGGCTGACCTTCGTTACTCAACACAAAATAATGTTGCTGGGAGTCAGCCCGGCGTGGAGTTGTGTCTGCGGAATCAGCGCTTGGGATAGGTGGGGGGGGTGTTTGTGGATGAGCTGACTGCTCAGGGCTGGGGGCAGCTCTGCGTTGGAGTGCAGGAGGAGCTCCTGGGGCAGCTGTTAGCCCTTCGCTCCCAGTCGCCCCCCTCTTGCGGTCAAAGGGTGAAGCGAAAGAGCCCTTTCCCTCCATCCTCACTGCTTGGGTGGTGCAGAGTTTCTCATGCCTGCCCTGTTTTTCAGGAGCTGCCCTTGCACCTTTGCCAGGGAGTCTCTGTTTTGCCCTCTACAAGCAGATCACTCACCCACCACCTCCCCTCTTTGAATCTCCTGTCTTTTTGGGGTCTCAATGAGGGAGGTTTTTCAGCACTCTCTCTCTCTCTTTTTTCTTTCTCTCTCTCTCTTTTTTGCTCCAATATCTGCAGTTGAAGCAGACAGCCTGCAGAGAAGGCCTTAAGGACTCTCGATTCCCGCTTGCCTTTCTCGCTGTTTTTCCTCTCAGCTTTGCCCTAAAGACCCTTACAGGGGTTTGTCTGCCTGGCAGCTGAGTAGAGTTTCTTTCTTTCCAAAGCCACATGCTCTTGAGAAATATTTACATTACAAAGTGCTCCTTAAGTTTTGTGGCTGTCAGCCTCTCTTTCTGTTTGCAGGGCACCCATCGCTCCCCATCGCCATTTTTCTGACAAGAAGGCACTTAGGTCTCTGCCTCCCTCTTGTGCTTCTAAAACAAAAGTTCTAAGAATTCCCTGGCTAGTTAACTGAGGGTCAGCAACTGAGCAGCCCAGTGGGGGGTGGGGCCCACGTTTGGACTTTATTATCATCATCATTATCATTATTGTTGCTATTCTTTGTATCCCACCTTTTCCCCTAGCAGGTACTCAATGTGGTTTACAGAGTAAATCTGGATTATTTTGAAAGTTGCACAAAGTTTTGCATTAAATGTTCAATGCTTGACAGAACTGACCACATTCTTTGGCTCTTTGGGGGCATCGGGTTCCAGATTCAACTTGAGTATCCTGGGAGAAACAGCTCCCTGCTTCTGTCTGTGGTTGTAACTTGAGACAAAGGCCTCACCCACTTTCCTTTGCTCTTCCATCCCCGGGCAGAGGAGAGGATGAAGCACTGAGGTGGCTGCTGTTTCCAAGAGACATCCTGATGGTGCAGCCTTTAGATCAGACAGAGGCAAACTGCGGCCCTCCAAATGATTTGGGACTACAACTCCCATCATCCCTAGCTAACGGGACCAGTGGTCAGGGATGATGGGAATTGTAGTCTCAAAACACCTGGAGGGATGTCTCTTGGAAACAGCAGCCACCTGCGGATGGAAGAGCCTCAGTCCGAACGTACAGGGGGGGGGGAATCTGCTGGATGGGTGCAGTGGAGGGGAACTCTTGTTCCCCCATCATAGCTTGTCAGGTTTAAGCGTTTTTGTTAACTGCTTAAGACTTTGCAATGTCAATATGTGTCCCACCCCCACCCAAGGAGAAGGTGAAGGCCTGATCTTGATGGCCCCCATCCTGGGAAGGGGGTCAGTGGCCAGCTGGCTTATAATGAGCCTATCAGGATGGAGAGGAAACGGCCAGGGCAGCTCCGAAAGAAGAACTTTCTGACACTGAGTGGAATGGACCCCCTTGGAAGCAGAGGCTGGGTGTCCCATCAGTCGTGTGATCTGGTTGAGATCCCTGCATTGGGCAATGGAGGATGATATACCCTGTTTCTCCAAAAACAAGCCGTAGCAGGATTTTTAAGCATTCAAGGAATATAAGCCATACCCCGAAAATAAGACATAATGATAGGCGCAGCAGCAATGCCGGCTGCGGCAGGAGGAGGAGGAGGGGGAAAAATAAGACATCCCCTGAAAATAAGCCATAGTGTTTTTGTTTTTTTGAGGAAAAATATAAGGAGAAACACGGTAAAACATCAGGTATAAGTTCCATTCCCCTTTCAACATTCATTAGTAGGGACAGTATGAAAGGGACCAAAGGATGGAATCTCTGAAAGAAAATACTCCAGTAGGAGGGGTGTCCTTTGGTGTTTAAAGTATTTGCAGAAAGAGGAAGCCGCAGCTCTGAATTCTAGAGTAAAGACTGAGGGAGGGGGATGGAAGGCTCTCTGGTATTTGGTATGAGAATAACAATTCTGGGAGAAAAGATAAGAACATGCTGTGTTTGGGCTTAAGAATTGCATAGCAAGACTGGGAGGGGAGCATGTTAAGCTTGGGAAAATGGACTGAGGTTTGTTTTGTGAAAAGGGAATTGCACAACAAGGCACAAAACAGACTTCCCTGGATGTTTATGGAGTCTGTTTAAATCTCAGTATTGTTAATTAGAATGCAGCGAACGCAAAAAGGCAGGACGATTAAATTGTATGGGAAGAAATGCGATTTGAAATTAAGACTAACGGATCGATAAAACAAGATTATATTTGATTAATTGGGGAAGCTGTTGGGTAAAATGTCTAAACAGGAATCGAGCTTGTGCAGTCAATGGAAATAGAAATGGATGGAAAACAATTAGAGACGAAGAAAAAGTATTTTACTGTGAGCAGCAAAGGAGGGAAGGGGAAAGAAGCACCTTGGAGGGGGCGGAAAGTCATTTTTAAAAATTGGTGTTAAATTCATATTACAGTGGTGCCTCGCTAGACAAATTTGATTCGTTCCACAAGTCTTTTCTTATAACGAAAAATTCGTCTAGCGAATCCCATAGGAATGCATTGATTTTTTTTGGATTTTTTTTTTGCCCATAGGAACACATTAATTGAATTTCAATGCATTCCTATGGGAAACCGCGATTCGCTAGACAAATTTTTCATAAAACGAATTCGTCTAACGAGGCAACCTCTGCTCGAAAAATCCTTTCGTTAAGCGGAAATTTTGTTAAGCGAGGCACCACTGTAATTTGCTGTTAATTTGTTTCAAATTTGGAAAATTAATAAAAATTAATTGCAAAGACAAAGAGAGATCCCTGCATGCAGGAGCTTGGACCCTCGAGGTCCCTTCCAACTCTACAGGGCTGGGGGTCCGTGGATGTCGGCACAGAGGTCTCCGCTGGTGTCAGCAAAAGAGCCTGTCCTTGCCCCAAGAAGGGCAGCAGACCCTTGTGGCCACCCCAAGAGAGGCTCCCTCGTCTGGAAGAAGAGGCTCAGCGTGGAAGGAGCCTGAAATATACTGCACTCAACAGCTGCGTAGTGATTCCATGCTCTTTATTGCATCTCTTAAACAGTGAATTGAATCCCCCCCCCAAAAAACCTCGGGCTTTATATACATTATTTATAAAATGGGTCCCGTGTGATTGGCTGATTCTGCTTCCATCCTGGGGCCCAATTGGGCTGCTGCTGCAGGCCAATCTGGTTGCTGCATTCTAGGATCTTACCTGCCTAATGTTCTAGGATCCTAGCTAAGTACATAACACCCCTCCCCTCAAAGTTCCCGTCACACCTGGGAGGAGGTTAGTATTCGTAATCCTCGACCACCGAGGGCTGCGGCGAGAAGTGTCCCTTCAGCCGTTCCATTATTGTGTCGTAGGGAACGGTCGCGAGATTTTCAGGCGCAAGGAGGGCCCGGGCGATCTCGAATGTTTCCTCTCCGCAGACGCTGAAGAATGTCGCCCTCTTCTTGGCTGCGTCAGTGATTTCCTTTGCGTCCAGGAGAAACTGGAAGCGGGTGGCGTATCCTTCCCAGTCTCCTGAGGCCGGGCTGAACGGCGCGAAGCTGCTGTCAGTTGCCATTCTGAGTCCTCGGGTCCTGGAGCTGTAACCTGGATGCGCAGTGCGATGCAATGCGTTCGGCTGGAATCCTTGCGCTGACCTCTTCTTGGCTTCGGTTGCCAAGGCCTCCTCTAGGGCAACCTGGAACGTCAGGTCCTTCTTGGCGTAGAGGCGCCGCTGCAGCTTCTCGTCCCTCAGGCCACCCACAAGGCGGTCGCGGAGCATATTCTCCAGCTCTGTGAAGTTGCAAAGCTGGGCGGCCTGGCGGAGGGAGGTCACGTACCCGGTTACGGTTTCTCCGGGAGCCTGCCGCTTTGCGTAGAAGGCGTTGCGGGAAGCTACCACCGAGGGCTGCGGCGAGAAGTGTCCCTTCAGCCGTTCCATTATTGTGTCGTAGGGAACGGTTGCGAGATTTTCAGGCGCAAGGAGAGCCCGGGCGATCTCAAATGTTTCCTCTCCGCAGACGCTGAAGAATGTCGCCCTCTTCTTGGCTGCATCAGTGATATCCTTTGCCTCCAGGAGAAACTGGAAGTGGGTGGCGTATCCTTCCCAGTCTCCTGAGGCCGGGCTGAAGGGTGCGAAGCCGCTGTCGGTTGCCATTCTGGGTCCCGGAGCTGTAGGCTGGATGTGCAGTGCGATGCAGCAGTGGCGGGCTGTGATGTGGTGTGTGGTGGTCAGCTCAGCAGGATCCCACCTTTGTCACCAGTGAAATATACTTGGAGTTGCACAGTGATTTTATGCTCTCTATTGCATCTCCTAAAGAGTGAATTGAATTTCCCCCCAGAACCTCAGGCTTTATAGACATCATTTACACAATGGGTCCCGTCTGATTGGGTATTCTGCTTCCCTCCTGGAGCCTGATTGGGCGGCTGCTGCAGGCCAATCAGTTGTTGCATTCTAGAATCCTCCCGATCTGATAGGCTGATTCTGCTTCCCTCCTGGGGCCTGATTGGGCTGCTAAGATCCTCCCTGCCCATTGATCTAGGATTCTAGCTCAGTACATACCGTAACAGCCCCTCGGCTCCTCCCCGATGCTGCGCACAAAGTGCTGACTGCCACGCAGAGAGGAGGCAGAAGGCCGCCGCCTGCCCCGGGGACGAGGAGCCACGGAGGGCCAAGTTGCGCCCACGCAGCTCCCTCCGCCTGCGAAACCCGCCGGGGGAGCCCGCGGAGGGTCTGGAGGCTGCAGACTACAAGTCCCGGCGGGCCTTGCGCTCGGCCGCCGCTTCTCATTGGTCCGCCGCATCCGGGTCCTACCACTTCGCTCTCCGCCCTCGCGCAGCGCCGGGCGGCGATTGGCCGAGTTCCTCGACCCCGGAAGAGGCTCGGCGCGTGGCGGCTGCGGAGAGGCAGGTGAGGAGCGAGGCGGGAGCCGCGGGGGCCCCAGAGGGGAGAGGGGGCGAAGGGGGGGAGACCCCAAGGAAGATATTCACCCTTTCCCTGCTGGTCCCTCTCAGGGCAGGGATTGGGGTTTGCTTTTTTTAGAAAGAAGAGCTCCTGTCCCTTGTCCCAGGTCCCTTGCTGCTTGCTCCTCCTTCTTCCCAGGAATTCCTGTGGCCATTTAAAAAACTTCACACTTGCTTGCATGGCTCAGATCTTCTGGCAGTTGATTCAGCCTAATCTACACCCACATCTTCAAATAAACGCAGCGGAGACGGAGCTCTGCAGTCAGTTCAAGCACCTGGTCCCAATCCACCTTTTATGGATTTCATATCCGCTGAATTTCTTGGCTGGGGCCCTGGAGGGGGCAGAGAGAAGAGCATCTCTCTCCCTGTGGCAGGTCCTGGAGGCTGTCCTTGAAAGGCAGCCAGGGGCTTCAGAGGCCAGTGTTGCCAGGACCAAGGCTGGCCAGGAAAGGGTTAATCGCCCTCTCCCTGTGGAGCCGCTTAAGGGATGCCCTCCTTTGCACCCATGCCATAAATGTCTCCCCTGGCTTGGCCCTCCATCCCATGCAGTTTCTGCTTAGCAAGAGACACAGGATCTTTCTTCCGCCCTCCACATGCGCCCAGAGCTGCCCTCTGCGTGGATCCCATCAGCTGCCACAGGCCCTTTACTGGGGTTGGGCTAGATGACCCTCAGGGTCCCTTCCAACTCTACCCGAGTCGCCCCCCTCGCCTGCCTGGAGATTCTTCCCCATTGAGCCACAGGAGAGCAAACCCTTCAGGTCCCAGCCAGCCCAGAGTCGCCTTCCCTCCTGCTCATCAAGGAAGTGGCTCCCTCAGGGACTCCAGCCAGGGAAGGGGCCCTTAGAGAGAGGGGATGGGCAGATGAAAGAAAGGCCTTCGGGACACAGCCCAGGATTAGACTGCGGAACTCCTTCCCCCGGCAATAGGCAGAGACGGCCACCCATCTGGAGGCCTTTAAGAGACAAATTCATGGAGGAGGAGCTGGCTCTTGATGGCTGGTCCCCACAATGCCTTGGCTCTGCCCTTCACAGCTGGAAGGCAGTAGGTGCTTCTCATGTCCTTTGGGGCGTCTGGCTGGTCATGGTGAGAACAGAATGCTGGGCGAGATGGACCAGTGGCCTGATCCAGCTGGCTCTTCTTAGGTGTTTTTTGCCTGTTGGAGATCCACAGGCAGGATCCGAGCACAAGAGCCCTCCCCACTCCTGTGGTTTCCAGCAACTGACAGTAAGAGCTGTTCGGCAGTGGAATTTGCTGCCAAGGAGTGTGGTGGAGTCTCCTCCTTTGGAGGTCTTTAAGCAGAGGCTTGACAGGCATATGTCAAGAATGCTTTGATGGTGTTTCCTGCTTGGCCGGGGGTTGGACTGGATGGCCCTTGTGGTCTCTTCCAACTCTATGATTCTATGATTCTAACTGCAATTCAGAAGCATCGCTGCCTTCGATGGTGGAGGCAGAGCAGAGCCAGCCTGGCTAGTCGATAGCCCTCTCCTCCTGCGAATTGTCTAATTCTCTCTTGAAGCCATCCAAGTGGGTGCCCCCCCCCACTGCTTCCTGCAGGAGGGAGTTCCACAGGTTGAGGATGTCCTGCACAAAAAAGGACTTGCTTTCATCTGTCCTGAATCTTCCCCCATTCATGGCATGTCCACGAGGTCTAATCGCATGAGAAGGAGGAAAACTTTTTTCTATCCAGTCTCCCCCTGCCATGCATAATTTCATAAACTTGGATCATGCCTGTCTTTTTCAAGGATTTATTTTTAAGATAAAAAAATTCCTTCAGTAGCACCTTAAAGACCAACTAAGTTTTTATTTTGGTATGAGCTTTCGTGTGCATGCACACTTCTTCAGATACACTTGAAACAGAAGTCAGACCCTTATGTATATACAGAGGGTGGGGGTGGGTGGGAATCGGTGATGGACTGGTAGGAGTGGTAAACCTGTAGATGGCTGTTAACGACTGCTGATGACTGCAATTGGTCCTGCGGGGAAAAAGCAAGGGCTGAGGCGCTAAAGAAAGCTTGATCATGCATAATGAGATAAGAATCCAATGTCTTTGTTCATCCCAGGTGGCTCCATGGTTTTAAGCTTGGTAATGAGTTCCAATTCAGCAACTTCTCTTTCCAGTCTGTTCCTGAATTTTTTCTGTAATAAAACAGCTGCTTTGAGATCTTGTATAGAATGTCCTGGGAGATTGAAGTGTTCTCCTACTAGTTTCTCTGTCTTGTGGTTCCTGATGTCAGATTTATGTCCATTTATCCTTTGGCGTAGGGTTTGGCCTGTTTGTCCAATATAGAGCTGATTTTTAAGAGAAAGGGTGGGAGGAAGGGGGATTGGCACGAAGCACCTCCCTGCGTAGTTGGGGTCTCTCCGAACACAGGCTGGCTCATGGGGTGCCCTCTCTCTCTCTCTCTCTCTCTCTCCCTGCAGATCCCCCCCCTTTTCCAGCATGGCAGAGCATCCGACCCAGGACCTGCTGGCTTTCCTCTCCCCAGATACCCGTCTGGACCTGAAGGATCGGGCCACGTACTATGTGATGGGGCTCACAGGCAACCCGGAGGGCAGGCGACTGCTGGCCTCGCAGCCGGAACTTGTGTCCGCCTTGTTGGCCCTGACCAGCGACCGCTCCCCGTGCATGGCCACAGACGCTTACCACGCCCTCATCAACCTGGCCACAGAGCCCGCTGCCCACGGGGCCCTGAAGGAAGGGCTTCCCGTCCTGCTGAAGCGCTTGCTGGATCCAACCTTCCCCATGGCCAACCACGTCTGCACGCTGCTCTCCAACCTGTCTCGGGAAGAGGCCTCGTGCAGAGCGCTCTTGGCTGCCCTCCAGGAGGAGAGCCTGGGGGGGCTGGCGGCCCTGGTGGACGCCTTCTGCATGGAAGGCTTCAACGCCGAGGCATCTCTCCACTACCTGGGGCCCTTGCTGTCGAACCTCAGCCAGCTACCTGAAGCCCGAGACTTCCTCTTGGACAGATCCAGGCAGGTGGGGGGGATGGTGCTGGGGTTGAGTGGGGGTTTATGGGGTGCCTCTGCATGTGGAGGATTTGCTGGGGGGGGTTGCGGAGAAGAAAGTGGGAGTAGCAAATATATATCAGTCCAACAGAGGCATGAATAGAGCTGCTGTTCCAAAAAGCAAGAGCAAGCTGCTTTTCTCCTGTTCTCGAGGGTAGGACTCGAACCAGGGGCTTCAAGTTGCAAGAAAAGAGATTCCAACTAAACAGGAAGAATAGACAGTGCAAGAGATTCCCGTGAGAGGTGGCAGACTCTCCTTCATTGAGATTCTTGCATTGCAGGGGGCTGGACTGGATGGCCTCCAGGGTCCCTTCCAATTCTACAATTCTCTGATTTCTATGTTTCCTCTCTGAATTTGGTGAGCTGCCCCCCTCAACCACATTCACCAATTTGTTCTAAGGCAGCTGGGAGGGGGAGCTTTCCCCCCCCCAGGTGATACAATTAGTAAAAAGGGACGCAGGTGGCGCTATGATCTAAACCACTGAGCCTCTTGGGCTTGCCCAAGGTTGGTGGTTCGAATGAGCTCCCATTGCTCTGTCCCAGCTTCTGCCAACCGAGCAATTCGAAAGCACACCAGCATGAGCAGATAAATAGGTACCATTTTGGCTGGAAGGTAAATGGCGTTTCCATGCTTTCTAAAACCAGGGAAACAAAAGAGAAAACAGACAGGGAGGATGGAGCTCTGACGGGAGGGATGAATTGGGGGTGGGGCGTCAAGGGGTCTACCTGGGCAGGGAGAGGTCATTCTTTTTTTGGAGGGGAGGCCTTTCAGCGCTTGAGTTGCCCCCTGCTTGAGTGACAGGTGCCTCTGATGGGCCTGCAGTGCATGATGGGAGGGGAAGAAGCCCCTGCTTTTCCTTAGGGCTCCTCCTTGACCGCAGATCCCCCTCTTCCTGCCAGGTGTGTGGTGCAGAGGTTGCTGCCTTTCACACAGTACACACACTCATCCATCCGCCGAGGAGGGGTGGTGGGCACGCTCCGCAACTGCTGCTTTGAATATGGTGAGTGGGGGGGGTTGGGGGGCGCTCTCTCTCTCTCTCTCTCTCTCTCTCTCTCTCTTCTGGCCCAGAGAAACCTGCTGCTTTTCTGTGTTTCTGTGTTCCTTTCCTTTCGCTGCCAGCGCCCCCAGTCTCTTCCAGAGTGGGCTTGGACCCCACCCCAGCAGGGTCTTTGCCCCAAATTGGACTGCCTCGCTTGTTTCCCCCAGGGCACCACGAGTGGCTGCTGAGCGACGAGGTGGACCTTCTCCCCTTCCTCCTCCTCCCTTTGGCTGGACCTGAGGAGTTTCCAGAGGACGAGATGGAAAGTGCGTCCCTTTGGGGAGGCAGAGAGAGAGGGGGGAGGAGATGGGTGCTGGGTCGTCGCACCTTGGGGGCAGAGTCTGTTCCAGGAAGCCCCAGGGGGGCGGGGCAGGGGTGTCTTAGCCACCTCAGTCCTGTGGGGGCCTTGGGGAAGTGGGACTCCTGGCAGGGTGGGCCTGGGCGGGGCTGTGGGGTGCTTGCCCCTCTCAGCCTGCGATGTCTTGGCCCCAGGGCTGCCCCTGGACCTCCAGTACTTGGCAGCGGAGAAGAAGAGGGAGCCAGACCCCGACATCCGCAAGATGCTGCTGGAGGCCATTATGCTGGTGAGTCCCAGCCTGAGAGGGCAAGGCAGGGCCTTTTCCAAATATCTGCCCTCCTTCCCCCCCCCCCCCTCCACCGTCTCAGTCTTTGGTTTTAAAAAAACAGACTCCTGGACAAGAAAGGTTTCAGCTGTATGCAAACTTAAATCCATGTGGATTGCAGAGTCGGAGAATGTGGATTTTGCCCTCCCTGCCTCCAACACCGAAGGACTTAAGGAGAGCATCTGCTGGATGAGGCCACGGCCCCCCTGGTCCAGCCTCCTGTTCTCCCAGGGGCCCCAAAGGGGAACGGGGACGCAGGGCCCGAGCGCAAGGGCACCTTCCTCCCCTGCGGTTTCCAGCGACTGGGATCCAGACCAACTTCTGCCCCTGATCCTAGAGGCAGGGCAGAGACCTTGTTAGCTGCCTCCTGCGTAGAAAACCCTCACGGCTGATTCAGAAGCCAGAGTGTTTGAGCTGCTGCTGGGACCTGCAGGCGGGTTTTCCCCAAAGAAGAGAAGGTCTTCCAGTGGCAATGTAGGGTCCCTCACGCACAGTTTGGGTGTTGGAGGAGACCATTTGTAGGCTCCACACGCACACACAGCTGACCTGTCTTCCATCTCGCCCTCCTGGCCTGTTGAGCCTCTTCCCTCCTTCAGGTTGCCCCCCACCCCTTTCCTTACTAGGGTCTGCTGCTGCTTCCAGCCGGCCTGATCCTAAACAGATTTGTATTTGTGGGGTCATGAAAGCCACCTTTGCCCAGTTCCCATGGAGGCAGTGCATGGGGACTCTTTGTTTTCTGCGTGGAGGAGCCCCAACCTGTCCCGTCCCCCCCAATTTCCCGGCTGCTTTGTGCCCCAGAGCAGTCCACTCCCTGCCCTGCCGCCCCTCCCTCATTCAGCTTCCCCTGGGGGTGCTCGGTTCCCACCCTGCGCCTCCAGGCAGACCCTCTGCACACAACCCCAGCGACAGGAGACCTTCCCCCATTTCTCTCCACAGCTCACAGCCACCAAGCCAGGGCGCCGGCTAGTGCGAGAGAAAGGCACTTACCTCATCCTGCGGGAGCTGCACAAGTGGGAAAAGGACCCAGGTGTCCTGGCTGCCTGTGAAAAGCTGATTCAGGTGGGCTAGGAAGGAGTGGGGAGCCGAGGATTGGCGCCCTGGCTCCCTTTGGTCACTCAGGCCCAGGGATTGCAGACTGATGCTTGGGGTGGGGGAATCCCTGGATGGCCCTGGGATGCTCTGGATAGGGTGCTGTGTGAGGGGGGGGGGGCTCCTTTGGGACAGGAGCAGCCCTGGCCTGTTCAGGCTTCAGGAGGGAGAGCGAGGGATTTAGGTGGGGAAGACTCCGACATTGATCCCGAGAGCCAGTGTGGTGTAGTGGTTAAGAGCGGTAGACTCGTAATCTGGGGAACTGGGTTCGCGTCTCCGCTCCTCCACATGCAGCTGCTGGGGGACCGTGGGCTAGTCCCACTTCTCTGAAGTCTCTCAGCCCCACTCACCTCACAGAGTGTTTGTGGTGGGGGAGGAAGGGAAAGGAGAATGTTAGCTGCTTTGAGACTCCTTCGGGTAGTGATAAAGCGGGATATCAAATCCAAACTCCTCTTCTTCTTTAGCTTGCACAAAAGATTAAAGGGAGAATGGGACGCTCTCTTTAATCAGGAAGCAGGGAACAAAAGCAGCGAGTAATCTCCAAGCATCCAGGCAGAGCCCGTGAGGCGGGGTGGGGGGGGGCAGAGCCTTTGCTTGGTGGTGGTTGGGGTTTGTGGGATCCAGTTGGGCTGCTGGATAACTGGATAACTCTCAGGCCACAGAAGGAAGCGACGCAGAAGCTGAGCACTCGGAATATTTCTGTGCTGGGGGAATCCCCCTTTCCCCTTGTTCGTTGGAATCCATGCCCCCTGTTCTGTTTCTGCTTCTGTAATCCCCTGGGGGGGCAGTGAGGGGGGCTTTCCATCCCCCCCACAGGCCCTTCTGGTTTGACCTGATGCTGCCACCTGGGGGCAGTTTGGGGTCGGGGTGGATGTTGCTTGGCTTTAGGCCTGATGGTCCCTTTCCCTCCTCCTTTTGCCCTGAGCAGGTCCTCATTGGTGATGAGCCGGAGGCCGGGATGGAGAACCTGCTGGAGGTGGAGATCCCTGCGGAGGTGGAGGAGCAGCTGCAGCGCCTGGATCTGGAGGAGGCAGATCAGCAGCAGCAGGAGGAGTGCAAGAGCCAGGCATCCTGCTCGGAAGGGCTGCAGAGATGAGGCGCAGATAACTGGGAGAATGAAGACCTCCAAGTCCTTCTCTCCCTTCGCCCCCAGCCAGCCTTGTGGCCAAAGCCCCTGCGACTGCAGTCTGGAAAGGAGAGTTGGCCAAGGACCTGTGCCAAGGAGCAACCAGCAGTGGGGGGGGGGACAGAACTGAGCCCCCTTCAGGAATGGGAAGGGCAGGATCTGAAGCCTGGGCCCTCCCTGCCAGCAGTTTGTCCAGGCATAGCTGGGTGCCCTTCCTGGGCCTGTAGGGGGCTGGCCTGCCTGGGGCGGGGTGTGTGTGTGTTATTGGGTTGTGGTTTTTATTTTGATAATATTGTGGTTTTTTATGTTGATATTTTCTGCGAACCACCCTGAGACTCTGGGTCTATAATTTCAATAAATAAATAATAATAATTCTGCCACCACCCACAGAAAGAGGGCGATGAGTTGGCAGCCCCAGTGACTCTGATGCCCTCCATTAAAATGTTTGCCAGCACAGAAAGACCCAGTTTATATCTGGCATTTGATTCTCTGAGGTTCCTGCCCTTCTTCTGGAGTCTGAGTGAGAAGACAGCCCTGTGGGTCTGGCCGGGTCTGCCTGGCCATAGGTGCCCCCCACCCAGCCGCATAGAATCATAGAGTTGGAAGAGACCACAAGGGCCATCCAGTCCAACCCCCCTGCCAAGCAGGAAACACCATCAAAGCATTCTTGACAGATGGCTGTCAAGCCTCTGCTTAAAGACCTCCAAAGAAGGAGACTCCACCACACTCCTTGGTAGCAAATTCCACTGCCGAACAGCTCTTACTGTCAGGAAGTTCTTCCTAATGTTTAGGTGGAATCTTCTTTCTTGTAGTTTGAATCCATTGCTCCGTGTCCGCTTCTCTGGAGCAGCAGAAAACAATCTTTCTCCCCACTCCCCAGCCTCCTTCCAAGCGGAATGTCTGCTGCAATGGCGGAGGTGCCCCCCACCCCACAATAGGTTGTGACCCACACCAGTGACGTCTGGGCTGCCTTTCAGCACAAGGGACCCCTTTCCAGGGTGTTTTCCTCCAGACTTCCCAAGCTGTGGCCGCCTGCGTGCTTTGTACTACAACCCTGGGGATGATGGGAGTTGTAGTCCAAAACACCTGGAAGGCAGCAGGTTGGGGAAGGACGGGGCCATTTCTGGACTGCCTTCTTGGTCCGTCAGTAACGAGCTGCCTGTTTCCTGCCCAGGCAGTCGGCCGAGGGAGGCAAGTTGCTGAGCAGCACTGGGAGGGGGGAAGAGGCCTCTTCAAGGCTTCCCATTTGAAGGACCACTGAAAAATCGGAGGTGAGACTAGGTGGGCTTTGGGCCTGATCCAGCGGAAGGGCTCCTCTTAAATGCAACCCGCCTTCCCTGCCCCCCTCCCCATCTGTTTCCCTTCACTCCCCCCCCCCCATTCCAGAGGTGGTCCTCGGCCCTTTCCAACATGAGAGACTCTGCTCTGAGCTGAAAGTGCAGGGAGGAATACTAGGAAGAGATGGATTCAGGCGACTGCAGGGGCTTAATGCTATCAGCTGCTCTTAGTTGCATGAGGCTCTTGGTAGCTCACAAAATAGCATTTACGGCCTCCCGAGAGTAGTCATCAAGAGGCAGCTGCTCCTCCATGAATTTGTCTTTTAAAAGCCTCCAGATGGGTGGCCGTCTCTGCCTCCTGCCTGGGGGAGGGAGTTCCGCAGTCTAACCCTGGGCTGTGTCCAGAAGGCCTTTCTTCTATCTGCCCTGGACCTCCCAGCACTCAGCTTCATGGGCTGCCCAGGAGCTCTAGCGTTAGGAGAGAGCCAGAAGCCCACCCTCTCTCTCTAAGGGCCCCTTCCCTGGCTGGGGTCCCTGAGGGAGCTGTTTCCTTGAAGAGCAGGAGGGAAGGCGACTCTGGGCTGGCTGGGACCTGAAGGGTTTGCTCTCCTGTGGCTCAATGGGGAAGAATCTCCAGGCAGGCGAGGGGGGCGACTCGGGTAGAGTTGGGAGGGACCCTGAGGGTCATCTAGCCCAACCCCAGCAAAGGGCCTGTGGTAGCTGATGGGATCCACGCAGAGGGCAGCTCTGGGCGCATGTGGAGGGCGGAAGAAAGATCCTGCGTCTCTTGCTAAGCAGAAACTGCATGGCATGGAGGGCCAAGCCAGGGGAGACATTTATGGCCTGGGTGCAAAGGAGGGCATCCCTTAAGCGGCTCCACAGGGAGAGGGCGATTAACTTTCCTGGCCAGCCTCGGTCCTGGCAACACTGGCCTCTGAAGCCCCTGGCTGCCTTTCAAGGACAGCCTCCAGGACCTGCCCCAGGGAGAGAGATGCTCTTCTCTCTGCCCCCTCCAGGGCCCCAGCCAACAAATTCAGCAGATATGAAATACAGGAGGTGGATTCCATAAAAGGTGGATTGGGACCAGGTGCTTGAACTGACTGCAGAGCTCCGTCTCCGCTGCGTTTATTTTAAGATGCGGATGTAGATTAGGCTGAATCAACTGCCAGAAGATCTGAGCCATGCAAGCAAGTGTGAAGTTTTTTAAATGGCCACAGGAATCCCTGGGAAGGAGGAGGAGCAAGCAGCAAGGGACCTGGGACAAGGGACAAGGGACAAGGGACAGGAGCTCTTTCTAAAAAACCAAATACTGTAGAAACCTGCGCTGAGCATGAACCAGCCCTCCAGTGCTGGGTTGTGGGGCTGGTTCAGCAGCAGCTCCTGATCCAAAGGCTACAGGAAGCAAAAGTGGCCTTTTCTAGGGGATGTTGGCGGTAGGATTCGGAAAGCGTGAGAGATGCGTGGCCTCGAATGCAACCTTCAAGTGGGAAAAAGGGCTGCCCCGGGGACATTGGGCAGCAACTTCTCCGTGAGCTGCCCGGGGCATTAATGCAGAGGCAACGGGGAGTGTGGGGGACCGTTTCCTCCCGCGAGGCGCCCCAGCCCCTCTGCGCGCGCGCGCGCACGCACACACGGCAAGAAGAGCCACGCCAAGCCAAGATACACTGATGTATATAGAGAAAACAGCAGGCAGGCATCAGACGTGCAGTCGGTCGAGCAAGGAGCGCGCGGGCTCGGCGGCGGCGGCGGCGGCGCCTCCTCAGTCCCGGGTCGGCCGCCCGCCGGTGCCGCGCGGGCACACACGAGCAGGCAGCAGCGCGGAGGGACTCTGAATAATCTTTAATAGTGCTCACTGCATCCGGTCCTTGGGCGCTGCGTCCCCCGCCCGGGGCGCGGCCGGAGGCGGCCGAGGGGAGGCACCGGCGGCCCCACAGGACGGGCGGGCTGGCGGACGGACGGCTGCAGCTTGCGCGGGGGCGCGCGGGGGCGGCGGCGGCTCACGGGCACGGCGTCATGGTGTAGAGGGAGTGCACTTGCTTGGAGAGGCTCGCCGAGCCGCCCGCGCCGCCGCCGCCCGCGCCCAGCGCCGCCGCCCGCGCCGGCACCCGGTCGGCCAGCCGCTTGCTGCTCACGTAGGCGCTGGTGGAGAAGCCCGAGCCGGGCTTTCGGAAGTTGGGCAGGTGGTGGAAGGGCTGCAGGCTGCTGAGCAGGCTGGGCCGGTAGAGCGACAGGCGCGGCGGGCGCTCCGTCTTGCGCGGCGACGGCAGCTGGAGGATGCAGTTGGCGGCGCCGGCCGCCCCGTCGGCGCTGCTCTTCTTCTCGGCCGCCGCCGCCACCTTGGCCGCCCGCGCGGGGAAGGCGCCCGTGGCCGAGGCGGCGCGCGGCGTGGGCCGCACTTGGCCCTCCTTGGCGCTCTCCGACGCCTTGGTCGAGCTCTCCAGGTCCGGCAGCTGCGACGTGGCGCCCGGGGGCTCCGCTGCAAAAAGGCGGCCAGGGGAGCCGGTTAGCGGAGGAGCAGCGGGGAGGGACCGGGGGCTGCATCGCCCTTTCTGCCCGACCAGGTGGGCGCTCTCCATCCATCCCGCAACACACGGGGGGCCGCGAGGAGCTCTGCAAGGACTGAGCCCAGGGGACACTTTAAATAAATACTACAGGTGGGTGCTGCAGCTATGGCGGTGGCAGAGGGGCAGACGCTGCCTTGACCTCAACCACCAGGTTTCCCCTTCCTCCAAAGCTTTTATCTCCTTTCTCCACGAGCCTGGGCAGCCCCTGAGTTGTTGATTCTTTGGTGGGGGGGGGAGCGGTGCGCGGTGGGTCAGGCATGGGAGGTGGAGAAGGGGGCCCAAGAGCAGGCATCCCCAAACTGCGGCCCTCCAGATGTTTTGCCCTACAACTCCCATGATCCCTAGCTAACAGGACCAGTGGTCGGGGAAGATGGGAATTGTAGTCCAAAACATCTGGAGGGCCGAAGTTTGGGGATGCCTGGCCAAGAGCGATGCCTCCTTTCCCATCGGAGCAGCCCCAATCCCATTCCTACTTGCGTGCAAGCAGGAGGGAGTGGGGATCCCTCAGCTGGGAAGGGAGGCTTCCCATTGCCTAATTGAGAGATCCCTTCCCCCAGGGCCGTCTTAAGCATCTCGGGCGCCGTGGTGTGGAGATTGCTCCGGCACCCCTGCCCCACCCCGTTTCTTGCTGTGGCTGGTGGGCGGGTGCAGCGCACAGCGCGGTTGCTGCGCGGCTCTGCCACACAGCGCCCCCCTGCCTGTCCGGCGCCCCGTGCCACCTAGCCTACCCCTAGAGCCGGCCCTGCCTACCCCCTCCTGCTTGCAGAGCATGAAGCCTCCCTTCGCAGCTGAGAGATCCCCGCCCTTCTCCTGCTTGCACGCAAGTAGGAGTTGGGAGGCTGCTCCATAGGCAGCAGGAAGCCTCCCTTCCCAGCTGAGATGCTGGGGTCAGGGAAGGTGGAGGCGGCCCGGAAGCTGCATCTTGGGGCCCCGGCACCACCATCCAATGGGGACTTCCGAGCAGCTCCTGAAGCCAGCCAGAGCCAACTGCCCCACACTGCTGCATTTCCTGGGGACATTAGATGAAATCCAGGGACACTCCAGGGATGGAATTTGTCTGGGGACTTATTCGCAATTCCAGGGACTGTCCCCGGGAAACGGGGATGTCTGGTAACCCTACCCAAGGGGTCTGGTCTTCTTGGAGTTGGCTGCCTGCTGGGGGCAAGGGCAGAGCTTCTGGCCCAGAAACGGTGCCCAGGACAGGGCAGAGGCCTGGTCTGCTGTCTCTTCCTGAAGGGGGTTCCCTGTTACCCAAAGAGGCAGAGGCTGCTTCCCTGGGTGATGGTGTGTGGGGGGGTCTGTCCTGCCTGTCCTTATCGGCTTCCCTCAGGGCAGGGTTTGTGTGCGTTGTTCTCCGGAGGGGAGCTGGGGGTCCCAGGCCTGGCCGCTTACCTTGTATCGCTTGGGACTTCTCTGGGCTTAGGTTGCACTCCGGGTGGACCCCCATGGAGCTCATCACTCGGTGGAAGATGGCCGACGTGGCAGGCAGCATCCATCGGTGCGTGGCCACTTGCTGCAGGCCCAGGCGGGCAGCCGGCTTCAGCTGAAGCAAACCCTCAATCAGGTTCTGACATTCTGCATCGGGGAGAAGAGCTGGTCAGACCCCACAGCAGCAGCAGCCACCACCACCTGGGGGCTCTAATGGAAAGGGGGGGCAGTGTTTGTAGCAGTAGGCCCTTCATTCCTGGGCTGTGCCAGCTGCATGAAGCAACTGGTGGGGCTTCTGGGGGAGGAGGGCAGAGGGCTCAGGGAGCCTGGGCCAGGAGGTCTGCCTCCGTTTCCCTTGCAGAGTCTCAAGTGTCGCTGGCTGACTTGCAAGCAAGCAGCCGTGTGCAGCCCCCCTGCACCTTGTTCTTGCGCCCTCTGGGGTTCCCGGGTTCGTTTTGCTCCTGGGACACCCTGCAACCGGCCAGGCTTTAGGGCTCGGCCTGCCGTGTAGCTCTGGGCAGGGGGGCTGGCACAGGATGCAGAACTAATCCCATGCCCCCAGTGCAGGTGGCTGCAGAGCCTTGTGATCAGGTGCCTCCATTGGAAACACTGTAAAGCAGGCATGTCCAACAGGTAGATCGTGATCTACCGGTAGATCACTGGATGTCTGCGGTAGATCTCTGGTAGATCATTGGCTCCGCTCAAAGAAGCTGAACAACTGTGGCTCCCCTAAAAAAAAAAAAAAGCTCAACATTTTACCTCCTCCCTGAAAAAACTCAACAACTTTGACCCGAACCTCCCCAAAATGGACCTTCCTCCTTCCTAAAAAAAGCTCAACATCTTTGACCTGAACCCCCCAAAAGAGGGGAGATCACTGCCAGTTTTTAACTCTGCGAGTAGATCACAGTCTCTTGGGAGTTGGCCACCCCTGCTGTAAAGGAACCCCGGATGCCAGCAAGCTTGATGCATATGGTCAGGCTCTCAGCACTGGGATGCAATGTGAATACCCATGTGACTTTTGCCAGAAGCAATGGGTGAACTTGAGACACCAGAGGAAGGAGGAGCAAAGTTCTGGGGCGAGAGCCACGGCCTTGGACACGGCCTGCTTTGACTTGACTCCAGCTCCAGCTAGAGGTGATGGTGCCAGTGGGAAGGGGCTGCTCAATGCCAAGGTGTCTGCGGCGGCGGCTGCCTCCTCTTCCCTGGGGCTGGCTGAGGGGGGCTCCTGACCCCTGACCCTGCTGGGAATTCTGCAAGGGTGGTACAGGAGATTCTGCAAAATACCAGGAGATTGCAGAATGGCCTCGGGGCCCTAGAGCTGTAAGGAAATGCAATTCTAATGGGATTTTTAAAAAGTCCTCCCCGTGGTTTTCCAGAAGCCATGCCCATCTCCCCCTCTTCTTGGGTGCTGGGGTGGCAGGTGTGGGCCCAACTGAGCCTCCCCCCTCCCCCCCTCCGGGCCCCTGCAGCAGAGCCTCGTGTTGCCACGGCTGTACCTGGTGAGATGGGCTGTCGGAAAGCCAGTCCCTGCTTTATCACGTGGATCATCTTGTGCGGCTGGCGCTCCTTGAAGGGGAGCTTCCCTGTCACCATGGCGTAGAGGATCACCCCACTGCGGGAAGGAGTTCAGAGAGGGGTCACCCTCACCACCCCAAGCGCCAGCTGGCCCAGGGCAGGATGCTTCCATTGCAAGTCTTGCCTGTGCTGGGGGAAGCAACCTGCCAGGCCAAAGTGGTCCAGGGTTCCTTGCAGGATATTTCCAGACCTACCTTGAGATACCTTCTACCTGCAGAGCAGATGCTTTAACCAATGAGGCACACAGCCCTTTAAGCACTGGCTTGTTACCTGTGCCTGCCCCGGCCCCATACCTGAATGCCCCTGGTGCCATCTCTCTCTTCCCCCCCCCCCCCGCAATGCTCCAGCAGTTCTGCCCCAAATTGTACTCACAGGCTCCATAGGTCAGCCAGCTCCCCATTGTACTTCTTGCTCATGAGGATTTCAGGGGCAGTGTAGGCCACGGAGCCACAAAAGGTGTTCATTAGGGAATTCTTCAGGGAATAGCGATTGGCAAACCCAAAATCTGCAATTGGGGGGGGGGGCAGAGAAGAAGACCAGCTCCCCACCTGGCAGCTACGAAAAGAGCCTTTGCCAGCCTCGGGCTCTCCAGGCATTTCGGACTCCCAACACCCGGATCCCCCCACTGCGGGGTTGCTAGGGGCTCCCTCCTTTTAATCAAAGAGCTGGTGTTGTGCTGCTCTCATTGTAGTCAGCGGCATGTTTTAAACCAGTTTTATATATGTATCTAGTTCTAAGTCTGTTAATGGCTTATTGTTAATCTATTATTGGTTTTTCCAGGTTTTCAGCAGGTTTTCTTGTTTTTAACTGTAAGCTGTCAGGGGAAAAAGGCAGGAAACAGACAGACAGACAAACAAACCAATAAACAAATAGGAAAGCAAATGAATGGCTGGTTTAGGGGGCGCATCCCTCGGCCGCTTCATCCATGCCCAAGTTTCCCAGCTGGTCATTATTGCTTTTGGGAATTGGGTGTGGCAATGGGAGGCTCTGCCACAGCCGATAAAAGAAGGCAGAAGCTCCCACTCAGAAGATCCTACTTCTGGGACTTCTGGTGTCTCCACAGGCTCTGCCAAGAAGGACCAAGAAATCCTTCCATTTGAATTCACTTGAGGCGACTGGAGGATGCAGATTTTATCTGTCCAATTTCCCTTGAGAGAGATACAGAAATGCTTTGGGGTCCTAAATTCTCTATATACATCTCACAGTGGAATTAGCCTGTCCCAGTTGAATTTCTGAAAACATTAAAATTGGGGTGAGTCGGGCGGGCAGCGAGCCTTCATGTCATGGTACTGAAAGGAGGGAAATGGCTGTTTTAGGTAGAAGGCAGAGCCTACTTTGATGCCCTTCAAACATGCTATTATAAGGGAGATCCTCTGGCCATGATTGCTCCCTTATCTGGGTCACTGACTGCCATGTTTTGAACCCTGTGCTCGCTTGACAGAAACAAATGTTGTTGGCTGATGGGATGATGCCGCTCGCTCTGTCCCCATGGAAGGAAACTCACCTGTCAGCTTAATGAAGCCACGTTCATCCAGTAAAATGTTCTCACATTTCAAGTCTCTGAGGGAACAGAAAGCAGCAAAAGGAGCTTGAATGGGCTACTACTGATCTTCGCTCTCTCCAATTACCCAGGCGCACCACGAGAGCATGCAGATGTGCAGGTGGAGGAAAGAACTAGAATGTGCATTGAAGTTAGCAGACTCATTACCTATTAGTAAGCACTAGGAGCACGCGGGTGGTGCTGTGGTCTAAACCACAGAGCCTCTCTTGGGCTTGCCGATCGGAAGGTCGGCGGTTCGAATCCCCGTGATGGGGTGAGCTCCCATTGCTCAATCCCTGCTCCTGCCCACCTAGTAGTTTGAAAGCACGTCAAAATGCAAGTAGATAAATAGGGACCGCTCTGACAGGAAGGTAAACGGCGTTTCCGTGCATTGCTCTGGTTCGCCACATGACCCAGAAGCTGTACGCCGGCTCCCTTGGCCAATGACACGAGATGAGCGCTGCAACCCCAGAGTCGTCCAGAGTCGTCCATGGTCAGGGGTCCCTTTACCTTTACCTTTATGAGGAGCCTGGAAATGGACCTGCTACAAAGAATCCCAACCCTGCACATGGCAGAAATGACACCAATCTGTTTCCCTTCACCAATCTGTTTCCCTTCAGGTTGCATATTTAATTTCAACTGCTGTTTGGGGCTTTTTGCAACAATCTGGGTATGCTGGAGCCCCGTGGCAGAAGGCAAAGCAGCACATCAGCCCAAGGGCCCCCGAGATGCTTGAGGAAGCTCCCATGCCCAGTGCTCAGGCCTGCGCACAAGATCGCTCTGGAACATCAGCAGACGTTGCCTGCCTCCCTTGCAATCTTCTGCCATAGGCAGAGAAGCTAAAAGAGAACAATAAAACGATAGAGCCCATCTCGGGCAACGAGCTGGGATTGCCTAGGCCTGTTTCACCCAGAGTCCTCCTGGCCCTTCAGTGGTGTCAGAAGGAAGGCCAACCAAGAATCATCGAATCCTAGAGTTGGAAGAGACCACAAGGGCCATCCAGTCCAACCCCCTGACAAGCAGGAAACACCATCAAAGCATTCCAGACATATGCCTGTCAAGCCTCTGCTTAAAGACCTCCAAAGAAGGAGACTCCACCACACTCCTTGGCAGCAAATTCCACTGCCGAACAGCTCTTACTGTCAGGAAGTTCTTCCTGATGTTTAGGTGGAATCTACTTTCTTGTAGTTTGAATCCATTGCTCTGTGTCCGCTTCTCTGGAGCAGCAGAAAACAACCTTTCTCCCTCCTCTATATGACATCCTTTCATATATTTGAACATGGCTATCATATCACCCCTTAACCTCCTCCTCTTCAGGCTAAACATACCCAGCTCCCTAAGCCGTTCCTCATAAGGCATCGTTTCCAGGCCTTTGACCATTTTGGTTGCCCTCCTCTGGACACGATCCAGCTTGTCAGTATCCTTCTTGAACTGTGGTGCCCAGAACTGGACACAGTACTCCAGGTGAGGTCTGACCAGAGCAGAATACAGTGGTACTGTTACTTCCCTTGATCTAGATGCTATACTCCTATTGATGCAGCCCCGAAAACACTACAAAGAATGAGTCGTATCCTGGAAAGTGTGGAGAACTGCAGTGTCCTTATTATGGGTTATTAAACAATCTGTGTATCTGTCCAAAAGTGGTGAGTATGAAGGTAGAACGAGGAAGTCACGTGAAGGGAATTCAAAGCGATATTTGTGTGTTCTGGGATCTTTTTGTGAAAGACAGCAAGTTAGGGGTGAGGCGCCTCAGGTCTGAGGACCAAATGCAGCCAGCCTTTCAAGTCCCAAGCCTCTTAGGACTCTGACTCAGAGCCACGGTTTCTCCTCAGACTGCTCTGCTCACCGATCTTGATCTATGGCCTCTAGTTGCCTGGCTGGAATGTGTCCTTCAACTGAGACAGTGCCTCTGTCTTGCCTGCCTGGACAACGGGTAGAAAGATGGGGGAACTGGTGTAGAAACACCTGGTTTTTAAATGTCCCCTAGAGTCCGCTCCTGCCTATTTTCTCTCCTAGCCCCACCTATCGCTTCAGTCTCTCCCCCCTACCCTCATAGAATCATAGAGTTGGAAGAGACCACAAGGGCCATCCAGTCCAACCCCCTGCCAAGCAGGAAACACCGTCAAAGCATTCTTGACATATGCCTGTCAAGCCTCCGCTTAAAGACCTCCAAAGAAGGGGACTCCACCACACTCCTTGGCAGCAAATTCCACTGCCGAACAGCTCTTACTGTCAGGAAGTTCTTCCTAATGTTTGGGGCCCGTGGATGTTCTCCCCACGGAGGCCTTTCCGGTGCACTAAAGTGGTCATAACTTTGGTGCCAGGCAAACACACTCCGTTTTCATGGGAATTTGAGCAGCACCCAGAGCATCAGGCATGTTCACTCAGGTCCTGCTTTCAGGCTTCCCTTTGGGGCATCTCTCAGTGGCCAGCCTATTATTATTATTATTATTATTATTATTATTATTATTATTATTTTATATTTATACCCTGCCTATCTGAGTATCAATCCCAGCCACTCTGGGCGGCTTACAGCAGAACAAGGGGAGGTGTGGAACAGGAGGCTGGACCACATGACCCCCCCCCACACACACATTTGGTCTAATCCTGCTGTTGCTGCTACAGCAGAGCTCTTAGGATGCTGTGATGCCGTTTTATTGCTATCCTCTGCTTGTGAGTTGCTTTTTGGTGGGAAGTGGTATATGGTTTAACAAAACAAACTCTTAGCCTAAAAAACATTTCCCCCCGTGGCCCAGAAAGACAACCATTTTCTCTGGACCCCTCGGTGCCGCCTTCCTCTTCCTGAGAGGGAATCTGGATGTGACCCTGGAGGTCTTCCAGGCCTCAGAAGTGATCCTTCCCTGCCACCACCTCCCAGCTATCCCCTTCTTCCTCCCCACCCAGCCATTTCTGTCACCTGTGGACGATGCCGACATTGTGGCAGTGTGCCACGGCACTGACAATCTGTCGGAAAAGCCTTCGCGCCTCCTCTTCCTCCAGCCCAGGAAGCTCCCTCCTGTCGGACGTGGCGTTGATGTGCTCCAGGAGGTCTCCCCGAGAGGCCAGTTCCAGGACCAGGTAGGTGCGCTTACTGTTCCGGTACATCTCGTAGAGCTGGATCTGCAGGGGAGCAGCCCACACTCATCACAAGGGGACCCAGGTGGACTGCAAAAGGGGATGGGGGACCCAAGAACGCTTGGCATCCACTGAGCTAAGCAGTTCCACGAGCGCAAGGACTTTTGCCTGGGCAACGGAGCTTCGCCTTCCTTTCCTCTGCCTGCCTGTGCCCCAGAATGTTGGGGAAAGAACCCAGACTTGGGTAGGGTCAGTGGGGGAGGCAGCAAAAGTTCTGCTGGAAAGACAAAAGTGCTTATGCTAGGAAGGAAGGAAGGAAGGAGAAGCACCAACAAAAGAAGAATGGCAGGCGAAACTGATGGACTATGCAGAGATGGCGAAACTGACGGGGAAGATCCGAAAGCAGAAAGATCAAGTATTTTTAAAAGACTGGAGTACATTTTTAACTTATTTAGAAGACCACTGTAAACAGTTAAAATTATTGGTAGGGAAGTAATGACACTTGTAATGTGATTTTTTAAATGATAATTATTGATATTTAATAGATCCCTTCATGGATCAATGCCTTGTCGTGGCAAAGGGGCTTGAATAACTCGGAGAAGCTATGAGCTATGCCATGCAGGGCCACCCAAGATGGACAGGTCATAGTGGAGAGTTTTGACTAAACGTGATCCACCTGGAGAAGGAACTGGCAAGCCACTCCAGTATCCCTGCCAAGAAAACTCCATGGACAAAGACAACAGGCATATAAAAGTTATGACGCTGGAAGATGAGCCCCTCAGGTCGGAAGGCGTCCAACATGCTACTGAGGAAGAGCGGAGGACAAGTACAAGTAGATTCAGAGCTGATGAAGCGGCTGGGCCAAAGCCGAAAGGACGCTCAGTTGCGGATATGCCTGGAAGCGAAAGGAAAGTCCGATGCTGTAAAGAAAAATATTGCATAGGAACCTGGAATGTAAGAACCATGGATGGAGGTAAGCTGGATGTGGTCAAAAATGAGATGACAAGAATAAATATCGACATCCTGGGCATCAGTGAACTAAAATGGAAGGGAATGGGCGAATTCAGTTCGGGTGACTATCATATCTACTACTGTGGGCAAGAATCCTGTAGAAGAAATGGAGTGGCCCTCATAGTCAACAAAAGAGTGGCAAAAGCTGTAATGGGATGCAATCTCAAAAATGACAGAATGATCTCGATACGAATCCAAGGCAGACCTTTTAACATCACAGTAATCCAAGTTTATGCACCAACTACCGGTGCTGAAGAAAGTGAAATTGACCAATTCTATGAAGACCTACAACACCTTCTAGAAATGACACCAAAGAAGGATGTTCTTCTCATTACAGGGGATTGGAATGCTAAAGTAGGGAATCAAGAGATAAAAGGAATAACTGGCAAGTTTGGCCTTGGAGTTCAAAATGAAGCAGGGCAAAGGCTAATAGAGTTCTGTCAAGAGAACAAGCTGGTCATCACAAACACTCTCTTCCAACAACACAAGAGACGACTCTACACATGGATATCACCAAATGGGCAGCATCGAAATAAGATTGATTATATTCTCTGCAGCCAAAGATGGAGAAGCTCTATACAGTCAGCAAAAACAAGACCTGGAGCTGACTGTAACTCAGATCATCAGCTTCTTATAGCAAAATTCCAGCTTAAACTGAAGAAAGTAGGAAAAACCACTGGGCCAGTAAGATACAATCTGAATCAAATCCCTTATGAATACACAGTGGAAGTGAGGAACAGGTTTAAGGATTTAGATTTGGTGGACAGAGTGCCTGAAGAACTATGGATGGAGGCTCGTAACATTATACAGGAGGCAGCAACGAAAACCATCCCAAGGAAAAGGAAATGCAAGAAAGCAAAATGGCTGTCCAACGAGGCCTTACAAATAGCGGAGGAGAGGAGGCAAGCAAAATGCAAGGGAGATAGGGAAAGATACAGGAAACTGAATGCAGATTTCCAAAAAGCAGCAAGGAGAGACAAGAGGGTCTTCTTAAATGAGCAATGCAAAGAAATAGAGGAAAACAATAGAATGGGGAAAACCAGAGATCTGTTCAAGAAAATTGGAGATATGAAAGGAACATTTCGTACAAAGATTACCATAATCAAGGACAAAAGTGGTAAGGACCTAACAGAAGCAGAAGACATCAAGAAGAGGTGGCAAGAATACACAGAAGAATTATACCAGAAAGATATGGAGGTCTCGTACACCCCAGGTAGTGTGGTTGCTGATCTTGAGCCAGACATCTTGGAGAGTGAAGTCAAATGGGCCTTAGAAAGCACTGCTAATAACAAGGCCAGTGGAAGTGATGGTATTCCAGCTGAACTATTTAAAATTTTAAAAGATGATGCTGTTAAGGTGCTACACCCAATATGCCAGCAAGTTTGGAAAACTCAGCAATGGCCAGAGGATTGGAGAAGATCAGTCTACATCCCAATTCCAAAGAAGGGCAGTGCCAAAGAATGCTCCAACTACCGCACAATTGCGCTCATTTCACACACTAGCAAGGTTATGCTCAAAATTCTACAAGGCAGGCTTAGGCAGTATGTGGACCGAGAACTCCCAGAAGTGCAAGCTGGATTTCGAAAGGGCAGAGGAACCAGAGACCAAATAGCAAACATGCGCTGGATTATGGAGAAAGCTAGAGAGTTCCAGAAAAACGTCTACTTCTGCTTCATTGACTATGCAAAAGCCTTTGACTGTGTCGACCACAGCAAACTATGGCAAGTTCTTAAAGAAATGGGAGTGCCTGATCACCTCATCTGTCTCCTGAGAAATCTCTATGTGGGACAAGAAGCTACAGTTAGAACTGGATATGGAACAACTGATTGGTTCAAAATTGGGAAAGGAGTACGACAAGGTTGTATATTGTCTCCCTGCTTATTTAACTTATATGCAGAATTCATCATGCGAAAGGCTGGACTAGATGAATCCCAAGCCGGAATTAAGATTGCCGGAAGAAATATCAACAACCTCAGATATGCAGATGACACAACCTTGATGGCAGAAAGCGAGGAGGAATTAAAGAACCTTTTAATGAGGGTGAAAGAGGAGAGCGCAAAATATGGTCTGAAGCTCAACATCAAAAAAACCAAGATCATGGCCACCGGTCCCATCACCTCCTGGCAAATAGAAGGGGAAGAAATGGAGGCAGTGAGAGATTTTACTTTCTTGGGCTCCTTGATCACTGCAGATGGTGACAGCAGTCACGAAATTAAAAGAAGCCTGCTTCTTGGGAGAAAAGCAATGACAAACCTAGACAGCATCTTAAAAAGCAGAGACATCACCTTGCCGACAAAGGTCCGTATAGTTAAAGCTATGGTTTTCCCAGTAGTGATGTATGGAAGTGAGAGCTGGACCATAAAGAAGGCTGATCGCCGAAGAATTGATGCTTTTGAATTCTGGTGCTGGAGGAGACTCTTGAGAGTCCCATGGACTGCAAGAAGATCAAACCTATCCATTCTGAAGGAAATCAGCCCTGAGTGCTCCCTGGAAGGACAGATCCTGAAGCTGAGGCTCCAAGACTTTGGCCACCTCATGAGAAGAGAAGACTCCCTGGAAAAGACCCTGATGTTGGGAAAGATGGAGGGCACTAGGAGAAGGGGACGACAGAGGACAAGATGGTGGGACAGTGTTCTCGAAGCTACGAACATGAGTTTGACCAAACTGCGGGAGGCAGTGCAAGACAGGAGTGCCTGGCGTGCTATGGTCCATGGGGTCACGAAGAGTCGGACACGACTAAACGACTAAACAACAACAACAATAGATGGATAAGGGTAAAAGATGCAGCAAACCTAATATTGAACATGGAACCCAGGGAGGGAGGGAGGGAGGTCTGAAGGTTCGGAAGAACCTTGTAATTTAATGTTTGAAATAGCTAAGTTAAAACGTATAAATTTGTGAAAAAACCAATAAAAATTATTATTATTTTTTTAAAAGTGCTTGTGCTAGTGGAACTCTTTGGTTAGATACCCCCATTATCCTTTGGAACTGCAGCACACTTGACTGCCTGAGCGCAAGGCATGCAATGCAAGATGTGCCCCATGAATCACACACACACACACACACAAATGGCTGTTGTCTGCTTGGACGCAAGGACCGGGGAAGGGTCAGGCCCTGTGGTCTTGGATGTTGTGGCAAGGAGCAGCCGTGCAGGTGACAGATGCTGTAATGCACATGTGCAGACTCTGGGATGCTCAAAGGGAGCTTGGTGTAAGTGAGGGCTGCTGCTCTGCACCAACCAGTGTCCTCTGCGCAAAATCAGGGTGGGGAGCAAAATCCAGAGCCTTGTGTTGAGTTTTGGGGGTCAAATTTGTGAGAATATTCTCCCAGTTTCTGCTGCATAAGAAGTCAGCCACAGGGTGTTCGCTCACTAGTGAGGGCTTCGATTTTATAAATGTCCATGGGAAATAAAGGACTTCTGTCTGAATAGGCCTGCTTTGGGCTGGGCTTTGAAGGGTCAGCCTCTCTTTTTCTCTCTGGGGGAGCTCTCACTTTCCCAACATGTCCAGCTTGTTGCTGTGACCTCTAGTCTGAGCTCTAGAGTCAACTTTCCTATTCACCCCTCTTTGCTCAAGCCAGCCTGCCTCCTGCCACCTCTATGCCCCTGGCCGCTGGCAGTCTGGGTCTGCAAAGCCTGCGTCTGAATTACAGGTTGTCCTTCACACCTGACATGGGGGGGGGGGGTTTGAGGTCAGCAGGGGGAACTCATGAAACTTCCCGTCCAAAGCACAAGTGGCCCAGAGCAGACCCCACACAGACTCACCACATTTAGATGCTTGTAGGTAACATTGAGGGAGTAGATTTCTCTTGGGAGGAACTTTTTGGTATATTCTACAGGTGCTTCTGCCGTTGAGATGATCTTTATAGCAACCTGGGAGGAGAGAAAGCAGAGTTTGAATGTGGAGCTGAAGGGAGTGTGTGTTCCGCTGATGGGGGGCAAGGGCACCTTCCTGGTGGGGACCAGTTCCTGCATCAACCCAACACAATGGAAGCCCGCAGGTGTCTGTGGGCAGGTGAGCATCTGCTGCACAAGGGAGGCAATCTCTAGGAAGCAGGTCTGTCTCAAACCTCTTGATCCAGGAAGCAGATCTTCCTGGCTGGACTGCCACAATGGATCCATTCACAACACTCCATTCTTTCTCCCTGGGGGGAAATCTCGCTACGGGTGAGCAATCCTCCCAGGCTGGTCTGGCATTTGCTGCGCCAAGATGCCCTGTCTTGGGGTGAAGGTAGGCAGGCAGAGAAGCACCCGGGCGCCCGCCCGCCCTCACACACTTGCCCTCAATCTGGGGTGCGGAGGTGTTGGTAGGGAGGAAAGGGGAGAAGGCTGCCACAAAGCATAGAAACATGATGAGAGCTGCACACACTGCAATTTGGTCAAGTCAGGGCAAAGGAAGGAAGGAAGGAAGGAAGGAGAAAAGATGGGCTGGTGGTTTCCAGGTGGTCGCTTGTTGTCTTTTGAATTAGTCGCTTGCTTGTGGGCTGCCCAGGGGCATGGACTTCACCCAGGGGCAGCGACCACAGCTAACATCCTTGGGCAGCCCTGAAATTACAATCAATGTTGCCAAATTCTGTGTATCTGCTATTAGACGCAGGAAACAAAGAGCTTTCCAATGTCAATACGCAGGCGAATGCGAATCTTTAATTTTATTTATGTCCTTTAACTTTAAAGTGTTGTTATGACCTAATTTGTATTGAAATTGTCCTCTGTTTATTTCTGTGTTATCCTGTGTTGAATAGTTGTATGAGTCGATTTGGTCTGTGACCGTTTAATAAATTTGATTTGATTTGATTTGATCGTTGGGCAGCGGCTGGTGCCCAGAATCCTGCCAGAGCCCACTTAGGGTGCCGCTCCTGGGCATTCCTTTCAGACACCCAGCAGTCCAATCAGTTCTAGATGGGCCGGAACTAGCAACCCCTGGTATCTAGGTTCTACCTCCGTTTCAGGAGGCAGTTATTGTGCCCCTGAATGCCAGGCCTGGCGTGTGTCACTGCTGTGCTCAGAAATGGCTTGTGGGCTTCCCATAACGGTCACCTTGGTTGGCCCCTGTGAGAAGAGGGTGGTGAGCTAGATGGGCCTCTTTTGGCCGGATCCAGCAGGCTCTCCTTAGGATCTTATTGCTGCTGTAGGAACTGTGGAAAACAGAGCGGGCAGTTCCACAACAGAGCCTGAAAGAGGCTTCTTGGGAGGAACAGGAGCCAGCCAAGCCGTGGCGAGTCTTCTGCTGGGCAAGACCCTTTCCTGGTGCCCTCACCCACCCGCCTCCCTCCCAGCTTGGGTGAGTGCGGACAGAGCCCCCCGCCCTGCTCTTGTGCCCACCATGGAGTGCCGCTTGCTCCTGAGGTCTGAGGCCAGCTTGTAGTTCTGCATCATTTTCTCTTGGGTGGCATAACCCAGGTAGACTTTGGAGAAAGCTCCCGAGCCTATCTTCTTGGAAGAGAGGAGGTAGCCATTCTCCTTGCTTTCCCGAACCTGCTCCAGGAACGTCCTCCTGTCCGCCTCGCGCTTAGAGAAGCTCTTCATGGCCCGCGGGTCTCTCTCTCGAGAGGGTGGCAAGGAGGAGGACCCTCTCTTGCGACAGGCCAAGGAGCAGGGGCAGCACCGAGGCGGGGAGGAAACTCCAGAGGAACCAGAGTCCAGATAAACACATCAGCTCTACAAGGCAGGGAAAGCACCCAAGTGGCGGCTTCTCTCTCTCTCTCTTAGCACGGCCCCTTTCGCATCTTTTGAGTGGTTTGGCTGCCACTTGGCCGAGCACAGGGAAGGGCAAGATCAGAGAGTCCTTGTTGCTATTCAGATGCAGAAGTTTCCACAGTGACGGGGGTGGAACAAGCATTCCAGAGGCAGAGTTCTAGAACCGAGGCGTAACAAGCAGTTTTAGAACCTGCGGCCTCGGGGAGGGGGGCAGGCGCTGCCCTGGGTCGCTCCTAACCGGGTCCCCACAAGCGGCAGCCGCAAGGGCATGGTCAGCGGCAAGCCCATCACTGCTTCACAACACGCAGGGCTGCTTCTCAGGTGGACAATCCCAGAAGCCAGGTGAGTTTTGGGCATGTGGCTGAGGTCGTTTGGCTTGAGTTATGGTTATTGCCAAGAAAGGAGGGTTGGGCCGAGAGGCAGTGAGTGGGCCCAGTGAGCCTGGCGACTGGTGGAGGATTTGAACTCGGGTCTCCCCGAGCAAACAAGATGAATTTTAACAAGGAGAAATGTAAGGTACTACACTTGGGCAAAAAAATGAAAGGCACAAATACAGGATGGGAGACACCTGGCTTGAGAGCAGTACATGTGAAAAGGATCTAGGAATCTTGGTAGACCACAGACTTGACATGAGTCAGCAGTGTGATGCAGCAGCTAAAAAAGCCAATGCAGTTCTGGGCTGCATCAATAGGAGTATAGCATCTAGATCAAGGGAAGTAATAGTACCACTGTATTCTGCTCTGGTCAGACCTCACCTGGAGTACTGTGTCCAGTTCTGGGCACCACAGTTCAAGAAGGATACTGACAAACTGGAAAGTGTCCAGAAGAGGGCAACCAAAATGGTCACAGGCCTGGAAACGATGCCTTATGAGGAACGGCTTAGGGAGCTGGGTATGTTTAGCCTGGAGAAGAGAAGGTTATGGGGTGATATGATAGCCATGTTTAAATATATGAAAGGATGTCATATAGAGGAGGGAGAAAGGTTGTTTTCTGCTGCTCCAGAGAAGCGGACACGGAGCAATGGATTCAAACTACAAGAAAGAAGATTCCTCCTAAACATTAGGAAGAACTTCCTGACAGTCAGAGCTGTTCGGCAGTGGAATTTGCTGCCAAGGAGTGTGGTGGAGTCCCCTTCTTTGGAGGTCTTTAAGCGGAGGCTTGACAGGCATATGTCAGGAATGCTTTGATTGTGTTTCCTGCTTGGCAGGGGGTTGGACTGGATGGCCCTTGTGGTCTCTTCCAACTCTATGATTCTATGATTCCTGTGGCCGCAGTTCAGTGACGGATGCTTGGCATTTCTAGGGAGGCCTGGTAAAGAATCCTGCCTGAAACCCTGGAGAGCTGTTGCCAATCAGTGCAGGCAATACTGGCGTCAATGAACCAAGGGCCTAAGGCAGCTCCCTATGTTCTCAGTCCAGCTCTCACGCCACCCTGGAGGGCCTGGAGCAGCAAGCAAAACTGATGCATTCCCGGCAGGTGCCAAGCCTCCCCAGCTTCTGTGACTTTGGCAACCAAAACATGTTCCTATACAGTCGCAGCCTTGTGCTAGGACAGAATATAGATCATCGCTCAAGCGAGTAGCCGAGGATCTTTGGCCGTGAGCATCAGTGGATTCATTTCCAAGCAGTTCCAGCAGGTGGCACAGAGGCCCTCCTTCCCCTGCCTCTTCTCTGGGAGCGCTCCTGGGCAGAGTCAGGTCCACAGCAATCTTGCAGCGCTGTATATATTTCTCCTTCTTCCTCTCTTGCTCCTGCAGCAGCAAGGGAGGCAGGACAGCCAAACTCTCCCAGGAGGAACGAAAACTGGGGGCCCAAGAAGGAAGGGTAAGACTCCCTCTTGCTGTGGGCCAGTTAGCAACAGATCTGAGGCCCCGATCTAATAGCTCTGATCGGGTGCCACCTTCCCTTGGCAAGGTAAGCCCCCCACTCTCTTCTCTGGGGCTGGCAAGATGCCTCTCGACAGAAACTTGGCTCGTGGAGATAACTCTCTGAGCAGGGATCAAGGAAGGCAACCGGCACTTACTAACTGGAAGATTCAGTGGGAATCCTAGTAGGAACCTGCATGCTGATGCCATCTCCCCCTGGAAGCTGAAGCTCCCTCTTGCTTAGAGGTTGGCGAAAAACAGTCGCAGGCTTTTGCTTCAGGCAGGAATCCCAAGTGAGAACGAGTGTTTGGTCTTTGTGTCAGATAGCAACCTCGGTCAGCACCGAGGACCCAGTGACAAGGTGAATCAAATATATTGGAGAGATCCCTGCCGGGATCTGACCTGTCACCAGCGCTTGTTGGATGTGGGTTTGGGGAAGGGCAGGCTCAGAAAATGGACACCACGAGAAGAAAAGTGCTCCATGGAGCACAGTAATTCACGTGGCCTACAGCATGTCTGCTTTAAACCTTCAAATGGATTTTCAATTCTGTTGTATTGCTTTTTTGAAACTTATAGAGTCTTTTATTGTATTACAAGCTGAATTTTGCCTGTGGGCTTTCTGGGGCATCTAGTTGCCCATTGCGGGGAACAGGAGGCTGAACCCAATGAGCCTTGGGTCTGATTGAGGAGGGCTCTGGAACAGAGGAAGTTGCTCTGTGACCAGTCAGACAATGCTGGGTTTGTGATCCTGCTCAGTACAGTATTATATTCTACACCAGTGATGGCGAACCGATGACACGCGTGTCAGACGTGACACGCAGAGCCCTCACAGCTGTCACGCGCCCCATCAGCCCATTCGCGCTGTTGTTGTTTCCCCCCCCATTTGTTCTCCCGCTCCCCCTGCAGCTTGTCTCCGCTGCAGCTTGTCTCCACTGTTAAAACCTGGATCCTTTTTTGTTGTTGTTGCTGGTAGCCAGATTTTTTTAACCCTTTCTGTGCTGTTTTTTTCCTTGCGCTTTGGCAGATTATGATTGGGTGTAACAGCGTTCGTTTTTTAACCCGTTCTGTGCTGGTTTTTTGGCGCTTTGGCAGACGATGTCAGTGCTGCGTGTTAGTTCCAGCGAAGGTATTATTCGTCATTTATTTCTGTTCTCTTCCCCCCCCGCCAAAAGAGCAAAGCAACTTTTGCACCCCTCAAAAAAACCTCCAAAACTTTGGTCAGTAGCTCCCCTCAAAAAGCTCAACAAATCTGGGCACTTTGTGATAGATAAGGGGTTTTTGGTTTGGTTTGATTAAATAACTAGTTTTTGGTTTATTAAATACAGTTATATATTACAAAAATTCCTTCAGTAGCACCTTAAAGACCAACTAAGTTTATATTTTGGTATGAGCTTTCGTGTGCATGCACACTTCTTCAGATACACATTATACATTTTTGTTATTTAAACTATAAATATCGCGAAATGATGGTTTCTTTCACCACCCGAGTTATGCTCGGTTTTTTGGTGAATTTTGACACACCAAGCTCAAACGGTTGCCCATCACTGTTGTACTGTGAATGGCAGCATTGGCTCTCCAGCATTTCTGGAAACCTTATGGGGACCTTCTGCACTCCCTCAACCGCAACTGTCTTCTTAGCTTTTATTTATTGGAAGTGTTGATGCCAGGGACCTTCTGCATCCAAGGCAAATACTCTGCCACCGAGCTACAACTTTCTTCTTCTTAGGCCATGTTCTTATTTGTTAAATGGTGCAGGGGAAGTTCGCCTCTTTGCCACTCTTGAACCACCTTCGAGTGTAGCGGCAGTTGAACATATGATTTTGAGCATGCTTCCTGAGTAACTTCTCCGGTGTGTGGGGTTTAGGAAGGGAGCCTTTCTGAAGTGGCTGTGTGGAGGAATCAAAGCATTCATTTGTTCGTTAATTTTCCTTTGCAAAAAAGAAAAAAAGCTGCGAGTATTTGTGGTGGGAGGCTGAAATATATTAACCAGCAATGTGTGCAATGTGGTTCTTCCAGAACGGCAGGATGACTTTATTTTATGGTAGGACTGAATGGTAGGATGACGGCGTATAGTTTTAACTTATTCCAGAGATGTTGCACGTCCTGTTCTGTGTTCGGAACTGTACCCAAGACGGGAGCTCACTGGATTTTGCAAGCCTGTGCTGAATCATGAGAGAGTAGGATCTGTGAGCTGTTACCCCTCTATCGAGCCAAGCAATACTGTAGCACCAAGGCAAGGATTTTAGTTTCACGGCACCTTTGCCAGGCAAAAGGTTTGTGCACCAGCCCAAGAATGTTGTCCTTTTTGTGAGAATTCCCATCTTTACGTGGGCTGCCCTGTGCTGGCTCCATCTCTGCTGAGCGGGGACATCAATGAGCAGCCAAGCCGGTCAGCTTTTTTGCGTGCTGCCTTGAGCCCCAGCCTGGCTAATTATATATACACACACATATACAAATATACATATATATATATATATATATATATATATATATATATATATATATATATATATATATATGACATTTTATGACAGAAATATATATATTAACGGCTCACGCAAAAATATTTAAAACACTTAAAATACTGTATAGCGAGAGAGGGAGAAATATATATGTTTGTTTATTTGCATGCCTCCATCCCACCAAAGGGCAGCTCTCCTTCCTCCGCCTCGAGGCTCCTCCGCCGCCCGCCTAGCCGGAGTCCGGACTGGCCGGTTCCTTACAGGCACCCCCAAGCTCGGCCCTCCAGCTGTTTTGGGACTACAATTCCCGTCATCCCCAGCTAACAGGACCAGTGGTCAGGGATGATGGGAATTGTAGTCCCAAAACAGCTGGAGGGCCAAGTTTCGCCATTCCTGCGAGTGATTCAGCCTCCTCAGTGACGGGCGTCCTTCTCCGCCAATGGCCGCGCGGGCACCCGCCTTTCTCCGCCCACTTCGGGCTACGTTGTGCGGGGCGGACCAATAGAGAGAGCAACGGGGGTCTGCTGTCCAATGGCGAAAGGGAAGGGGCGGCGCCTCCCTCCGCATCGCTCGTCACGAGACAAGGCCGCGGGGCGGAGCACCTACTCCTCACTGCGCACGCGCCGATTGCTCTGCCTCCTTCCTAACGCGAGGAAAGGGGTGGAGTCGTGAGAGAGCACCATAGAGGTAGAAAGCGAAATGAGAGAACCCTCACTTCCGGTGGGATTGCGGCTGGAGCGGCGCTTGCTTCCAGCTTAGACCTCCCGTTCTCGTTCCCCCCTCGGCCCGGGGAGGAAGCGCCGTCGAGTAAAGGGGCTTTTTTCCTGAGAGCGAATATGCGCAAGCTGGTGCTTAGGTGAGGCTTTGGAAGCCAAAGGACCGTGACACGTGCATCGCGGGGGGTTGGGCTAGATGACCCTCGGAACTCTTTCCAACGCATGGCCAGGGGCGCCTCTTCTGCCCGCTTCCATGCCGCTAGCGTCAGGGGCGGCCCTGTGACGTTGCAAGGAGGGGGACTCCTGGCGCAGGAAGTCTGGCTGGCTGGCCGCCAAGGGACCCGCGGGCCAAGGGCAGGAGCCACGCGCTCCGTTGCAGCCGTCTTTGCGGCGCCCAGGACACTTGGAGGGGTCTCAGCAGCGTCGTCGGCAGAAGAGGGTCGCCCATCCCCATGCTGCCCGTACGGGGGGAGGGGGGCGTGCATGCACCCCTAAGTCTGGACTGGGGCACCCCATGCCGTCCCTCCTTTCTTCAGGGGGCTTATCCTTGACGTCATTTAAAGAGTCCCCTTGCCCGCCCCTGTGTCGTTCTCCACTGATTCGGGGCCGGCGGGGCCGCTCCTTCTTGCTCCTCCTCATCACCAGCTGAGATCCCCTCCCTCTTTTTTGCTGCTGCTCTTCAGCCTCCCTCCCTCTCTCCAGGCGCAGCAAGCAGGGCGCTTTTCGGGTTTTGATATTATTATAATAAAATGACGTTGTTGCCGTTACGTTTGCCCACGGGGAGACCGGAGCTGCCTCTTTCCTGTTGTGCAAAAAGGGAATGAGCGGCGGGCCTCTCCCTCCCACCTGGCCAGCGCTCAGGGATGAGTCCCCGCGGTTCGTCCCGTCCCGTCCCGCCCCAGCCTGCCCCTCCGGCGCTGCGTCGAAGGGAACCCGGAAGCGCCTCGCTCTGCACGCGCCTCCTCTCGCGCCTCTATAGGGAAGAGCGCCAGGGGGCGGTGCCTTCTCTTCTACCGCCACGCCCACTCGCAGGTGAGGGGCGGGGCCTTAAATACCCGGAAACGCAGTTCCGCCCCTCAAGCCGGGCAGGTGAGGCGCAGAGGGGTCGCCGCGGAGGAAGGCGGGCGCAGGTAAGGCAGGTGGGGCTGCAGCTGTTGCTGTTCCCTGTTTAGGGAAGCTTTTAATGTTTAATAGATTATTGCATTTTAATATTCTGTTGGAAGCCACCCAGAGTGGCTGGGGAATAAATAATATATTATTATTATTGTTGTTGTTGTTCTTTATTTTATTGTTGTTGTTGTTGTTGTTGTTGTTCTTTATTTATTTATTTATTTATTTATTATTTATTTATTTCCCCCAGCGGCTTCTCCCTCCCTCCTTTCCTGGGCAGCCAGTGGAGGGACCCAGGTGTCCTGCTGCGGGGGTGGGGGCTCAGCGACCTCCCCCCGAGGTTTCCGGCTGCCGCCCTTCGGGGCTCCTGCCCGCCTTCCCTGTTCGCTGGGGGTCTCCGGAGACCCTCCTCCCCCCGCCTACCTCTTTCTGCCCCCTCCCGGCTTGCTGCTCTTCTGCCTGGGCTCGTGCCTGGAGCCGGAGGTGGGCGCAGGAAGGGAGAAGTCTCTGCCCCGCTTCCGCCCCTCGTCGCCCCGATCCGGCTCCGCTGCTCCCGGTCGGCCTTCGCAGGAGCCGCTCGCGTGCTCGGCGTTTGGCGCGTCCAGGCACCGGGCGGCGCGTCTCTGTCCTGGATTCCTCATCCCGGGAGCTGCAAATTCTCTTTTCTGCCCCCTCCTCCCATTTGCATCCCTTGCTTCATTTGGGCTGCGGCTCCGCCCGACTGCTCTGGGCATTTAAAGAGCCCTCCTGAAGATTGGCCGCCGCCCCCGAAATGTGGATTTTCTCCTTCTGTCTGTCCTCAAGGTTGCCATGTCTGCGGTGCCCTGACTTCCAGAGCCCTGTTTTTTTGAGTCTGCTGCTGCAGCAAAAACAAGAGCAGGCCTTGGTGCCCCTCGAAGGCTGGCAGGTTTATGACAGCTTTTGTGGACTGGGGTGAGAGGCAGGAATTTCTCCTCCACCACAAGAAGCTCTAGTGTTTGAAGTGCCTCTTTTTGAGGTCTGAGCCTTGTCAATGACTTGAGGCTTTTGAAGCCTTGGGGTCTGAGGCTCCTGCACATAGCTGCCAAGTTTTCCCTTTTCTCGCGAGGAAGCCTATTCAGCATAAGGGAAAATCCCTTTAAAAAAGGGATAACTGGGCAGCTATGCTCCTGCATAGGGTTTCCCTATGGGGTTTTCCTCACCTGCTGGGCTCCTGCTACACCCAGAAGGCACCCTGGGTTTTTTTTGGGTGGCTGTAATAAATCTCGGGTCCTCCTAAAATTCTCTCCGGAGGACTTTTGGTTCTTGCCATTTCCCTGAGCAAGAGGCCTGTTACATGGTGCTCTGCTTTGAAAATGAGGTTCCAGTGCTCACCCCGCCCCCCTGTAATCTCAGATGCAGTAGCCGATTACTGAGTGTTGCAGAGAAGCTCTCCTGCCTTCAGGATAAGCTCTTGCGCCATTTCTGGGCTTGGCTGAGCAGGGGGCGGAGAGGGTTTGACAACTTCTCAAGTTGTTCTCCTCTATCAGCTAGGGAGGTTAGGGCAAATAATTGAAACCAATTGGCCATTAATTGTCAAGGGGATTCAGAGATCTAATTTACACAATCTGTATGCAACTCCCTTCTGTCTGCCGTGGCTTTATGTAGCGTCAGTCAGTGTCATGCATGATGCCAGGAGGGCCTTGGGCTAGTTTGATGGATGGACTGCAGGCGCTGAATGGGCCTTGTCTGTTTGACAGAGAAAACAGTGGACTAGTGGGAGAGTTTAACAGATTAACAGATTAGACAACTGGGCCAAAGCAAACAAGATGAATTTTAACAAGCAGAAATGTAAGGTACTACACTTGGGCAGAAAAAATGAAAGGCACAAATACAGGATGGGTGACACCTGGCTTGAGAGCAGTACATGTGAAAAGGACCTAGGAGTCCTGGTAGTCCACAAACTTGACATGAGTCAGCAGTGTGATGCAGCAGCTAAAAAAGCCAATGCAATTCTGGGCTGCATCAATAGGAGTATAGCATCTAGATCGAGGGAAGTAATAGTACCACTGTATTCTGCTCTGGTCAGACCTCACCTGGAGTACTGTGTCCAGTTCTGGGCACCACAGTTCAAGAAGGATACTGACAAGCTGGAACGTGTCCAGAAGAGGGCAACCAAAATGGTCAAAGGCCTGGAAACGATGCCTTATGAGGAACGGCTTAGGGAGCTGGGTATGTTTAGCCTGGAGAAGAGAAGGTTAAGGGGTGATACGATAGCCATGTTCAAATATATAAAAGGATGCCATATAGAGGAGGGAGAAAGGTTGTTTTCTGCTGCTCCAGAGAAGCAGACACGGAGCAATGGATTCAAACTACAAGAAAGAAGATTCCACCTAAACATTAGGAAGAACTTCCTGACAGTAAGAGCTGTTCGGCAGTGGAATTTGCTGCCAAGGAGTGTGGTGGAGTCTCCTTCTTTGGAGGTCTTTAAGCGGAGGCTTGACGGCCATATGTCAGGAACACTTTGATGGTGTTTCCTGCTTGGCAGGGGGTTGGACTGGATGGCCCTTGTGGTCTCTTCCAACTCTATGATTCTATGATCCTATGATTCTATGAGTTTGCGTCCTTGCCATTTTGGTCTCGTATGTTTAGTTCCTGCTGAAAGCATCTCTCGTGTCTTCATAGCGGGGTTGAATCGGGAGAAGGGGGCACCTCCTCATTACTCATGGAGCTCCTCTTGTAGGGGTGACGTGCAAATTCAAAGTGTCTGAGGAAGGGAAATTCTGTTGTGCTTTGGAGACTTCAGGTTCCAAATAATACTAATTGTGTGGCTTCTTTGGTTGCCTCTCTGATGTGGGCCAGGACTGTGTTTTGACTTCTGGATTTAGCTGTGATGTTGCCTTCCGTGGACACAAAATGGTCCAGAAAGGCACCACCTCTGTGTCCCTTGTTTTTCAAACCCCTCTGATCTTTCCCAGCAATATTGATGCATCTGAATCGCTGTGAGCTTGCTTGGGACGTAAGTTACTACTTCTTCTCCTGCCTCAATGAAACCCATTGAGATTCCAGCATGAGCTGGCCGGCGCATGAATAGATGTGAGCATGAGGACCATGTGTGGAGAGGGTAACAACGTTTAGATTTCTAGGCATTGAGTGACAGGAGGATCTGTCCTGGAGTGTTAATACAAGGGGGCTTGTGAAGAAGGCGCAGCAGAGACTGTATTTTTTGAGAATTTTAAGGAAAAACCATCTTCCACAAAAGCTGCTGCTTGCCTTCTATCACTGTGCCATACAGAGCGTGCTCACGTACGGTTTATGTGTGTGGTACGGAAGCTGTACTTCTCAGGACAGAGCAGGGCTGTGTAGAATTATTAAAACAGCAGAGAGCGTTATTGGCTGCTCACTCTCCACCTTAGAACAAATCTATACCACCAGGTGCCATAGAAAAGCACTAGACATATCAAGAGATCCAACGCACCCTGGTCACCATTTCTTTCAGCTCCTGCCATCGGGACGGAGATATAGAACAATGCAGGCAAGAACGAGCCGTCTCAGGAACAGTTTCTTCTCTAGAGCGATTTTGGCCTTAAATGGAAAGCCTGGACTTTGAAGTCATCTTATTTTACTTGTTATTTGTATTATATTTACTGTTTTTAATTAGGTTTTTAAATTTTGGATTATGCGGAATGCTTTATCTGAGTGGATGTAGCAACTGAGTAATTTCGTTGTTCCCGCAAGGGGACCATGACAATAAAGATATCTTATGTGTTAGGACCTGTCTTAAGAGCTGTTGTTCTTTTCACAGGCCAGGCAAGAAAGAAGGAAGCGGCTTCTGAACCCAGTGCCCTCCTGCGTGTTCTTCTTGGACGCTCCCTTTGAAAGGATGAGGGAGCTAGAGGCAACCATTGCTCCCTGTCACTTGGGAATGGCCAGACATCTGGAGACATAGAGAGAGAGAGCTCCTCTGCTGGTTGTTCGTTGTCTGCGTGGAACTGGGAATTGGCTGGCTGGGGGCTTCCCGACCCTTCCTCGAGCCTCAGAAGATGAACTCTGGCCATTCCAGCTCTGGAGCTGAGCAGTGACGCTTAGGAGAGGCATTTGCACCGGGAGTGTGTCATATTCTGGCCCCCAAAATAGGGTCTTCTGGAACCTCACACTTTGAGCACTGGGACTCGGTTCATTGGGCTGGAAACCCCAAAACAAGGAAGATGTCTGAGTCACGGGTGAAGCGTAAGTACAGCAGAGCCATGGAAGGCAGGACTGGTGTGTCTCTCTGTGTGTAGGGAAAAGGCTCTGCCTGGAAGGAGGGCTGGGGGGGGGGGCAATACCACTTTTAGGGGCTTCAGAGGTTACTGAAGCCTTCAGCTTGTAGCCATTGGTCTTGGTCTTGGTGGAATTGCATGGGACAGTCACCCGCCTCCTCCACAAATTCCAATTTAAGGTTTTCTTGCCTAGCTAGACATGGTCAGGGCAAAAGGAACCACTTCCAGTTTTAGGTTCCTAGCCCCCCCCCCAAAAAAAAATGCATTTACAGTACTGTACAGCAGAGCCAAGTTTCTCTTTTGCCCCCAAAAGTGGAAACTGTGGGTGGTTTCTGGTTGCACTTTGACTTGTGATTCACCAGCGCTGTTAACATCCCCAATCCCGACCGGCTTGCTGGGCACAGTGGTCGTAGACTGTGGATAAGAAGACAATTTTCTAGCAGCTTCCTGGGGCTCCTGCTGAGCCAGAAGGAGAAGGTGATGAAATGCACCTTCAGACCGAGCGCAGTGCCAGGCTAAGGGCCCAGGGCTCAGTGGCACAGCATAGGGCCTGGCAGCGGGGTGGCCCCATGTTCAGTCTGAAAGACTGCATTCCTTCATACGAACCTGGCCAGATATCTGGGGGAGGCCCTTCTCCCTCACAGGCCATGCTGGGTGGGGCCTTGGGAGACGGCCTTCTCCGTGGTTGCCCCCAGAGAACTTTGGAACTCCCTTCCAAGAGAAGCCAGGCTAGCTTCCTCCTTGCTCCCCTTCCCTTGGCAGGTGAAGACTTCTTTTTTTAAAATTTCCCCAGGCCTTCAGGAACTGATTGTTTTTGAGGAAAGGGCTGGTGCCATGATGCTTTTATTGTTGTCTGCGTTTTTAATTGATCTTTTTAGTTTAGTTGAGTTTTTAAAAAATCTATTAATGTTGAATTACATTTTAATGATGGTCTTTTCTGTGATTTTACCTTTTTCTGTTTTATCTTTGTAAGCCACCTCGACTGGGGAAAAGGCAGAATATCAGTATTAATATTCAAGCCCCCTTGAATCCATCGCCAAGTAGGGCTGGGGGGAAAACGCTGCCCAAACCCTGCAGAGCCATTGCTGCCAGTCTGTGTGGACAATATGGAGCCCGGTGGACCAATGACCTGACTCTGTATAAGGCAGCTTCCTATGCAGCCAGAACAACGGTTGAAGGAGGGAGGAGAAAGCAGGTTGTAGCTCTGTTTGCAGGAACCAAAGAATCTGATCTGTCCAAGGAGACTCTTGGCTATCAGTTTCAGTTTGATAGGTGAGGTTCTCTAAAGGGGCAGTTCAGGTGGGTTTTGACTGGGGGGGGGGAATAAAGTTTATGTTGAGCAGGGCTGTACCTCCTGACGCAAACCACTTCTCCTGGCTGAAATTTCTCCCTAACCCATAGATTGGAAATTGCCTTGACCACCTCTGTGTTATGCTTGGCTTTCTTCCTGCACCTGCAGCGCTTCTGAGATTGCAAAGGGAAGCTTTTTAATGTAGCCTCACTGATGTTAATGGTTTCAATAAGTCGGCTAATTAACTCTGGGACTCCTGCAAGGATGGAGTCTCAGGGGTGCGGGATTCCTGACTTGCTCCCCTTTTAGACACATAGGCAAGTTTTACAGCCGCGTGAGATTCCTCTTGCTTATGCATTGCAGAATGCTGCCCATATGGGCTGCTGATGCAGGATATGCCCCCCAAAAGCATTCCGCCCCTTCGACACTTTTTGGCAGTAGAGGAGAGGGAGCCAGCAGCTGCGAAAATAAATTGGCTGAGAAGACCAGGCTAGCAGAACGATTCGCGTTTCATAACGTTGTCAGGCCAGCCTGCCTGCGCGCTTGTCTTCCCCGTTAATGCAGATCAAATATGCATTGAGACCTCTGTAGAGCCAGCACCAAGTCAGGGAACCCTTATTCCGCATGCAGCAGGCGTCTACTTAGGAACAGGACAGAAGAGAACGTGGCAGATTCATGGAGAAGAGCTGCTGCTGCTCAGCAATATTCCTGTTGTGAAGCTGGTGGGAAAGCAGGATTTGGCCTCCTGGTCATTGTGGAAGATGGCTGGAGGCTTGAAAGCAGCTGCCGGACGTGCCAGGGTTAGGCGGTCCCTCGGGGAGCCCCGTTCCACGGTTGGATGCCTCTGGCCCATCTTGAGAGTCAAAATGCCCTTTGAAAGGGACCCGTGCTGCTCCCACAGGGGGCGGAAGCAGGCAGATCGTTCTGGCCTGTGGATTTGACTTTTGGTAGAATGACCAGATGGACGGACGGAAGTACCACATTTTTTTCCTGTTTTTGCTGCGTTTTGTCTTAGGTCAATTTAGGCTGAAGGTGGCCAAAATTTGCACGAGAAGATGGAAGGCCTCGTATCACGGAAATCCTTTGAATGAAGTTTGGTTCCTGAGATGCCACAGTGGCGTTCCATGGCGGACCCCTCTGTGTCTGCCATGGCTCATATGATAAGTGGCCATGGATGTTTGCCAGGCGCGGTGCTAGGGCTTTTTGCGCCCTAAGCAAAACACTTTCTGGCGCCCCCCGGGCCAAAGCGCGCCAATGCGGGGGCGGTTTGGCCGGCTGCCTTCCCCAAGCCAAGGGGAAGGCAGCCGGCAAAACCCCCCCGCACTGGTGCGCTTTGGCTCCAGGTGATGGGCCCGAAGCGCGCCGATGCGCTGCAGCCGCTGGGGAGCTCACAGCGTCCCCTCCGTGGGTGGGAGGCCGCTGAGCTCTCCTTTTGGCTTGCGCTCCTCCTGTCTGTGGAGGGGACGCTGGGGGCTCCTCGGCGAGCGAGTAGATGGGCGGCGGCGGCAGCGCCCATAGCTGAAGGCTTCGGCTGCGGGCGCTTGCCGCCACTACCGCTGCCGCTTGCTTGCTGCGGCCGCCGCCGCTGGGGAGCTCTCGGCGTCTCCTCCATAGGCGGGAGGGCGCTGAACTCTCCTTTTGGCTCGCGCTCCTCCCGCCCACGGAGGGGACGCTGTGAGCTCCTCGGGGAGTGAGCGGGCGGCGTCGGCGTGGGGGTATTGCGGGGCAGGCTTGGCAGCGCCCCCTCCATTTTGGTGCCCTAGGCAATGGCCTAGTCCGCCTAAATGGACGCACCGGGCCTGATGTTTGCCATGTAGCTCTGAAAGGGGTTTGCTTTGTTCCGCCTTTCCTGCGCTGCCTCTGCAAAGCACACAGGACGCTTCCTGCTCCTGGCTGAGCTTCTTAGCACCTTTAGCAATGAATAATCGTGTAGCTAATTTCGTCTTATGTGCAGCACGCCACCTCCCTCCTCTTTTAAACGGAGCCCCCTTTCAAAGAGGAGAGCGGCTGGGCTCTCTGGCACAAGCAGCACCTCTAGGCCAGCCTTCTGGGTCTCGCAGTGGCCCACCAGATGCTCCCAAGGGGGCAGCCCACAAGTGCAGCCACATTCCGCTTGCTTTGGTTCCCAGCAGATGCTATCCAGAGGCGTACAACAGAGCCACAACAGGAGCACAACTCCCATCACCCCTGACTCTTCCCACAGGTGTGACTTCTCAGACACCAGCACCAGCTTAGCCCCCATTTAGTCTGGATCAGGGTTCCCCAAACTACGGTCCGCGGGCCAAATGCGGCCCACAAGGCTCATTTATGCAGCCCAACGACACCTCCCCCCCCCGCTGCTGCCCGCTCTTACCAGCGCGGCTGCCCAATTCCGGGTTGGAAAAGCACCGGAAATAGCTTGTGTGCATGCGCAAGCATCATTTCTGTCACACTTCCGGGTCGGAGGAGGCCCGTGCGCATGTGAACAAGCTATTTCCGCCGCTTTTCCGACCTGGAAGTGCGCTGGAAATTGCGTTTGCGCATGCTCCCCCGCCCTCCGGCCTGCCGTGCGATCGGTGCTGCAGGCACTGGGCCAAAGCTGGCTAAGTTTGGGGACCCCTGGTCTGGATAGTTGTATTTGATGTTTTAATGTCTGGTAAACCGCTCTTGAGTTCTTTTTTCTTTAAAATCTGTATGGTATGGAAATGAGAAGGAAATTATTCATCCTCGCCATCTCCAATCCCCGGGGCCTCTCATCTTTCTCCCGGGGTGCAGGACTGCTCCTCTTACTGGCATCCCATTGTGTTCCTCATGTTCTGATTAGGAGGCAGTGCAGAGAATAATCAGCAGCTTGGCAGCGGCCTCAGTGCCCAGGGACTCTCCTGGAGGGCTGCTGCCGTCATGGTCCTCTTGTGAGGCCAAGGAGGCTTGTGGAGAGCTCTCTGCATCCTCTTGAGTGCCACAATGGCCCTCGGAGTGGTCTTGACATTGGCATGACCCTGGCAGGCTGTTCTAAGAGCCCGGGAGTCCCGCCGTGCGTGCTCCGGGCTTCCCTCCGCATACTTTCTTTTGTGGACGCACAGGCAGCAGAAGAGCTGGGTGAGAGCTGGCGAGGCTGGTGGTGAGAGGGGACCCCAAGGGCGAACGAGAGGAGGCAGCGGCGAATTCTGGGTGCTCTGAGTGCCTGGTGGAAGAATGGAATATTTTCTGTGGTGCTCTTAAGTCTTTGCACAGAGCTCAGGCGAATGAGCACCTAGCTAGGATGGTGGCATCTCAAGCAGGGCGGTCCCAGGTGCTTGGCTGGGTCTCTGTGCCCTGTGACATGGCAGTGTTGCTTCTTGGGAAGAGGGAATGAAGCCTCCAGCCCCAAGGCCAGCCCAAAGCCGCTCTCCTTTGCTCCTCGTCTTCTTCTGCTCGGCTGCTGCAGCCTCTTGGATTAAAATGCAGCTGCAGCATTGAGCCTGCTCCTAATTGACCGTGACCACTTTCTGTATTCATTAAAAAAAACAACACACACACAATTCTGGATCTTTCCATGAAGCCTCAGTGCATTTATTTATTCATTTTACTCCCATGTCCTGCTTTTCTGTGGTAGGATCAAACTTAAAGAGCCTTAACAATAAAAAATACAATCAAAGAAGATAAGTATAAAGCATAAACATGAAAACATTCCCCACAGCAAGAGAGGAGGGTGTCTTGCACTCGCTCATGGTCTTAGGAGATCTCTGGACTCTTTTCTTTCCAACAACCCACAACTTTAACCCTTCTCCTCTCTCTTTAATCAGCAGCGTCTCTCTCTCCAGCAGGAATATTTTCCTAGTCCTGCCTGGAGACCCCAGCGCCCCTTCTGCCAGCAAGGCAGGAATCATAGAGGTAGATGTTGCCTTGCCAAACGGAGAGCTGTTTGCTAGAGATGAGGGTTGGGTTTGGCCAGGAGTGCTGTGCTCACCCCCATCTAACAAAGAGGCCACATTTGCACAAATCCAGATGGGAGCCCAAGGTTGGGGAGCTCCATCAGTGGTGCAGAGGCCTCTTGCTCCCTTAGAGCAGGGGTTCCCAACAAAATTTTCTCGAGGACCCCTCATCGAGCCGCTATTGTGACAAGGACCCCCATTAATTCCTAATCCTAAAATTAAAAAGTGAGAGCCAAATTAAGAGTCTTTTTATATTTTATATTTATACGTTTTTTACAGTTACAACAGAGTACTCCATCAGTACGGTAAACAGTTAGTTTTAATTTTCAGTTCTTAATGAGATGAGTTAAATCTGTCCTTTGAGTCCATTATTTCTGAAATATTAGGTTCCAAACTTGAAACTTTCACTCTGAAATCCGACTGCATGTCGAGCCGATTCCTATATTTGTTTTTCATGAAACACATGGAAGAAAATGCTTGCTTTGTTTACAAACACTACTGTTTTGCAAAGAGGAAGCGCGCGCCAGGGAGGAGGGAGGGGAATGGAGAAGACAGGGTACCTGCGCAGTAGCGCACAAATGAAGCCGACGCGCGCAAAGCATCTTGGGGAGGTGAGCGTTAGTAGAATGCGCGCGCTGCCTCTTTGCAAAACAGTAGTGTTTGTAAAGCGCCACCTAACGGCATACAGCAGAACTACTGTCTCTATCTAATTCTAGTTTTGCGCTAGACTCTGCTCATGCAGGAAGCGGCCAAAACAAAAAATCTGTTATCATACGAAATATATTTAATATATTTTTTATTCTAATAGCATCTTGCGGACCCCTCTGGCATAGCTCGCGGACCCCTCTGTTTGGGAACCACTGCCTTAGAGGAAGGGAGGAAGGAGGCAAGATAGGAGACACAAGAGCACCCCCAATAGGACTCCTTGAGGTGTGGGCCTAGGCAGGGCCCATGGAGTGAGAGCCTAGCAGGAGTACTGACCTAGGAGGAGGGTTCCATCCTGTCTCAATCCCTGGATGCTGTAATGGACCTCCTCTCCAGCCTTCGCTTCCTGCTGTCTCTTCTTCAGGGCTGGCCATGACCCTGATGGACGCCACAACAGATAAAGACCCTCTGGTCCATGAGCAAATATTCAGTGCCCTCTGCTACCTGGGAGGCGTGGAGCCGGAGGAGATCCTGAACGCCTGCGAGGAGTACCTGCGGCAGCACGACAAGGTGAAGCAGGGCAGGCTGGGTTGCCTGGTTGGCTCTGGCCGAATGTCACAGAATCGTGGAGTTGGAAGGGGCCCCTAAGATGCCCGTGGGGCACGGAGAGAACCTCTTGTCACATGGAAGCAGGGGAGAGGAATGCCCAGTGCGCTTTGGGGTGAAGGGGGGGGAGAGCAATTGGACGGAGGCAGGAGGGATTGAGGTCAAAGTGAGCTGCTGCTGTAAGTGCTAAAAAAACTCGTCTTTAGAATCGGGATTCTGGTGCCTGGTGTATTGTGCCCCATATTGAGGGGGGAGGGTGCACAAGGGACCTTGGGTTTTTGGCCGTCCTGAGCAGCCCCTGACCCCCGTCTCCTCCTTCCCCTTTCCAGCTGGCTTACCCACACCGCATCATCATCCTGAGGGCCATGGAGGCCGTGGTGAGGAGCAACTTGGCTCAGCTGGACAAGAGCACAGCCAAGATCGTCATCTTCTTGGCCTCCAACGAGATGACCAAGTCGAAGGTACAGGGAGTGCTGCTCCACTTGGGGGCCTGGCTGGAGGGGACAGGGAAAGCCCCCACCATCTCCAGGTGGCTGAGATGTCTGCAAGCTGCTATTGGCACCTGCTGGAGAAGCAGCACGCAGACCACAACCTCCTGAGGACCTGGGATTTCTCCTCCGCTGCCTGTGAGCCACGACAGACCCGCCTGTGGGTGCTCCCTGGTCCCCCTGCCCGCCCCATGGGGCGCCCGGGCATGAGAGGGGCAGGCCCACGTTGCAGCCGAGGCCTCTTCTTCCCGTTTGCTCCAGGAGGTCATCTTGGAGTGGCAGCAGGCGGCCAGCAATGTCCTGGTGGCGGTTGGGAGGCGCTTCATCAACAAGGTGATGGAGGAGGTGCTGACCAAGTTCCAGCCTGGAATCGTGCCCCATTACTTCATTGTGCAGACGTTCGCCAACCTCTCCATGACCAACGGTCAGTGGTAGTCTCTCTCCCCAATCCCTGGTAGTTCCCTCTCGATGGAGAGGAGAGGAGAGGAGCCAGGACATGGATGGGTGGTCTGGAACCTCTGGGGCCAAAGACCAGGGGCCCCCCTCTCCACCACCCCCAGCCCCCCTCAGGTTCTCCAGGTTGACGCTCTTAAGTCCGAGCTCCCCAAAGGACTTGGTTTCATCCAGCTCCCCTCCCTCTCCTCCTCCCTGCCAGTGTTTGGGATGGTGCCGTTCCTCAACTCCATTCTGGGGACGATGCTGCCCATGCTGGGGATGGCCAAGCAGGACAACATGAGGACCGTCTTTTGCTACGGTAAGATGGGCCACAGGGTTCCCCCCACTGCTCCCTGGTGGCTCAGGCAGGAGCTGTGACTCGTAGGTGCCCTTGTGGGTGGGGGGCAGGCAGGGCTGCATGGGCTCAGAGGTTGGGCAGAAAGTCACCTCAGGCCAAACAATGGAATAGGCACAAGTTGGATCTCTCTCTCTCTCTCTCTCTCTCTCTCTCCACGGAGAGCAATTTATCCTTAAGAATAATGGCATCTTCTAAATGCCCCACAATAGCTGTGGCGTTAAATGGCAGTCAATCCCCAACCATGCCAAAGATAAATCAGTGACGTTTCTTACTAACGATGAATAGAGGGGCACTCTGGCCATCCATCCTGGAATTGCCATCGAACCTGGAAAGCTCCTTGCCTCTAACTGCCTCCTGCAAACCCAACTCTGCTCCTGGTCGTTCTCTTGCAGATTTCTCTCAATATTAACAGGGCATGGCTTACATTTGTCCCTGGAGGGCTGTGGGTCAAGTCGCTGAATGCCCAAGAGCCCAATTTTATTTTATTTAGGATTCTTGGACAGGAAGTGGGATAAATAGGCCCCGCGTTCCAGCAGGTAGGAAAGGCATTGTGGCTCCAATTTCCCCTGCTGAATTAGTAGTGGTCTTCACCTTGTGAAGGCTTGAGTGTTGGTCTCATCGCAAAGCAATGGCTATTGCCCAAGAACATGCTTGCCTGTGCATCTCTGTCTTCTGATTAGTGCAAAACTGTCAGAGAATGTGTTGATGGGACCACATTTACTACTAAACACTGTTTGACTTTCTCTTCTTTAAAATCACTAATTGAAGTTGGGAAAATCTTTGTCCTCTCCCCCTCTTAATGTTTTGACCCTTGAATGCAGGGGTCGGCAAGGCTTTACTGGCCATGGGCCGGATTACTCCCGCGGAGATTCTCCGTGGGCCGGGCTGGCGCAGCGCAATGCCGGAAATAGTGTCTGTGCATGTCCGCAGCGCCGGGAATCGCCTCTGCGCATGCCCAGATGCCAGAAATAGCACCTGCACAGAAGCAATTTTCGGCATCTGGGCATGCGCAGAAGTGATTTCTGGCACCGCAGACATGATTTCTGACATCTGGGCATGCACAGTAGCGATTTCCAGAGTTGCGAAAGAGAGTCCCTGCGCCGTGCTGCACCGGTTTAGCGCAGCATGCGGGGATTCGCCGAGCAGGCAGCTCGGTTTGGGGGTGGCTCGGGGGCCGGTTAAACAGCCTCTGTGGGCCGCTTCCAGCCCATGGGCCTTAGGTTGCCGACCCCTGCTTGAATGCATCATGACAAGAACATTTGCACCCATTAACCATACCCACGACTGGCTTCTTAAAAATCAGATTTCCAGCTTTGAGTGCTTAGCCTGTTTATTGTAGTATTAATTCTTACTGATCTCCTTTACATGTATATCTTGTATGTTTGATTTTGTGTCAAAACTTAAAAAAAAAACACCATCTTGCAGCTTATCCACACTTACCTTTTGCCCTGCTCTTTCCAGGCATGGGTCCACATTCTAAAGCGCTGTCTGAGCATAGATTTTTTTTGCCCCAGAGCTTTCCCCATGAAAACCTGCTCTTTAGTGCTCATTTGGAGCAAACATCAGGTTTTTCACAGATTGCCATTTGCTCCGATTGCGCTTTAAAGAGTAGGCTTCCGCGGGGAAATCTCCAGAGCCAAAAAAGGGTGCTCGGACACGGAGCTTTAGAGTGCAGGCTGTGCCTGGAAAGAGTTGAGGAAAGGGGAGGTGCAGAGAAGCCCCAAACCTCTGTGCCTAAAATGGGGCAATGTTGAGCAGGGTCTGTGTAGCAAAGGAGAGCCTTGAATGGGAAGCTTCCCCTGTCTGGATTTGGGAGAAGCCCAAGGGGGGGAGCGAGTCTGGCTGCTGATGATCAAAAGGGAGACTGACAGGAGGCGAGGGACCAGATTGGAGCAGCTCCTTTCCCACAAGGCACCCTGTGTAGAATACGTTGGGTGGGGAGGCTGTGCTCAGGACTCCTTGTGACAATTTCTGGAGAAGCTCCTGAGTCCGGCCTTCGCACCAAACAGATCCTAGACAAGGTGACTAGTCGCAAGGGGCTGTTTCTGGTCTGGGTGATCCAGAGGAGGGCAAAGGGTCTCCTGCCCACCCCTCGAACAAAGGATGTTGAGGGTGGGGCCTGCAGGGGTCAGACGCTGTGCATGTTGAGCTTGCAGGCAAGGGGCCTAGATCTTGATAAGTGCTTTGCCCCCAAGGCTGCTGTGCTCTGTCTCCCAGGGGAACTAAAGGGGAGCTGGTAGATTTGAGCATCACAAGAGCCTGCTTGCTGGGTCAGGCTAAGGGGGGGGGGTGCTGTGCACTCCAGGGCCATTATGGGAACCCCGCAAGCAGGATAGGAGCTCAAGCACCCTCTTCCCTCACTCGGGTGCCCCAGAGACTGCTCTTCAGCAGCACGGTGCTTCTGATCCCGGAGGCATTTCATGACCGGGAGACAAATTTGTGGAGGATAAAAGGGTATTCCTGTTTTAAAGCCGTCCGGGTGTGCTAAGGGACAACTTGGGGGGGGGGCAGTGTGGAGCCAAAGTTGGCATGAAGTCTGTTCTGTAGCTTTGCAGAACTTCAGCGAGAGCATCCAGGAGTACATGGCGAATCTGGACCAGGCGCCAGACCCGACGGTGAGGCGAGACACCTTCTCCAACGACATCTTCAGCGCTTACGAAGTCCTTTTCAACAGCTGGCTGCAGAGCCGGGAAACAAAGGTGGGGGGAGATGTTGAGCTGGGGGTCTGGGGTCCCTGGGGAGAGGAGAGCCTGCTGCTCCGGACAAATCTCTGCCGCTTGGCTCTCCTTTGCGGCCCTGTGACTCCTCCACCCACGAGGGTCGCCTTCATTTATAGACCTGCCTTTCCTTAGATGACGCCGGAGGCGGCTGACGTCAGCTGGCTTCCAGTCTCTCCCTTGCGCACGCACCTTGCGCTGTCCTGTGGAGCAGATCACCCTTCCTCTCCTTGCCCCTTTAGAGTACTGGATAATGAGCAAACAAGATGGCAGCCATGGGAGAGCGGTGGAGCCATTTGGGCAGAAGGATGAAGTCCTTTGATGGGGCCTGGAAGAGCCAGGGACTGTGGGCTGGGAGGAACAGGGCATGGGCAGGGAGAGCTTTTGAAATGATCAGGATCTCAATTAAACCTGGTTCTCTTTCCTGGGGTGGCTTCTTTGGGAGCAATGGCATGAATCCTGCGAGGGCCCAGCAGCTGGTTTTGAAGGCACCTCTCACAAGATGGTTCCAGTCCCCATTACTGGCCCCAACTTGGTGCAACGCTCTTTCCCAGGAGACCAGGGCCCTGCGGGATTTGTCATCTTTCCGCAGGGCCTGCAAGACAGAGCTGTTCCACCTGGCCTTTGGGTTAGACTCAGCTTGACCCCTGTGTTTTCCTCCCTCAGGGCTTGGATTTATGGACTACTTGAAATGAGGCTGCACTTAAAATTTTAATACTGTATTTTAATCTGTATTTTAATTAATTGTTTTTATGTTTTATTGTAATTCTGTTGGTGTCAGCCGCCCTGAGCCCGGTTTTTGACTGGGGAGGGTGGGGTATAATTAAAAATTTATTATTATTATTATTATTATTTCACGCAATGCCCATTTCCAGTATGGAGGCTGCTGCCTTCTGCCCTGTGTTGTTGGCAGAGGCCCACTGAGCTCCCCTGGTTCAAAGGATGGGTGGCTCTTGGTGGGCTCTTAGAAGGCCAGTGACCCCCCTGCTGCCCCTCTTTGCAGCTTAGACTGGCTGTTGTGGAGGCGCTTGGCCCCATGAGCCACCTGCTGCCCAGTGAGAAGCTGGAGGAGCAGCTCCCTCGCCTCGTCCCGGGGATCCTGGCCCTCTACAGGAAGCCAGCAGAGGCCTACTATGTGTCCAAGGTAGGCATGAAGAAGGGGGCCGGGGAGAGAGGACGGGTGTTTGTTTGTGGGCCTCTGTCCTTGGGCTTCAGCACCGCCAAACTTCGAGAGGCAGAGGCCAAGTTGCCAAGCGCCCCACTTTCCCAGAGCCCGTCTGGTTTGTGGGCTGAACAGTCTGCAGCTGGGTGTGGGGTTGGGAAAGGGCCCTTCTCCCCTGCTGCTTCCCAAGAAGGTGGGGCTAATTTGGGGCCGTGCTGTGTCTCTCCTATCTTGTGTCCTCCGAGCAGAGCTTGTGCCAGATCCTCGAGGCAGCAGTCAACATCGGCAGCCGCACATTGGACACGCAGCTGGAGGCCCTGCTCAATGCCCTGCAGCTCCAGGTGGGAACATAGCTGCCAAGTCTCCCGTTTTTCGCCGGAAACCTCCCGTATTTTAAACCGTTTCCCGCTGGCAGTCCGGATTGGAAAAAAATCCCGTAAATCCCCCGGATTTCAGGATCTGCCAGGGAAGCTCCTTCTGTGCATGTCTGGACATGCGCAGAACCGATTTCGGGTGCTCTGCCCATGTCTGGGCACTGGAAATTGGGCAAAGCGGCACCGTAAGTCGCTTCTGAGCATGTCTGGACATGCGTAGAAGCAACTCCCGGTGCCGCTCTGCCCATGTCTGTGCACCAGAAATCGGGCAGCACCGGAAGGTGCTTCTACGCACGTCTGGAAGCGACTTCCAGTGCCGGCGCTGCTGATCCCGGATTTTTATAACCGGGAGTTGGAAGGTATGGGTGGGAAAAGGGGGCAGGGGGGGGCAGACGGACAGACGACCCTTTAAAGGGCAGGAGCCCTCCAAGTGCTTTGAACCACCCCTCCCAGCAGCCCCAGACGGTGCACTGGCTTGCTGCTGCTGGAGAGCAATAATAATAATAATAAATGTAGTAAAATGGCTGATCCCCCTGTTCCTGCCTCACTGGCCTTTTCTCCTTCTCCCTCGAGCAGATCTGCTCTCCTCTGGACTCCTCCACACCAGTCCAACTGAAGAATCACAATGAGGTCCTTCGCTGCTTCACTGTGCTTGGTAAGAGCCCAGGGAGATCTCTCCTAATGTCCTCTCTCTCTCCCTCTCCCTCTCTCTCTCTGGATAACCACTGTGAATTGGCTGTGTCTGCTGTTCATTGTGGAGCTGAGTTTCCTGATAACCTTTTTTTTTTTTTTAAAGAAGCAACCAGCTTTCTAGTCCTCAAGGCTGCGAAGCTGACCTGGGCAGAGTGTGGCGAAATGCTTGGAGGAGAGGGGGGCTGGCAGGGCTTTCAGGGCGCAGAGGGTGGGACTTCAGGGCCTTGTGTTGCTTTTTGCAAGCGTTCCATACATTGTAAGTTGAAAGTCCCACTTTTAGTTTTGCTAATCTTGGGGAGGAGCAGACTTCTGCTCTTCTGCTTTCAGAGGAGCTTTTTCCTTGCCTGTTCTCCAAAGTGCAGAGCTTGCTTAGCCCCTGCCTGCTTTGGGTCTCGCTTGTGGCCCTGGTAGAATGGTCTGCCCTAGGAATGCCCCCTCTATCCCTTCTAGCTGTGCCTGGCGAGTCTGGGGCAAAAATGAAGGGCTGGGTGTCCTGCGTCCCGAGTCCCGAGTCCTTGAGCAGGAGGGCCTGGCCAGCTGCAGGTGCCGTAGTTCCTGGTAACAGTGCAGAGTTGAAAATTCTTTTTTAGTGGTGGTGGTGGTCAGGGGGAGAGGAAAGAGCTTAGTGTAATCATGGTCCAGTGGGGGGGGGGATGGCCTGTAGAGCCATAGGAACCCCTGTGCGTGTGGCTTAGAATGAAATTCAGAACTTCCTTTTTGGCACTTTGGGTTGCCAAGGTTGCCTCTGGCCCTGCTGTGTTTTGCCCCCTTCCCACTTAGGGGTTCCTGCAGTGCCATAAATCACAGGGCTCTCTAGCCGTCGCTCTTTAAGGGACATGGACTTCTGGCAACGTTTGTCCATGGCTGAAGTGTGACTTATTTTCTTGTCACCCTCCAGTTAGCACTTCCGTTGTGCAAGAGCTCTTCCTCTTTCTCTCTCCACCTCCCCACATCTCTTGAGTAATCTATTGGCAAGCCTGTATTTCCTTAGAGCCCTGCCGTTATCTCTCTTTACTACAGTGAGGGGGGAAAGTATTTGACCCCCTGCTAAATTAAATTTGCCCGTTTGCCCTCTGGCGAAGAAATGAACAGCCAATAATTTGAATGGTAGGTTTATTGTAGCTGCGAGAGACAGAAAAACAACAAGAAGACCCCCCCAGAAACCCAGAAGACAAAAGTCAGAGACTGATGAGTGAAAGAAGTATTTGATCCCCTATCAACCAGCCAGATGCCAGCCTACCTGGTATCTTCACTGTATGTAATAAACTGAGATTAGAAGCACCTGCTGTAAGGGAGCGGCCTTACCTGTAATCCGAGCTCGTTACCTGTACAAAAGACACCTGTCGATTTCTGCTCGATCCTTCAGTGTTTTGAGCTGAGGGGTCTTCAAGTTTCCAGCTGGAAAAAGGTTCAGAAAAGAGCCACAGCATGTTGAAGGCGATGGAGCACATTTCTCAGGACAGCAGGGAAGGAGGGCCTTTTCTGTGGTGGCTCCTTGAGTGAGTGGAACACCCCCACAAGGGAGAGGCCTCTGGCACTGACACCGCAAAACTTTTAAGTGTCAGCTTAAAACCTAATTTGCCCGGGCTTTTTGAATTATGGTATCTTTAGTTGGTGGAATGCTTTTATTCCTCTTAGTTGTATTGTTTATGTCAGGGGTTCCCAACAAAATTTTCTCGACCCCTCATCGAGCCGCTATTGTGACAAGGACCCCCATTAATTCCTAATCCTAAAATTAAAAAGTGAGAGCCAAATTAAGAGTCTTTTTATATTTTATATTTATACGTTTTTTACAGTTACAACAGAGTACTCCATCAGTATACAGTTAGTTTTAATTTTCAGTTCTTAATGAGATGAACCACTTTTTAACCAACGGTCCATTTTTAACTACGCAAACTGTAGCTTCCGCGAAAAACAACGCTTTGTTTACAAACACTACTGTTTTGCAAAGAGGCAGCGCGCGCCAGGGAGGAGGGAGGGGAATGGAGAAGACAGGGTACCTGCGCAGTAGCGCACAAATGCAGCCGACGCGCGCAAAGCATCTTGGGGAGGTGAGCGTTAGTAGAATGCGCGCGCTGCCTCTTTGCAAAACAGTAGTGTTTGTAAAGCGCCACCTAACGGCATACAGCAGAACTACTGCCTCTATCTAATTCTAGTTTTGCGCTAGACTCTGCTCATGCAGGAAGCGGCCAAAACAAAAAATCTGTTATCATACGAAATATATTTAATATATTTTTTATTCTAATAGTATCTTGCGGACCCCTCTGGCATAGCTCGCAGACCCCTGGGGGTCCGCGGACCACCTGTTGGGAACCACTGGTTTATGTTACAACATAGTTGTAACTTTGCCTTTCTTTATATACTGCCTTGGAATCTTTTTTTCATTTTGGCTTAAACGGCAGCTTATAACATTCAACCAACAAATCCGCTGCCTGACCTGGTCATCAGATGGTGTTGTGACACATGCCCATTTTGGGCTCCTTCATTGTTGCACAGGACCCCCCTGGTTCCTGGATCGGTGCAGGGATTGGCCTGGCCTAAGGCTGGGGAGGGGAGGGGAGGCTGCCTTGTGACTCCAGGTCCTGGGTGGGAGCCCTTTGTGTGTCCACCTGGAAGGCTGCCCTGGTTGTCCGGCCGTAGCTGGCAGTGGCTGAGTTTCAGACTTATTATAAGTTATTGTAAGTTTAAGTGAAGTCTGCTGCAACTGGATTTCTTATGGACTGTGCCAATCCTGAATGTACAGTATTGGATTTGTGACCATGGTGCTAATTTGCCTTCAGTAGCAGCAAAGCTCTGCTGGATGAAATACAATGGCCTGATTTTACAACCAATTAGAAACACTTTATATTTCACATTTTACAGTTTAGACTCCAAATCAAAACTATACCCCAAAAGAGTTTACAATGTGGGGCACTCACCCAAAGGAAAAACGGCTCAGCAAATGACCTGCTATAAAACCATTCAAGACATCTTCTGGCCACATCAAGGCCTCGTTAATCACCTACTTCTTTAAGATAGGAGTACAGCTTATTTTACTGCTGTTAGTAGGCAAATATAAATGTCCCCCTTCAGCACAGAGATGCATTTAAACAACAAACTAGCATACAATTAAATGGGAAAATAACTCGGCAAGAAAACACAAGCCTCCCCCCTTCCTCATAGTTTATCCAGCCTGTAGCCCAGCTTAAGAAATGTTCCCCAATCCAATACTGAGGACGCTCCTCTTCCTCACACAATGGTGACGATCCTGCTCTCGACTTTTGCCTCTTGCAGCCTCTTCCTTCCCGGACCGTTTGCTGGGATTTCTGCTTCCAAAGCTGGACTCGGGCAATGAGCGGATGCGAGTGGGGACCCTCACCATCCTGCGCCAAATCATCAACAGTGCCTGTGAGTGAGGGGGGGAGGCGGGGAGGGGAGGGGAGGGGAGGGGGCTGCCTTTCCTAGGCTCCCCAGAGAAGGAGCAGCTGTGGCCAGATGCCCCCTTGCAAGCTGAGCAAGCCCCCCACCCAGTCCTTGGGAGCCTCAGCTTGGCCCCAGCCCCCCTGCACCCGTTTCACTGCTGCACTTGGGTCCCCACAGCTGCAGTTGGGCTCATCCTGTGCCCGGTTCAGGGAAGGGTGGGTGAGCTTTGAGTTGGCCGCTTCTCGCCTTCTTTGAGTCTTGCCCAGTGGTTTCCAACCTTTTTCTTTTTGGCCATGCCCCACCTTAGCATCTCTAAAATCCCGATCCCCCCCTTCCCTTGTGACATATAATTCTTATTATTCAAAAAGTGAACTCCTATTCACATGGAGGAAGCCTAAAAGGCCATTCACTGTTAATAACTCATTATTGAATTGGCCCCCTTAAAAATAAAATTGCCCCCCTGTGGGGTGTGTGCCCCACGTGGGGAACCACAGGTCTAGACCATAGCTGTCAAGTTTTCCCTTTTCTCGCGAGGAAGCCTATTCAGCATAAGGGAATTTTCCTTTTAAGAAGGGAGAACTTGACAGCTATGGTCTAGACCAGCCATCCTCCAGATGTTTTGGACTACAATTCCCATCTTCCCTGAGCACTGGTCCTGTTAGCTAGGGATCATGGGAGTTGTAGGCCAAAACATCTGGAGGGCCGCAGTTGGGGGATGCCTGGTTGAGACCCTGTTTGTCTTCCTTGCTGTGACTCTTCAGGGTTGTTCTGTTGGGTTGTCTGAAAAGGCCTGGGTTGGGAAATGCAATTCTGCAGCCATCTTTGATGGTCCCTTTTTGAAAGGGAAAGGGGCGAGGCCCCCGCCAGAGGCAGGCTGGGGGGCTGCACAGCAGGCTCTTCCAGGGTTGGGCAAGCCAGGATTGCAAAGGGAGGGAGGGAGCAGCGAAAGTGGGTGCCTCTCCAGCAGAAGCAGATTATCCCCCTCCTTGGTTCAACCAGGCTCACAGCCGTGGGCTCTGGCTGCTCCTGGGCTCTTGCGAGGACAGCCCCTTTTCATGCCGGGACTGCAAAGCAGCTGGGTGTCTCTGCCTGAGGAGCTCTGTGTTGCCTGGCTGCCTGCCAGCACTGCCCAAATAGCCCCCGTGGCCTTGGCCACATGCCTTTCCTCCATGGGGGGCAGTTGGGGGTCCCATGCTGTGCTCCCTGGTCGAAGGAGCATGGAGGGCTGGGCTGGTGGCGTAGGGGTGCCTTGTGCCTGCGTGGAGCTTTGGCCGGCTAAACGGCCCTTTCTGCTTCTCCTTCCTCTACCCAGCATCTCAGATGGAGGTGAAGAAGCCCTTCATCCTTTCTTCCATGAAGCTGCCCCTGCAGGACAACAGCAATAAGGTGAGTGGAGGGGCAGAAAGAGGCAGATCCCTCCCCTCCCCTCCAGGCCTGCTCTGCTAACTTCCAGCTAGGCTCAGTGCATACAAGATGCTTTTTGCCTCCCACGGGCTCTTAAAATGACAGCAAGCATTTATATGCCTCCCTCAACCCCTCTCTGCTCTGTAAGGTTCCTCTGGGTTGTCCTTTATGCCGGGGGGAGAGCGGTCTGCCCTGTGCCCAGCTTGTGGGGGGGGGGAAAGTTGCTTCTCCTGCATAAGGCGCCCTGTGAGGCAGGAGTTTGCCCAGCGACAGTTTGGATCATGCAAAGGACATGGCCAGGCCAAGCTAAGCCCCCCATCCATGGCAGGGCTGAACGTGGCTCCCCTTTCTGGGCAGGGGGCCTGGAGGAGGTGCTGCCCGTGCCTGTATTTCACGTAGGAAATTCAGCATGCCACTCAGGGCAGCTCACAGTGAAAAAGACAGCTGCCCTGAAAGTTGGGCCAGGGAGGCCGGAATTGTGCAAGCCGATGTTTTAAAAGGCCTTTCCGTGGTGCTGGGGGAGCAGTTCCAGGGCAGCAAGAGTCCCCCCCTCTCCTCTGGAGACCCCTGTGCAGGGCAGCCCTGTGCAGCCACCTCCCTTGAAGTCTTGGGGGGGGCAAGAGGAGGGGGGATGGGTCCCAAGGGCAGCCCACCCAGCTGGCAACTCCCCGGTTGCTTTTCCACAGGTGAAGCGAGCCGTCGTGCAGCTGATCAGCGCCATGGCCCATCACGGGTACCTGGAGCAGCCGGGCGGAGAAGCCCTGATCGAGTTCCTGGTCCGCCAGTGTGCCCTCCCCGTGGACCAGGTGAGCCTCCCTTCACCTCAAGGCCAGGCCTCTCCACAACTCAAGATCGGTGGAACAAGCGGGGGGTGGTGGTGGTGGCCTGACCCTCGGGAGCCATTTCTAGGCATCTCCTCTGTGTCCAAGACAGCGGCCAGCTTCTCTGCTTCAGTTCCCTTGACCTGGCCCTGGGAATTCCAGGCCCACACAGTCCCCAGGGTTGGGTCCCCAATCTTCCCACGTGGGTTGATGTGGCGCCGAGGGTCTTAGCGGGGGTTTGTGGGACCCACCTGCCATTCTCGTGTCCACGGTGCCTTCACTTTGCAAAGGCCTTGTGGGAAGTGAAGTGGGGTGTTTTTTGGGGGGACGGGAGGCGGGTTGGGCTCTCTACCTATGTAACTTTGATTCTGTCCAGCCCCCTCAGCTCCCGCGGAGACATTCCCTGGAAACGGAGGACTTGACAGACGGCCACGTCCGGGACATCAGTGTGAACACGCTTTTCCTCATCAGCACCACGGTCGACAGGATGGCCGACGTGAGTCTCTCTAAGGAAAGGGCTTGGTGTGGCTGCTTGCTGGGCGGCAGATCAAGGATTTCTGCCAGCCTCCACCAACTGGTGTCAAACCCATGGCAAAGGCTAATAATAATAACAATAATAATTTATTATTTATACCCCGTCCATCTGGCTGGGTTTCCCCAGCCACTCTGGGCGGCTTCCAACAGAAACATTAAAATATACTAATTTCTTAAAGATTAAAAGCCTCCCTAAACAGGGTTGCCTTCAGATGTCTTCTAAAAATCTGGTAGCTGTTTTCCTTTTTGACATCTGATGGGAGGGCATTCCACAGGGCAGGCGCCACCACCGAGAAGGCCCTCTGCCTGGTTCCCTCCAACTTGGCTTCTCACAGTGAGGGAGCCCCCAGAAGGCCCTCGGAGCTGGACCTCAGTGTCCGGGCAGAACGATGGGGGTGGAGACGCTCCTTTAGGTATACTGGACCGAGGCCATGCAGAAACCTCTTTAAAACCGGCTGCGGAGTGGGCATCCCACCCTGGGCTCTCGCACGGGGCAGCCATGACCAACTTGCGCTCCCTACGGTGTGTGTGGGACAGTCCGTTCCATGGCCTGGAAAGTGTCCCAGGGATTTGCGGGCCTCCCCTTGGCTCCCGGTGGGCTGCTCCAAAGGGAGCGCAGAGAGCTTCCCAAGCGGTTTGGAGCCTGGGAAGAGCAGCAGGCGCTGAGCTGTGTGTGGGTCGTGACAGGGCCATGGACGCTGCACCTGTGCATTGCTTGGAATGCTCTGGCTAGGGCCAGATTTCCAGGCATGCGCTCACCAGTCTGCCATGGATGCCCTGGGGAGGTGGGGAGTCTCCTGAGCATCCGGCTTTGTTTCTGCAGCCTGGTGTTGCTCCGGCCGGGCGGCCTGCCTGCTCTGCCTTGCCAAGGCCTGCTTCTCCCTTTGCCCTTGCAGGTCCTCTGGCCGTACCTCCTGGAGTTTGTCATTCCCATCCACTTGAGCAACGCCCTCACCCCGCTCTGCAAGAGCCTCATCTTTCTGGCTGCGCAGAGGCAAGAGAAGGAGGAGCCCGACTTCCAGCTCCTCTACGAAGCCGGGGGTTTGTATCCCGTCGCTCGCAGGCCGGCTGGGCGCGCACTTGCCGGAAGCGCTGGCTCTTTGCTGAAATCTCCGCATTCATAAAGTCAGCTTGCGCAAGCGGAAGGCAGGCGTTGCCTGATTCGGGCAGCTGTTTTGAATGCTGTTCTTCTGCAAACGACCTTTCTGAGGGTGGGAAGGGGGGGCTGCAGAGGGCCTGAAGGGGGTGGGGGCTGCAGCTTGAGTCCTGCACAGACTGGCTCTGATTTCTGAAGCTTCTGTGCAGGCCAGGCCCTGTGGCCTGACCGTTTCCGTGCAAGGAGCCTGCCGGTGATTTGGGGGGTTTTGCTCGAGGCTTAGAATTTTGAAGTGTCAGGCATAGCTCTAGTGGCTTTAGCCCAAACGTAGCAGAGTTTTCCTGCAGAGCGCAGAAGCTAGTTGAGGTGGCAATGACTAGTCGGCTAGACGCAGAATAACTATTTACAGGATTTATTAAAAGAAAATAAAACCAGCAGAGTTTCTGCATACAAAGCAAAGCAAAATAAATCCTCTCTGTCTCTCTCTCTCTCTCCAACCATACACAGCACTCCTACTCCTAACACCCAACAAGAAACAACTGTGCTAGCATTCCTAGATAACAGAGTTCAGTGCTGGCCGTTAACCAATCAGAGAGTAGTTTCCAGGTCAGGCAGACCTTGGCTTTCTGCCAAGAGTAAATTGACACTTGTTGTTGTTGTTGTTGTTTAGTCGTTTAGTCGTGTCCGACTCTTCGTGACCCCATGGACCAGAGCACGCCAGGCACTCCTGTCTTGCACTGCCTCCCGCAGTTTGGTCAAACTCATGTTCGTAGCTTCGAGAACACTGTCCAACCATCTTGTCCTCTGTCGTCCCCTTCTCCTAGTGCCCTCCATCTTTCCCAACATCAGGGTCTTTTCCAAGGATTCTTCTCTTCTCATGAGGTGGCCAAAGTATTGGAGCCTCAGCTTCACGATCTGTCCTTCCAGGGAGCACTCAGGGCTGATTTCCTTAAGAATGGATAGGTTTGATCTTCTAGCAGTCCATGGGACTCTCAAGAGTCTCCTCCAGCACCATAATTCAAAAGCATCAATTCTTCGACGATCAGCCTTCTTTATGGTCCAGCACGGACCTTTGTCGGCAAAGTGATGTCTCTGCTTTTTAAGATGCTGTCTAGGTTTGTCATTGCTTTTCTCCCAAGAAGCAGGCGTATGCCTGTTGTCTTTGTCCATGGAGTTTTCTTGGCAGGGATACTGGAGTGGCTTGCCAGTTCCTTCTCCAGGTGGATCACGTTTAGTCAAAACTCTCCACTATGACCTGTCCATCTTGGGTGGCCCTGCATGGCATAGCTCATAGCTTCTCCGAGTTATTCAAGCCCCTTCGCCACGACAAGGCATTGATCCATGAAGGGGAAATTGACACTGCCTTGAGTTAATTGTGTGAAGCAAGAATCTGTAAGTTTCCCATGAGAACCAATTAACAGAAACCGAACTCCTCTGCCCCTTGCAGGGCTGTTGTGCTCCAAATGCAGCGGATGCTTCCCCCCCCCCAAGCCTGCTTTCTCCCATAGGTCTTGCCTTACTGTTTATTCCCCTCTTTCTTCTTTGCAGCCACCCTGCCGACCCCTCATGCTCTCCTGGCAAGGCTTCTGGTAAGTGTGAGGAGCCAGTCTGATCCAAGGGTGAGAATGCCAAGGGTGGAGCCACCGGGGTGTGTCTTGGCAACCCTGGCAGAGATGCCCCCGTGCCCCGGAGAACGGCTCTCCCCTCCCCTGTCCAGGCTGTGCCCAACCGCACTCCAGTGAGGCAAGTGGAAAAGGCACTTTCTCCTCCTAGAGCAGAACCGGTCTCACTGGGGCTCCTGAGCTGCAGGGGGGCTCATGCCCAACACGATGGGCTTAGGAAAGGCTGGTGGCACCCGGCTTCCTCCAGCAAGCTTAAGGGCATCGCTGCGGGATCAGGCCCAGGGGGGCCCACCCGTCCTACCGTCCTGCTCTCTCGGTGGCCAGCCAGACACCCGCAGGGACACCCACAGAGTATTGCGTTGTGCTATCCTCAGTCCAGAAGCTGTTCTTTCCACTGCTGTTGCAGCTGTCTGGATCTCTAGTGGAAACAGGATTCAGACTCGTAGGGTTGGAAGGAAGGGACACCCAAGGCCGTCCATGCATCCCTGAGAGGTGGCCTCGGTGGCTGTCCCTTCCTGAGCCTGACACCCTCTGCCTGCCGCTGACCTCTCGCCCCAGGGAGAGCCAGGGTCCTGCTCTCAGCCAAAGGCTGGGCTTTCTCTTTGTGGCTCTGGCGTGTGACTCCAGGGAAGACCCCCTTGCAACCCTCCGCCCTGCTTCTCCCCCCCCCCAGGTTGTCTCTTCCCAGCCTTATGTGGGGGAGGGCCGTGCTGCTGCCGTCCTTCGCCTCCTGAACGTGCTCCACCTCAGCGTCCACAAGGCTCTGGGGCCGCTGTGGGACCAGCAGATCCCCGCGTTGGTGGAACACCTGGAAGGTAAAGGTGTGGAGGGGGCCGGAGAGCTCCTCTGCCTCTCTTGGGAAGGGACCCCAGTCCTGGACTCTTCCGCCACCCCCTTTTTGACCAGGGGGGGGGCACCGCCACACAGAGTGGGAGCTACATGCCTGGCCCCAAAGGCAGAGCAGCCCCCTGAGGCTACGGTGTTCGCAGGATCCTCCTGGGGAATCTGGCGGTACAAGCCGCCGCCGCCGCCGCTCTCTTGGGGAAGGGGGGCGCCAGTTGTTCAAATCTGGCCTGTGTTGGGTCTGTCTCCCAAGCCCAGTTCCTGCCATTTCCGTGTAAGGAGCCTGAACTACATAGGCTTTTGGGGGGCGGGGGTGGAGGAAGACCCCCTTGGATGTGAAGAGAAGCCATTCCCAGCCAGGAGGGGACAGAGTTTGGTGCAGTCCAGGGATCCTTGTGCGAATCCCCTCTCCTCTTTCTTCCAGCAAATACGAAGGCTTCCCTGACCCAGAAGGAATGGGAAGACCAGCTGCTTAAGGTAAGCGAGTCTCCTCCATCCTCACCTGAGTGAGGGGCCCCTCTGAGCTGAGCATCAACCCTTTAATATATATTTAAGTATATCTCTCTAGATCAGGAGTCAGCAAACTTTTTCAGCAGGGGGCCGGTTCACTGTCCCTCAGACCTTGTGGGGTGGGGGGGCCGGACTATATTTTGGGAAAAAATATGAACAAATTCCTATGCCCCACAAATAACCCAGAGATGCATTTTAAATAAAAGGACACATTCTACTCATGTAAAAACATACTGATTCCCGGACCGTCTGTGAGCCGGATTTAGAAGGCGATTGGGCCGGATCCGGCCCCCGGGCCTTAGTTTGGTGACCCCTGCTCTAGATCTATATATCTGTCATCTATCTATCTATCTATCTATCTATCCATCTATCCATCTATCCATCTATCCATCTATCTATCATCTATCTATCTATACTTATATATTTAAGTGTGTGTATATATATATACTTTTCAAATTTATACACTTCATTAATTTTACAATCTATTTAATATTCCAAAATTCGACTCCCTTCCCCCTCTTTCTGCTGTTCCTTAAATTTATTTTTTTAATATCTTCTGCAGATCCGAATTCGTTTAACTTGCTCATTTAATTATCTCTACCGTAAATATATACTCCTATAAAACTGCAGGTTATTGCGATAGTCCTGCTAATGTTTTTATCTGTTTACTGAGTAGTGAATATTTACAGATAAATTGTCAACAGGTAAAAACAGACAGAGCTGAGGGTCCACCAGGAGGTTCCTTGGGGGGGGGGGGGGAGGTGCTCCAGAGCAGGTTTCAGAGCTGAGTAGCTGCCCAGATGCCTCGCCCCCCCCCCACTCCATCCTCTTCACCTTGGATCTGTGACAGTGACGGGGTCCTTGTCTTCCTGGAGAGCGACATGCCCACCTTGCTGCTCCTTTGCACCTGAGCAGCGTAATCCGATGCTTCCTCAGCTGTTTCCGGGTGCCTCCCTTTCCCCCCCCCCGCCTAGTCTAGGTGGCTCAGAGGAGACCTGGCTGTGGTTCTGCGGCTGCAGCCCTGGGCTTCATGCCCAGTGCACTTGCCTTGCCTCCAGCGCTCTGTGGTGCTTCTGGTTGCTGCAGAGCCTGAGGTGAGGGCAAGTGAATGTCTGAAGGGCTGGATCAGGCCAAAGGGGGCCCATCTGTTCCAGCCTCTTGTTCTCACAGGGGCCAACCAGGACCCCCAAAGGGAAACTTCCAAGCAGGATTTGAGTACGGAGCAATTCTCTCCCCTCCTGCGGTTTCCAGAAACTGGAGTCAAAATACTTTTTTTTTAAATGAATTTATTTATTTGGTTTTTCAGATTAAATTTTTACAGATTTCACATATCAAACGTACAACGTAGAAACAAAATTCTAAAGACGATTTGGACTATGCAGGAGGAAATGATTAATAACAGGACCCACAAAAGGAAGGAGGGAAGTCCAGGAGCTTCTCTGGAATCTTGTTTTTATGTTGTATGTTTGTGATTGTAAAATTTTAATTTGAAAACCAAATAATTTTTTAAAAAAATTCTGAAGGATCTCCCCTTAGTGGGTCCTATTGTTAATCATTTCCTCCTGCATCTTTTATGATAATCCGAAATCTTTTACATCTCCATGATGTCCAAAATTCACCACTAGACTACAAGTGTTATTCCAATCCTGCTAATGATTTAAGCTGTTCATCATGGTTTTTAAGATAAATTATAAGTTTCCCCCATTCCTTATTAAAACGTTGGTCTTCCTGATTTCTGATTCTTCGCTTTAACCATTTCGGCATGAACCCATCCCCTTGATCTGCCATTCAAAATACTTGACAGTGACCTGGGGCTAATGCTCTCCCTAAGTGCAAATGCCTCTGCCCGCAGTTCCTTCGACAGACCCTGGCGGCCATTTCTGACACCCCTTGGACCAGTCAGCTGATCCTGGAGATGGGCAGACAGCTGAGCAGTTACAATGGGTCTCCTCTGGAGAAGGTCTGTGGCGTGGGCTGTTTGGGGAGGGGGCGAGCAGAGAGCAGGGCCAGGATCAAACCTCCTGTCTCTTGACCTGGGCTGAGTGCCCCTGCGCTGGGGGCCAGCGGATTCCTGCTTGGGGGGGGGGCTGTGAGATTGCTCCTCTCTTTAGGCCAGGGACTGCCCAGCTCCCCCTCTCTCCTGGGGGGCATATTCCGGACAGTTCCCGGTGGCCAGTCGTTACGGCTGGGCTCATATTCTGGCTCTCGTCACCCTTTTTTTCCCTTGTGCACCAGAACTTCCTCTACAAATGCATTGGGACGGCCTTGGCTGCTTGTCCGAACAAGGATCTGCTGCGGAAGCAACTCCAGGAGCTCCTGGAAACGGCCCGATATCAGGAGGAGGCAGAGCGAGAGGTGAGGGGGTTGGAATGGCTGCCCAAACAAGAACTGTAGAAGCTTAAAGACACTTGCAGGCTTGAAATAAATCCTATGAATTGACTTTAAGGAGTAGATATAAAGGAACTGCGAGATAAGAACTGATTAGAAAACCTATTGAGGGGAGGGAGGGAAGTCAAGCTCGGCGGAGCATTTTTAATAGAAGATTGTGAGAAGAGTAAAAAGAGTGATGTATGTATTGTGTTGTTATAAATGTTTGTTTGTTTTGTTTAATGTCTTTAAATGTGTTTAATTGGAAAATTTAATAAATCGTTATAAAAAAAAAAGGAATGGCTGCCCAAACAGCCCCACCTGCCCCAAGGGGTGGGCAGAAGGAGGGCTGTGGGCAAGAGCTGGGCGAGGAAGGGGGGGGGCTGCCTGGTCTCCATTGCCTCCCAGCTGGACCTTCTGCCTTCCCCCTAGGGCCTTGCCTCCTGCCTGGGGCTGTGTGCCGTCAGTCACCTGGATGAGACCCTCGCCAAGCTGGAGGAGTTCGTGAAGTCGGATGTCTTCAAAAAATCCGCAGGGCTGTTCAGTATCTTCAAGGTGGGAGCGTCACTGAGACACACTTTTTCTCATGTGGGCAGCAGGCGAAATGTTATTCTCCGAGGTGTTTGAAGGGTGTTTGGTTCTGTTCCTTTAACTGGAGATTCAAGCCCAGTCCTGTTTTTCTTTTTTAAAGGACCTGTGTTTGTACAATGCCCAGGTGGATCTATCCATGAGCTTATGTATTCTAAGCATAATTTACTTATAACAGCTAAATAGCTAGAGAGAACATGTATGTATGTATGTATGTATGTATGTATGTATGTATGTATGTATGTAAATAAATTGGGCAAGAATAGCATCAATAATAAACTATAAAGGTAATGAATTGCTGCTTGAAATCTTTCCATCCGTGATCCAGAGCTGAGTGTCCTCCCTCCCCCCCCCCCAGGATCGCAGTGACAACGAGGTGGAGAAGGTGAAGAGCACCCTCATTCTGTGCTACGGCTTTGTGGCCAAGCACGCCCCCAAGGAGCTGGTTCTGGCGCGGATTGATGCCGACATCCTCCGGAACATCTTCCTCTACTTCAACACAAAGGTGAGCCTGGCTGCCCCCTCCCCCCTCCTGCCCTTGGGTGTTAGGGTCAGGAGGGACCAGGGGAGGGCGGGCGGAGGGCCGCTTAAGTGGCCCCTCAGTCCTGACCTCCTGGAGGGTTAATGTGTTTGTCTCCTTTATTTTGTCCAGGTTCTGGGAATAAAAGTAGAAACCAAGGTACAGTGTCAGGCCCTTTGCTTGCACTCGCTCTGTCCTCTCGGTCTGCCTCTCTCTCTTCTCTAGCCAGCTCTTAGGAGGAAGGTTGGGGGGGGGGCAAGGCTCCCTGCCCCATGGCTCCCTGCCCCACAAGGAGCACTGCTCAGCACCTGTGGCTGGCTCTTATTTTTAAAAGACGTCTGAAGGCAGCCCTGTTTAGGGAAATTTTAAATATTTAATGCTGTATTGTTTTAATACTCGATTGGGAGCCGCCCAGAGTGGCTGGGGAGACTCAGCCAGTTGGGTGGGGTACAAATTAATAATAATAATAATAATAATAATAATAATAATAATAATATTCTGTCTGTCCTGTCAAGGAAGTGCAGGTCCAGTCTGCTTAGGGCAAGCTCTGGGCAAGCTTTTGCCTGCTGCTGCCACCACCCCCTTGCAGGGCTTTGGGCTGCTGGTCCACAGAAAGGGGAAGGGCTGTGTAGCTCAGTGAGGAGAGCATCTGCCTTGCAAGCAGAGGGTTCAGTTCCCCCTGGCATCTCTGCGCAGGGCTGGAAGAGACGCTTGTTTGAAACCCTGCAGAACCATGGCTGCCAACCAGTGTAGACAATACTGCGCTGGATGGACCAGTATAAGGCAGCTCCCCATGTCAAGGGCATCCTGCAGGGGCTGAAGCGGTTGCCCACTTTCTAACTCTGCCCTCACCCCCAAGGAAAGGGGTGTGTGTTTGGGTGTGTACGCACATAGCAAGGCGTCTCGCACTAACAATGCCCTTTTCCGGTCTGCCTTTTGCACTAATCTCTCTGGTGGGATCACGCTGGGTGTTCTGAGAAGCCAAGTTGGTGCTCCTCGGGGGGGGGGGGGGGTTGGCCTTGAGGCTCCCGGCAGCGAGGGCCCTGCAGGGGAGGGGGGCAGAGGCTCTCCCCGTCCGAAGCCTCCTGAGCAGAAAGCCCAGGGCAGCAGAACCAGACTTGCTTAGGAGCAGCTGGAGGTTTGGCCCCCTGGGGTTTTCTTTTCTGGGGGCGCTTCTTTGCTTCCCTGGTATGGAGCACCCCCTATTCTGGCCATGTTTCAGGGGGAGGCGGGTGCTCAGCCCCTCCCTCTTTGCCTCCCGCGGTCGTCCTTCTCAGAGTTGACCTTCCTCTCCTGACGCCGTTTGCCCCTCTGAGCCTGCAAAAGTCCCCCTGGGCTCCGAGTGAGAGAGGGAGGGGCTGGGAGGCTGGCTCTGGTGCCCCCCCCCTAATGCCACCCTGGATCTTTGCCCTCAGGACCTGATGCTGAAGCTGTGCCTCGTCCGGAGCATCTGCCTCATCTGCCAGGCCATCTGCAACAGCACCCAGTCGGGCGACTTCACCTTCTCCCGCAAGACGGAGCTGGTTTCACAGATGATGGTGAGGAGAGGCAGGCTCCAACCCCCCCCCCTGCTGGACGTTGCCAAGGATGCGACTCGCAGCCGATTCTGGCCTGTGTCTCCCAGGCCGCCTGGACGGTGCTGTCCCAGAAACTTGGTTGACCAGAGCATGCCCATGGGAGGAGGGGGATTCAGCCCTGGGGGTGGTCCACAGGGCCAGCACCTGCAGAGTGTGACATGCTGCAGAGTGCTCTGAGCCCGTGCAGAGTGCTTTCCCCTCCCTGCTGGGACCCGGTTCCTCTGCTCCATCTGCAGAGGGGTCCTAGATGCAACGGGATGTACGCCTCCTGGGATGTGAGCCTTGCCCCCCCCCCTTCCTCCTTTGCGGAGCTTTGAAGACGGCTGAGATCTCCTCTCTGCCTTGTCTGGCCTTTTAATCTGCCTGAGCATCTCCCTCGAGGCTTGCAGCGTGGGGAGGGGGCGTCATCCAGGGAGGGGCAAGGAAGGGGCTGTGGCGGTGAGCCTCCACCCTCTCATGATTTCTCTTCCGCAGGATTTTATCAAGGCTGAGCCTCTGGACTCCCTGCGAACTCCCATCCGCCAGAAGGCGATGACGGCCTGCATGTTCCTGGTGTATCCTTTCTCTTCCCTTTCTCACCCCCCCCCCCAGCCTGTATCTAAGGCACAACTAGAAACACCAGCCGGGGACTCCACGGGGGGTGGGGGGTTTCAGACTTAGGGGTTTGCTGAGAGGCGAAGCTCTGCCTCTCTGTTGGCCAGGAAGCCAAGAGCAGCTGTCCAGTGTCCAGCTGGTCCCTTTGACCGCTGATGCTCCTCCACACCTGTCCAGCGCAACTTCCATAAAATGAACGAAGCCCCCCAGATCTGAGAGCCACGTATGAAGGAGGCCTTGGGTGAAGCTCTTCCCTTTCCTGCCCCTGCTCAGGAGTTTTTCCCAGGCCCCCTTAACTTGCTCTGCAGGGTCCTGGAGCCGCCTCTGAGTGAGGCTGAGAAGGCTGATCTGGTGGAGACATGCCTGGGCAGCGTCCTCCCCCTCCCCCCGCCGGAAGCCCTCAAGGAGAAGGACGGGCCGCCAGGGCTGGAGGCTGAGCAGAAAGAGGTACAGGAGGACCCAGCTCTCTCTTGCCTCCCCAAGCAGCCCCTCCGCTTTGTTGTTGCTGGCATGCACCCGGTTGCCCTTGTCCAGGGGGCTTCGTGGGGGGCACCGGCGGAACTCCTTGCCGCAGGTCAGCATGGTTCCTCCTCTGGAGTTTGTCCACCGGCCCCCCTCCCGTGGGGAGTTCCAGTTGGGCTCCCAGGATGGGCAGAGGCAGAGACCCGCCCAGGAGGATCTCTGGGCTCCACAGGACATGGGACTGGGCTTCCGGGGTGGGGTGGGAGGGGTGGGGGGGTGAGAGAAGCTGCTTGACTCTCGTGTGTGTGCATCTCTGTGGAGCTTTCACCCCCAGGGGGGAGGCCAGAAGCAGCCCTGGGCCTCACCTTCCCTTCCTTTTCCATGCTCAGCCTCTGTGGTGCCACACCCTTTGTGCCCTCAAGGACCTGCTGAAGAGCATCCTGCACAGACACATGACCCCCCATGGGCTGCAGACCATGTTTGAGGTAGGGGGAGCAAGGAGGGAGGCCGCCCAGCCCACCTGTGACAGTCCCTGGAGAGAGGTGGAGGCACCCTGCCCCCTGCCTGCCCCCCCTCTCTCCCCACCCCCTTGCTCCAAGACACCAGCTCCCTCCTCCTCTTCCCTCCTTCCGGGCGAAGGGCTGGGAGATCTTTCCTGAGCCAGCCACCCTTTGCCCTGCCTCTGATGCCGCCTTCCGGGAGCTCTTGCAAAGGGACCCTGCTGGCTGGCTGGAGCTCTGTGGGATCTCTCTGGCCGAGCTGCCATTTCCGCCCTCTGCCTCCGCAGCACCTGAGCCCCTGGATCAAGTCCACCAAGGAGCACGAGAGGGAGCGAGGCGTGGAAGTGAGCGCGGCTGTCTTGGAGTTCTATCGGGAGAAGCTGAACGTCAATGTGAGTTGCCTGCCTGCCTTCCTCTCCTTCCCTCCCTCCCTCCCTCCCTCCCCCACTTTGCCTGATCTATGGGCTCCTCAGGACCACAGGTGTGTCTAGAGCATCTTGTCCTGCGTTTGCCGCCCCTTTGGTTGGCACCAGACACAGAGCCAATGGGGAGCGAGGCCTGGTGCCCGCCTGGTGCTGCCAGCAGCCCACCCCATGTGGCACACTGGCTGTGTCTCCCTTGGCTCCATCCTTGGCTGCGTGGTGCCTGGTGGAGAGGGCGAAACCTCTGGCCTGACTGGCCTGTGCATGGGGCAGAGGAGAACTGCCATTCACAGGGCTCAGTTTATTCAATAATTATTATAATAATAATAATTATAATTGTAACTCACCCATCGGACTGGGTTGCCCCAACCACTCTAGGCAGCTTCCAACAGAATATAAAAAGGAAGACCTCATACATTAAAAGCTTCCCTGCCCAAATGTCTTCTGAACGCCATAGAGCTGTTTATCTCCTTGCCATTTGACAGGAGGGCGTTCCACAGGGCAGGCCCCTTCTGTGCCAAAAGAGCTCTCTTGCGAGAGTGCTGAGCCACCTGCTGCCCTGCACAGGGTTCGAGGCTCCCTCTGGCTCCTGGCGAGCTCCTGTGAGCCCTTGGCCCTGCTAGCTTGCGTGAGTTCGACCGACAGCGGCTCAGGTTGTCGTGGCCCCGTGTTGCCCCCCCCCTTGCGGGGACTGTAATTGGGGTAGGGCGTGGCAGCCCCCCCCTTTGCCACTGTGCTCTCAATGGGCCTCCCTGGCGCCTTGTGTTCCCTGTGCCCAGACGGTGGTCCCTTTCTACAACGTGGGGCTGCTGACCGCGCTCTTTGCCCCCCGCTGCACTGACTCCCTGGCCGGCACCCGACAGCATGCAGTCGACTGCGTCTACAGCCTTTTGTATATCCAGCTGTACTATGAGGGTAAGAGCCAGTGTGTGTGTGTGTGTGTGTGTGTGTGTGTCAAAAGCGTGAGCCTTCCTGGTGGGATCTCTCTGTCCGGCTCCCTTCCTCTCCTCCTCTGTAGGACCAGCCTGGCCTCTGCAATAGTTCGAGGTGCAGGATGCCTTGTGCATCTTGGCATCAGGATCCCTAACAATCTCCCACCCCTTCTGTACCCCGATCTCAGGGGGCCCTGCAGATGCCACCTCCCCAGGAGGGCCCCTTCCATACAATGCCCCTTGCAATCTCCCTCCTGTGACAGACCATACAGGGGCCTTTCTGTTGCCTTTCTGGGCCCTGATGAGGACTTTGCTTCGTCAACCAGCCTTTTAACGTGATTTGCTCCTCTCTCTATCTGGACTTGACATTCCATTCATGTGTTTCTATTGCCAAACTTTACGGAAAGCAATCCATTAAAATCCCAAATTCAACGAAAGAGTACTTTCACCAGGGCTTGCTCCCACCTCCTGGCTCCCACCGGCCTTGTTTTTCCTAGTGGGGAGGAGCAGGGGGGGGGGGAAGCAAAATGAGTCGGAACTGGAGAACTTGATCTCACCCTTTCCCTTGAACTTGCTGCCACTCAGTCCAGTGCCCCCGCCCCCGCCCCCACCCCAAAAGATGAAGTGCAGCGGTTGTGTGGGATGCTGGTTCCTCCTCTGGACAGCAGAGGGGGGTATATCCCCCCCTTTGTGCAGGCAGGAGCTGCTGGGATTGCCAAGGGGGCTTGCAGGGGAGGGGAGAGAGCGGGGGCCGGGCTGACTCTGGGGAGCAGCACCCCTTGCTTTATGGGAAGCCACGCACTAAAGTAACGAAAGCAGCCTCGGGAGATGGTCCTGGGGAGCCTCCAAAGACCTGGCTGCTGCTGCTCTCCGTCCGCACAGGGTTTGCTCGAGATCATAAGGACGAGCCTCTGGAGAAGCTGAAAGCCCTGAAGACCGGCCTGAGAGACCCCGACGTCAACACCCTCTTCCAGGCCTGCTGCAACATAGCCAAGGTGGGACCATGAGATGCTCAGCCTGGGCAGGGAGAGGCGCTTGCTGCCCGGGGGTGTCGGGGGGGGGCTGCCCCTTGGTCTCCTTGCCTGATGAGCTCCTGTCCTCCTCCTCCTCCTCCTCCTCCTCCTCCTCCTCCCTTGCTTGGCCCAACAGGTAATAGCCAAGCGCCTCCCCCCTGACCAGCTGCTCAGCCTCCTCCTCTCCATGCTGGAGGGCTTAGCGGATCCAGACAAGAACTGTTCCCGGGCAGCCACCGTGGTGGTCAACTCCCTCCTGAAGGAGCGTGGGGCTGTCCTGCTGGAGAAGGTGAGGCGCGGGGGGGGGGCTCCTTTGCTGTGGGAGGCTCCCCTCCCTCCTTTTCCTTGGGCTCTTGAATGTCCATGGATACTAGGAGGAAGGCTGTGGGTGCCCCCCCGCCTCCGGATTGGGATCCTGGCTCTTTGCGGCAGAGGCTCGGTGGGCTTGTCTGTGCTGCCCCTTCTTAATCAAAGAAAGGTAGAATTGGAAGGGACACCCACCCCCCACCCCCCACCCCATCCTTGCAATGCAGGCGTCACTACTAAATCATCCCTAGTGGGTGGCCCCCCCAAACTGTCACAGGTGCTTCAGTTGTGATTCCTGCATTTTTGTAGAGGAGTTGTCAGCAGGGGGGGGGGGCTCTGCAGCAGCATTGAGGCAGCGGGGACTCCAGAAGCTCCTCGTACGTGCTCCCCCTAGGGGGGGCTGCTGGGAGCTGAGGGGTCCCTCCCTCCTGCTCTGCCTGTGGGGTGCCTGTCGTGACGGGCTCTGAGCCCCCCGTGCCCCCGTAGGTGCCGGAGATCCTGGCGCTGGTGCACTCCAAGCTGCAGGAGGTGGAGGAGGAGGCTGTCCGGAAGGCGGCCCAGCAGACGGTCCACATCCTGGCCACCCAGCATAAGGCCGCCGTGGTCTCCAGCCTCCTGGGCAACCCTCTGCCCTTGGACAGGTAGGCAGCTCTGCACCCGCGTCCGCTGGAGCCCTTTGGCCAAAGCCTTTGCCGATGCAGCTCCTTCTGGTGGCCTCGCTGCAGTGGGGGGGGGGCCTCTGGGAGAATCTCCCTTCTCTCCCCCCCACGGTAAGGAGGTGGCGCCCAACCCTCAGGAAGGCTCTGGCCAAGGTCAGCCCTGATGGTGCCCAAGGGAGGGTCTCTTTTTCTCTTGCCCCTTCACACTCCTGCTTCCTGCAGCCCAGAGGGTCTCTCCTGCCAGGGGTCTGCGACTGAGCAGCCGGGGCTGGGGGAGCCCCTGTTTCTGGCCGATGCCCGAAAGCGTGGGGCTCCCTGTTCCTCCTGCAGTCTTGGCCTGGGGAGCCTCTGACAATGGCCTCCTCCTCTTCTTCCTCCTCCTCCTCCGTTTCAGCTGCAGCAGCCTCATGTGGCGGGCCCTGGCCTCGGAGCCCCCCCTCGCCACCCAGGTCCTGGAGCTGCTCCTGGAGAAAGTGAACCGGGACGTCCCCTACAAAGAGAACAAGTCCTTCTTGCGGGGCAGCGGCTCGGAGCGCGTGGCCACTTTCTTCCCCCTCGCAGTGAGTGTCCAGCCGGCTTGCTAAGAAGTCCTCCTCCTGCTGCCGCCTCTTCCTTCCACACACCCCCGCCCCCCCCCACACACACCTGGGCTGCTGCTGCCGCCTCCTCCTCCGCTGCCCTCATTTCCTCCCCTCGGGTGTCTGTGCCAGGCCTGGCCCCCTGGAAAAGAGGCCTTGCCATATAATGCCTATTAGCGCTAATCCGCCGGCTCATAAAGGCCCTCTCAGGTGTTCGTCCTCCAGGGAGATCGCTTTGCGTTTTATCCCCCCAAGAAAATAAACGCCGCCGCTTGGCAGCTCTCTGAGCAGGAAAGCAGCTGTGAAAATTTCCTCCTCCACCACCGAACCAGACGCAGATGCCAGCGGATCCGTCATGCTTGAAAGCCGACCCCAGACCCTGCACCCCCCCCCAGCCCACCCCAGGGCCATTGTTTAGGAGCAATCTCCTCTTTCAAGTGGCCACGGCAGCGAGATGTGACACACACACACACACACACATATATTGGGGTGTGCCTGTTGTGGTTGCTTGACCCCGAGGATTTCTGCTTCAGACCTGCCTGTTGCTCTGCAGCCCCAGCAGCCAACACTTGGGGAGCCCCCTCACAGCTGAGCAGAGACCCCAGGAGCAGAGGAGGCCCATCTCTCCACACTGGCTGGCAGCAAAGGCTCCCAGGGTTTCCTTCTAGCCCTGAGCACCCCCCAGGCCCACAGAAAGCCCCAGGGACATTTGAGCGGCCTGCTTTTGGGCCCTTGGGTAGCCGGGCCAGACTCTGCCCCCGCTGCCTGGGCTTCCTGCCCCTCTGGCTCTCGGGGCTGCCTGCTTGAGCGCCCAAGGGTGCCTCTCTCGGCTCTTGGCGCTCCCTCCTAATCTCCCCTCTCCCCCCCCCCTCCAGGCCACATGTGCTCTGCATGAGATCATGTCTGTCCCGGAGTGTGGCCAGGCCATCGTGGGCCTCTATGCTGAGCTCTTCGTCTCCCTCCTGCTCCGCGTCAGCTGCACGGTGGGCGTCCATCTCCCCAAGAACATGCAGTCCAAGGAGAGGAAAAGCGCCGGCCGTGGGAAGCCCCTCTGGCCGCTGGACCCCTGCAGGTACCGCTGGGCCAACCCCCTGAGCTGCCTGCCTCCCCCCCCCCACCTGCCATGTGGAACTGATTTTGTTGGGGATTTGTTTTTTTTCGCCAACATGGCGGCGGCATCAGCAGCAGTAGTGAGGTCTCTGCGCGTAATCGGATGGTTGGGTAATGCGCCACGGCCCATAACGTATTAGGTATGAAGGCAGGCCTGACCCCGGTGGGGGATTACCTCCCCCCTCGCTTTCCACACACTCGCCTCCCCCTAAATCAGGAAATATTAAATCGCTCTTCCTGTTGGAGCCTGGCTTGTGGTTTTCGCCTTCGCATTCTTTGCGTGGTGCGTGCAGAGGTGCGCTCTCTCTCTCTCTCTTTTTTTCTCTCTCTCTTTTTCTCTCGGCTGCCGGGTTGGGTTACGGCTGCCTCTCCAGCAAGGCAGGGAGGAGGTGCTCAATATTGCACAGGCGAGGGAAGCATTTTCCTGAACAAAAATGGAATTTTTGGTGGGGTGGGGGGAGATGCACGTTCCAAGCAGCCTTGCTGTGAGCCTGGCTCTCCCCCCTGCAACACACAGGGCAGCAATGCTGTGCACCCACCGGCCCTGGAGGTGGGGGCAGTGGGGCACCTCTGACCACCTTCTGCACTTCCTCCACCCACTCCCTGCCCCTTTTCAGGGAGGTGGGGCTTGCTTTTGGTTTCTGTGGGGCAGTGTCAGAAGTGGCAGGTGTTTCCCTTGCAGGTGGCTCTGAGTGTCCCCTTGTGCCCCCTGGCTCCCCCTGCCCCCTTGGCCTGGCAGGCAGCGGCTGCACTGGGTGCTCCAATGCAATCGTGTTTCCTGGTGCCACAGCGGCATTCGCATGCCAAGGCCCCTTTGGCATGGGAGGGAAGGGTCCCTTTGCCCGTATGCCTGCGGTGGCGGCTTCTACACCATTTCAAGTTGGCTGCTCCACTTAGAAGCTCGCAGGGTCACCCTCCCTGGGGTGGTGGGTGCCCCTCGCTGGCCTACCGGCAGGCAAGGCACTACTTTGGGGTCGCTGCCCCAACTGTTGGCTTCTTTTCCCTGCGCCAGAGGTGGGGAGCCTGCCGTCCTCCAGAGGTTCTTGGACTCCCAGCAGGGCCAGCGGAAAGGGATGCTGGGAGATGGGAGTCCAGCGACATCCCTGCAGGGCCACAGAATCATCCCCCTCCCCGGTCGGAGTCGGCAAACTCCCTTGGTTTGTTCCACCAGAGCTGTGTCCAGACAGCAAACAGATTCCCAACTGGTTGGCGAGCCGGATCCTAGCAATGGCTGGAGGCACTGGGCAAGATGGGAGTCTCCATGCCAAGTCCCCCCCGCCCCCAGTAGCCAGATAGAGACTGGGTCCAGAGAAGGATGAATTTTAACAAGGAGAAATGTAAAATACTACACTTGGGCAAAAAGAATGAAAGGCACAAATACAGGATGGGAGACACCTGGCTTGAGAGCAGTACATGTGAAGAGGATCTAGGAGTCTTGGTAGACCACAAACTTGACATGGGTCAGCAGTGTGATGCAGCAGCTTAAAAAGCCAATGCAATTCTGGGCTGCATCAATAGGAGTATAGCGTCTAGATCAAGGGAAGTAATAGTACCACTGTATTCTGCTCTGGTCAGACCTCACCTGGAGTACTGTGTCCAGTTCTGGGCACCACAGTTCAAGAAGGATACTGACAAGCTGGAACGTGTCCAGAGGAGGGCAACCAAAATGGTCAAAGGCCTGGAAACAATGCCTTATGAGGAACGGCTTAGGGAGCTGGGCATGTTTAGCCTGGAGAAGAGAAGGTTAAGGGGTGATATGATAGCCATGTTCAAATATATGAAAGGATGTCATATGGAGGAGGGAGAAAGATTGTTTTCTGCTGCTCCAGAGAAGCGGAAACGGAGCAATGGATTAAAACTTCAAGAAAGAAGATTCCACCTAAACAACTTCCTGACAGTAAGAGCTGCTCGGCAGTGGAATTTGCTGCCAAGGAGTGTGGTGGAGTCTCCTTCTTTGGAGGTCTTTAAGCAGAGGCTTGACAGGAGGTTGGACTGGATGGCCCTTGTGGTCTCTTCCAACTCTATGATTCTAAGGGCATCTCTCTCTCTCCTCCCCCTGGGAAGTCACTGGAGGAGAGCAGGCTGCCCTCCTGGTCTGTGTGCGAATGCTGACCCCGAATCCTATCCTCCCCTCGTATTTTGGGTTTAGTGTGACAGGACAATGGACGTTTTCCAGATGTCCGCGCTCTGCTCATGGCGCAATAATCCCACCCCCATAAAATGCTAATGCAGGCGAAAGCTCCTCTGAGCAGCAGCGCCAGCCGCTCTGGACTTCTCAGCGTTGCGTCCGACAGCCTTGAGCACCTCCAAGGGGCGCCTGGGGTGGCAGGAGCTGTGGATGCGGCCCCTCTCCCCCCACCCTCACCTCTCCTGCCCTGTGAGGGGGAAGAAGGTGCCAAGAGGGACTCGGGGGGGCATCAACCTTCTCTCTCTCTCTCCTCCCAAGCTCTGCAGTGGAGACCCTCAAGGCCATGCTGACGCAGGGGGGCAGCGAAGAGGTTGCCAAGGCCGTGTCTGCCTCTGGCGGCTGGGAGTCCCTGCGAAGCGTGGAGAGGCACCATGATGGCGTTGCCGTCCTGGCCAGGTGAGCGGGTGGGTGGCAGGCAGAGGAGGCTCTGCTCCTGGGGCCGCCCTGGATGGGGGGAACGTGGCTCAGCTGGAAGAGCCCGGGGCCCATTCCTGGACTCTCGCTAAGCCTAGTTAGGCCAGGAGCGGAACGGGCTCTTGTGTTGAGATGCTTGCTGCAATCCCAAGAAACCTGTTTGTTGATCCCAGGGACAGACACCTGTCTGCTTCCTTAGTGCCAGGGGAGGAGGGCAGGCCGTAGAATTGCAGGACTGGGAGGGGATCCCTGAGGGTCATCTAGTCCAACCCCCTGCAGTGCAAGAATCATTGGTTGATCTGCTTCTGAAATGTGAGCTGGGGGGGAGCTGTTGCCCTGGGGGCGGGCAGCGTTCAGTCAGTCCTGGTCATCTCTCTTTGCCCCCCCCCAGGCTCTTGGCTACTGAACCTCCCAGTTTGGCCCTGGGACTGAGCAGAGCCCGTGGGTTCAATAGCCAATGCGATGGCAGGGAGACAGGAGAGGAAGAGCTGCTGGGCTGAATCTCTCGTCAAGGGCTGCGGAGTCATTGGGAGGGGGGGGGGAAGCAGTGGCGGAGATGGGAGCCCCCTCCCCTCACGCTTCCCAAGGAGCAGAGCTGGCATGGGGTGTGTGTGGGGGGGCAGCTGCCCCCTATGTGGCAAGAGGCGATCTCAATTGGGGTGGGTGCCCTTTCCTCTCACAGCGCCATGGCAAAGCACGCTGGGCCCAAGCTGCCCCTGATTGTGAAGACCCTCTCCCCCATGCTGAACAGCATCTATGACAGCCAGCGCTTGACCACCACGGCCTTCTTTGCGGAGGTGGGTCCATGGAGGGACCGGGGTGGGGTGGGGTCCTGCTGCTGGGCCTTAGCCAGGGTGGGCAAGGCAGTCATGAGAGGGAAACTCTGCAAAGGGGGAGACTCCCAAGAGCTTTGAGTCTGGCCGCGGCTGTGGGTGTTGTGGCCATAGACCCTGCACCCCCCCCCAACACTCCAAATATTCTGATTTGTCCTCTCTCTCCCCCCCCCCAGTAGTAGGCTGGTAGGAATGTGGCCAAGGGTGCCCCTCCCTAGCCAAGGCTGCAGTAGCAGCAGCTGCTGTTTAATGGGAACAGGGGAAGCTGCCTTCCCTTGTCCAAGACCTTTGCTCCTTCTTGCTCTCTATTGCCCACACTGACTGGCAGCAGCAGCAGGAACTGTTGCCAGTGGGGACTGCACCTGGGACCCACCAGAGGGGAGCCTGCCCCTCAGCCCCAGGAGCTAGCAAAGCATCATCGCTCCTGAGACTTGCCACCCTGAGGAATGAAGTCCACCCCACCCCCACCCCCCGCTGCTGCTGCTGTAACCCCTATATCTCCTTGCCTGACTCCCCACCTCCAACTGGGATTTCCAAATGGCCTTTGTTACACAGAGCAGCCCCCCCCTTTGTTGCTGCCCGGCTCGATCCTGGCTCATAAACCACCCTTTTGCATCTCCGCTGACGGAGTGGCCTGGGATTGAGTGACGGGGAGTCCTGTGGCTGGACGTGGGCCCAGAGCCGGAGGGGCAGGTGGGCTGCCTGCCTGGGCCTGCTGTCCGGCCGAGGCTTTAAAATAGGAGCTCTGAGGAGCAGGCGCCTGCGGTCCCCTAGCCCCCTCAGGAAGGTGGTGAGGTGTCAGCTGCTTGGGTCCCTCTACTCTCACCCGATGTGCCAGGGACGGGGGGGGGGGGGGCACAGGACTGGCCTTGGTCCTTCTCCCTTCTGGCCTGACCCTGGGGAGCCTCCTGTGGAAGGAGGGGGGCCCTGGGGCGCCTCAAGGGGAGCTGCAGACTCCGACTCTGAGCTTGTGGCCCTGGGGAGGTGTCCCTTCCTTTGCCCACCCCCGAGAGTGGGCAGGTCTGCTGGGGAGGGTGGCCGGTGTGTCTCTGTACTCGCCGCTTGTGCCTTTCAGCTCCTCAGCAGCAACGTGGTGAACGACCTGGTCCTGCTGGCGTCCGTGATGGACAGCATGACGGCCCGGCAGAGGGACCCCTGCACCTCAGTGCGGATGCTGGCCCTGCGGGGCTTGGGCAACATGGCTTCAGGCTCGCCAGAGAAGGTGAGGGCGGATACCAGCGGATGCCCGCTCCCGGGAGGGCCCCCCTCTGCTTTCCCTTGAGCTTCCCTCCACCCCAATCTGCCAGGACGAGGCCGCTCTTCCTTGAGCAGAGCGGGCACAGGAGGGGTGCCAGGGTGGGCTTTGGCCCTGGCCGCCTCTAGCTCAGTGCTGCCCCCCTGAGGCGCTTGGGCACACCCACCCCTGACACTGATGGTGCCTGGTGTGTGTGTGTGTCCCCTCCGTCCCCCCCGGGTGCAGGTGAGGCGGCACGGGGCTCAGCTCCTGGCTTCCATGATGAACGGCCTGGATGACAAGGACGACCCCCACAGCCTGGTGGCCCTGGAAGCCATGGGGGGCCTTGCCAAGATCCTGGGCTTTCTGGAGGAGAGGGACGTCCGCTCCATGCTGCTCCACATCGCCATCCGCATCCGGCCGTTCTTCGATAGTGTAAGCGCTCTGGGAGGAGGAGGTGGCCTGGATGATGCCCTGGCTGAGGGGCTGCAGGCGCTGGGGCAGAAGGCAGCTCAGCCCCTGGGGGAGGGAGAAACAGCAAGCCAGAGCTCTTCCTAAGGCAGGTTTTGGGTCCTTCCCTGATGGTGGGGGATGGAGGGGATCCTGGTTTGTGGCTGTGGGGGAGCTTGTGTTTGCCACCCTGAGGCGGCTGGATGGCAGAGGATGGGGCAGCTTTCGCCACAGCCCAACATCTGGCGCCGCTTCGCTTGCAGGAGAAGCATGAGCTCCGCCGGTCGTCCATCCTCCTCTTTGGCCACCTGACCAAGTTCAGTGCCGGCAGCTGCGAAGAGGCTTTCTTTGAGCAGATCCTGAACGGGCTGGTCACTCTGCTGCTCCACTTGCAGGACCCAAAGCCAGAAGTCGTCAAGGTGCGCGTCTCTTCGGTCGGAGGGGCTGTGGCTGGCATTGGGGGGGGGGAGATTTGCTCTTGGGGCAGCTCACAGGCAGCCACCGTGTCCTCCTTGCAGGCTTGCAAGTTTGCCCTGCGCCAGTGTGGCCCCAGCATGGGCTGCGCCGTCCTTTGCGACATGTTCCAGAACCACCTTCATGAGGACCGGAGCCTCCACTATGGCGAGTTCATGAATGACGTCTGCAAACACCTGGTGAGTATGAAGCGGGGGCCGGGGTAGCTGAGACCCTGCCGGAGCAGAGCACATGGCCCCCAAGCCCTCCCTCCGAAATAAATGTGTTTACTTTCCCTCTTTGTCCAGAGACCCCCCCCTTCCTCCCCAGGCAACTGGCAGACACCTTTCCAAATTTTACCGAGTCTGTCTCTTTATCCTCATCTACCCCCCCCCTTGTGTCTCTGCTGTACCTCTAGCTCTTAACATTTTGTAAATCACTTGGATATTTTTCTAGCGAGTGCCAAGCAATGATACTTTAAAAAAGCAGTTAAAAGGCAAGAGAAACCACCTTGGTTTATGCCAGGCCAGATCCCCACTGAAGCAGTTAGCCTCACACAGCTCAATGGCAAAGAGCAGCCTTGGGGCCCTGGCTGAAAAGGCCCCGTTGCTTGTGCCCATCTTCCGAGTCAGACGCTGAGCAGAGCCTTGGATATTTGCCCTGAGAGCTCAGCCAGGTTCACGGGGGTGGGAGCCGTTCTTGAGAGGTCCTGTTTAGGGCTTTAAAGGACTCCAAAGTGTGTTGGGGAACAAATGGGGCACCCAATGGAAGCAGAACATCCATTGGTGGTCTTGGTGATGTTGGGAGGGGTAGGGGGTGGGTGGGGAAGAGAGAAGTCTCTGCTGCTTCCTTCCTCCAGCTCTGATGGGGCCGGCGGGGGGGGGGGCGCAGGTGGATGGACTCTCCTCCTTGGGGGGGTGTCTCCCCTCCAGTGCCAACTGCTCACCTCCGCTGGGTCTCCCCTCCCTCCCTCTTGGGCAGATGCAGTATTACCCCGACACGCTGAGTCGTCTGGTGGCCACAAACCTCTTCTACTTCAAGAGCAACTGGCCGGACATCCGGGCGGCTGCCCCCCTGTTCGTAGGTGAGGTGGGCAAGGGGCACCCTGGGCAGAGCGATTGGTTCCTGGCCACCCCTTTGTCCCCCAGCTGGGCATCAAGGGATTTGCCCCTTGTGTTGCCCGGAGCATCACCCTCTTGCCCTTCCCCCCCAGGCTTCCTTGTCCTCCATGTTGACAGAGAGCACAGCCAGCAGCTGGACCTGGATGAGCTCATTGCCGGTGAGTCTTAAGGGCTGGCGCAGGACGCTTTGCTGCCTGAGGTCTTCCCCCTCCACCCAGGTGGTTCCTGGTGCCCAAGGCCAGCTCCTGTCCCTTTGACAGCTGAGGCTGGTCCTTCCCGCTGTGTTCTCCCCCCCCCTTCTCTGCCAGTCAAAATGGAACACTGCTACTCAAGACAAGTGATGCGGTACCCTTTCAGCCTGGCTGGGGTGAGGGTGGCAGCTCCTGGGGAGGTTTTGCTAGGTTTGCCCTGTGCCCTTGCAGCTGGGCGCTGGGGTTCTGTGGCAGAGGCAGCCTGTGGAGGATGCAGGTGGCAGAGGCTGGCAGGGAAGTGTCTCCCTCTGAGGCCGCCTACAGATGTCAGCTCAGTTTCGCTCCACCTCCAAGGCAGCGTCTGCCTTGACACCCATCTCGGAAAGAGGTCGAAAATGCAGGTCACGGACCCAGCATGCGTGCTGCGCTAATGGGCCACAATGTTCTCATTTTCTTCCTGGGGACCATCACCCCCTTTATTGGTCTTTCTATACAAGGAGGTGGTTGAGACTACGAGGGTTGGGTCTGTGGGGAGGTGGGAACTGGAGAGAGCTGGAATCCTTCCTGGCAAAAACCCTGCAAAGTGCAGACAGCACCCGGCCAGGGACCACCCGGGCATTGCAGGCGAGGGCTGCCAGTCCTTTGGGTGGGACCTGAGGAGACTGGGTGGGGGGGCACCTGGACCTCTGGCCGCACTCGGGTGTGCTGGGGCTGGAGACCCAGCAATGTGAAGTGGGGCGATCGGGCACACAGACATGCCCGGCGCAGGTCCCTCCCTGAGCAGGGATCTGCCCTGCAGCGGAGGAAGCCAGTTGGAGTAACGAACTTTCCTGGATTTTGGGGCTGTTTTTCCTTGTCAGCAGTGACCTCATCGCTTAGAGTAAGACTCGGAAAATCTCTGCGCTTTCCAGCAGAGCTTAAAAACCACTAAAAAAGGGAAAACTATCTTTCCGTTGGCTGTTGGAGTGGTCCTGAAGAGAGGCCCGTCTGTTTGCAGTAGTGGGGGGGGGGATGCAATTTGGGAGCGGGGAGGCCAGGCTCCGGATGGGGTCACCACAGCTTCCCGTATTGAGCGGGAGGCGCTCTGCCTGCCAGCGCCCCGTCTCTCCCCCCCCCCCCGGAAAGCTCCTGCAGCTGGCCAGTGCTGAGCCACGGGAAGCGGCTCTGCACATAAATCAGGCCGCCTCGTTCGCTCTGCAGGGACCGAGAGTCTCGGATTTGCAGTGTAAACATGCTACTGGAAAAATATTATTGTATCTCTGCTGCTTAAGAGGAACTCTTGGCGTGTGCTCCCCATCGCGGTTGGGTCTGTGCCAGCAGGCGGAGCGGCTGAGCGCCCAGGGCCCTTCAGAGGCTCTGGTGGGGTTTGCCAGACTGCGCGCTGGCTTTTGCTCATTGCCCTCCAGGTCACAGAGTGGGGGTCTGGCTCCCAAGCAGGATAGGGCCCAGTCCAGGAGTGAGGTGGATCCAGGCTGGGGGTCTTTGGGGTGGAGGAGTTTGAGGATAATAAAGGCCACTTGGGCCCAAGCTTGGGGAGAGTGTTGTTTGGCTTGTTGCTCACAGGCTCTGCTTCCCCCCCCCCCCCAGCTCTGACTGTGCTGCTGAAGGATCCCGTGACAGCCGTGCGGGTGAAGGTGGCCGAGACCCTGGGCCGCCTCGTCAGGATTGTTTGAGGGCCTCCAAGCACCCCGTGTGGGACCCCGGCAGGACATGTAAAGGAGTGGTCTTCACCGGACAACTTTCTTCCCTGCTGCACCTCAAACCCGCCTTGGCAGGAGGCCCCTTCCAGGCACCTCACGTCTTCCAGAGCACTCGCTGAACGCCGTCCGTGTGGGGCAGGGGAGGCCCACGACCCCAGGACTCTTCCGGCGCCACGACCCCCACTTGTACAGTCCATAGTCACGTGTTCCAAGTGCACCCCCCCCCCCGAGGGACAGGCCAGAGCTGCTCTGCATGAGCCGGCTGGTCCAGGCACCAGAGCACAGAAAAACCCTTTCCAGTGCTGCCTCTTCTACAATCCCCCCCCCACGGGCTTCTTCCTCTCTCCCCCCCATCAGGTGTGGACTGTCTGCTCTTCTTAACACGGATCTGGGACTTTGGGGAGAAGCAGGGGCACTTCTCCCATTGTGCACAGAGGAACTGGCAAGACCCCCTCCCGCCCTTTCCAAGAGCTTCCACAGGTTCATCCATTGTTCCTCTCAGTAGAATTTGTACATAAAACCAGACAACCTATTTTTAATAAAGTATTTGCTTCTCAGAAACGCAGTGTCAAGGCTTCCTTGGCTATTGGGGACTAGTACTTTGCATAGGATTTTGTAGAGCTGCTCTGGAGGGTAGGACTCGAACCCATGGCTTCGAGTTACCAAAAAGGAGATTCTGGCGAAAGGTCAGGAAGAACTTTCGGAGAGTAAGAGCTGTTTGACAGTGGAGCAGACTCCCTTGGGAGGTGGGGGGGCCTCTTTAAGCAGAGGTTGGATGGCGTCCTGACAGGGACGCTTCAGCTGAGATTCCTGCACTGCAGCGGGTGGGACTAGATGACCCTCAGAGCCATGCATAAGGTGTAAATAGGTATAGAAATTGAATTAATAATAAAAGTAGGCAGGAAGACCTTCCTTGAGGCCACCGTCAGCTCTGCCCTCTATTTTTAGGATTCCTTCCTTTCCTGGGACAAAGGAGCCCATCCACAATCGTGTATCTAAACCATTTAATCATAAAACTAGCATTGCAGGCTTCAGTCTCTGCCCAGGGCGTTTCTGCTGCCCTGGGAAAGCGAGTCAGGAGGTGCAGCCCCACCCGGGGAGGGAGGTTACGTGAAGAGCCGGACGGTGGCATCTGCGCCTGCAGAGAAGACCCAGGGCTGGCTGGGGTGGAAGACGACGTCCAGGACCCCCAGGTCATGGGTCAGCGCGTGGCCCTTCAGCACTTTCACCGGAACAATGAGCGGATTCTGAAGCAGGTCGCTGCATTGGGGGGTGGGGGGAGAAGAGTTTGATTGATTCCCTCTCACACACTGGCCCTTATGCAGGAGGGTTCCCCCCAACAATCCTTCCACTCCCCCCCCCCCTACTCACTTGTAAACCATGCCATGGCAAACGATGACGCTGCCGTCGTCTGAGCCAGAGGCAAAGAGCGGGTAGTGCGGGTGGAAAGCCACGGCCCTCAGCGCTGCCTTGTGGTGCCTGCCGGGAGAGAGAAGGTCAACCTCATCCAGCCACGGCGGTGCTCCTCTGTTGCTTCACAAGCCCCAGCGGGAGAACCTCCGCGCAAGGAAAGGGATGGGGGATTTCTTTGCCTCAGGCTCTCACCCCTCCTGCTGCCAGCAAGCGTGTGTGAGGAGAGGGAGAAGCAGTAGATCTGCACAGAAGTGAGTCTACAATGGGCTAGAGGCAGGGAAGATTCAGACAACCCAAAGTTCTATAGACTGGAGATGCATCCAACTTCCACTGGGAGGCGACAGCTGGAGTGGATACAGGAGGGGGCTAAACCTGCATGCCCACCTCTGCAGCCACGGGAGGGGGGGGGCAGGAAGAGGGTGTCACCTTGCCAGTCAAGGGCAACAGCAGCAGGTCTCTGGGCGGTGGGAGTGGGAAGCCTAGAGGCCCTCCCCCAAGATCCGTCTTGGCCCTGCACCCACCCCTGGCTTCTCTGCTGACTGACCTCAGCACCCGGTAGGGCTTGGTGGACAGGTCCAGATCAAACCAGGCGAGTTTGCTGTCGTAGCTGCCGCAAATCAGGTTGTCACCTAAGGGGGGAAGGAAGCAGGGAGCCTTCAGCAAGGGCCGATCCGCCTAAGGGCGCCTAGGCGCTGCAGCGCCAGTGGGCGAGGGGAGGCATAACGCAGAGTCCTCTGGGGTAGCCGGCAGGCATCTCCCCCTTGGAGGACCCACCACGTCCATCCTATGTGCCAAGTGGGTCTTCTCCGTGGACACCGCTGCTGCTGCTGCTGCCCAGGCTCCGCTCACCTGCCGGATGGAGGGCCACACTGGAGACCCACTGGCAGTTGGCGTGCAGCTTCTTGGTGAGCTCCTGCTTGAGGAGGTTGTAGACACGGATGAAGCGCTGCGTGGCCACGAAGAAGAAGGGCCTCAGCGGGTGGAAGAGGACGCGCTGCACTTGGCCCTTGCTGCGCTGGAAGGGCGCCTGGCTCCAGCGCTTGCTGGCCTGGTGGATCAGCACCTGCAGGTGGCTGTTGTCCTGCACCACCGTGGCAAAGTAGTCACCTTTTGCATGCCAAGTCACCTGCTTCAGGGGCTGAGGGAGGGAGGGAGGCAAGACAAGGCTCTGTGTGTGTGTGCAGGCAAACAACATCACACACACAGTTTCTTAGATGCAACATAAATAAGGTTCCTAAGCAGAGAGGTGGCTCCCCTCCTTGCTTTGGGCTTAGCAGAGCAGGCATGAGGCTAGTGGGCAGAGAGGGTCCACGCCCCCCCAGCAAAGGCCTCCTCCCACCCTGGGCTCCAAAGCCCCCCTTCCTCTCCTCGGGTACCTTTCCATGCCGGACAATGAGCCGCACTCCCCGGCTCCTCTCCTCTCCCGTTGCCTCCTCCCAGGTGACAGGCTGTGGCCGCTCCTCCTCGGGGGGGACGTAGGAATCCAGGAGCTGGTCCGTAGCTCCATACAGCAGCTTGTCTCCAAGGCTGGGGTTCACCAGTAGCACCGACTGCTCCCTGCAAGGCAGGGAATGGAAAACAAAGGTGAGCCTGGGGGGGACGGACGGATGGACGGGACGGGACATTGTGCTTGCTGAGTCCCAGGGGTGCAGAGAAGCAACGGTCCCAGCCATGGCAGCCTGGAGCTGCCTCTGAGGTGGGTCTGCAGAAGCCACCAGGCAAAACCTGGGGTGTGGCACAAGGACACCCTCACTGGGCGGGATCAGAAGGGGCTCCTCGAGTCCCACGTCCTGGGGCTAGTTTCACAGGCTGTTCTGAAAGCTGCCAAAAGGGGGCATGCAAACATTTTAACAGAAGAAAGCAGAGGCCTGCCAGATGTGCCACAGGTTGCCCACAAGCAAGACACGATGGGAGCAGCCCTCTTCTGCTGTCCACCCGCCCAAGCCTTTTGGTGGCACAGGCTGCCTCTGCCCCTGGACCTCCCATCCAGCCACTCTGCGCAAGACGGTCCTTCCTCCGTGCAGGAACCCTGGCAGCCCTCTTTCGGAGCTGCCTAAGCGGGCGCTCAGCACATCTTGCAGCAGCACCAAACCCCAGGCAGGGGGGACCTGCTGTGTGAAGAAGGGGCTCTTCCTCTGTCTCCTGCGTCTCCTGGCAAGCAGCTTCATGGGGTGACCTCCCTCTCCCTCTCCCCCTGCCCTGAGTTTGAGGATCCTGGGGGTGTCTGTGCATTTGTCCTCTGGCTCTCCTCTCTCAAGAGTTCACAAACTACGCTGCCACCTCCCCCACTACTTCAGAGTGGCCCCATGCAGAAGGGCCCCAGTGTCTTCCCCATGGCAGGCAACCTTCCCAGCAGCACCGTCTCCTTCTGTTGAGGAGGGGGCCAGAACCATGCTCAGCATCTCTAGCTGAGCTGCCAGGAGGTTTGCATAAAGGCCCTGCCAGGGTGACATGGGCCGTTTTGTTTGTGACCGCTTCCCTAAGGATACCAAGCATGAGCCGGCCTTTCCCTTAGGATCCCTTTTGTGCTATTCACCCAGCCAGAAGAGCCCCGTCCGCTGATCCTTCAGAGACCCTGCTGCCTTCCCTCCTCCGCCCTGAATGATTCTCCGCCTTGGCTGCTCCCTGGGTGCCCCTGGTCCCAGAAGGGAGAGGGTACTCACACAGCAATGCCCACGAGGCAGACGGTGGGGTTGGGGTTCCAAGCCAAGCTCTTCACTGCGCCTTCCACTGGGAGGGTCTTCACACACCGTGCCGTGCAGACCTCCCAGAACTTCACCGTCCCGTCATCGGAACCTGCACAAGCCCAGGCAAGGGTGAGAGTGGCCAGAGGGCTGCCTGCCTCTTCCCAGAGGGTAAGGGGCCCCTGCTCCCCTCCCCACCGAGAAGCGGCTTGTGCTCCCGGTGCCCGTCCAGAGCCACTGCTTACCTGAGGCCAGCCACTGTCCACTGGGGGAGACGCTGAGGCAGCGCACCAGGCTGGTGTGGCCACGATAGACCTGGCGAGAGAAAGAGGGGAGTGAAGCCGGAGTGGAAAGTGGAGCAGGCAAGGCTGGAATGATGGCCCAGAGACTTCTCACACTGCGCTCTCACTGCCCACTCCATTGAATAGGGCTCCGGGGGGGGGGGGGGGAGCGCAGTACTAGACCCCTGGCTGCCTCTTCCCTCGTTTACAGTTAGGACTTGCCCTTCTTATACCCTGCTCCCACCCACAGCATAAAAGCTGGAGAGGGAAGCAGAGGGGGCGCTGCCTCCCCTTGGTGGGGTCCCTCGAAAGCCTTACCAAGGCCTGCACGGTGGGGAACGGCTGCAGATCACGCGGCTTGGGCAGTTTGGGGATCAAATCCTCAGGATCCACATTGACCTAGGAGAGAAGGAAGCTGTGAGCAAACAGCATGCAAAAGGCTTCCACCTTCCATGGGGCCCTCTGCTCCAGAAAGGCCGCTTACCGTAAGGGGAGAGGCCAGACTCTTTTGTGCAGGCTCCCAGCAGGGCATATCCCTGTAAGGAGAGGTCTGCCTCTGGAAGCCAAGCTGACCTTTGCAGTCTCAAACCCTACCCCTCTCCTGCACACCAGCATCTCCAGTCCTGCCCCTTAACTGCCTTGTGTACCAGTACATTTTACGGATGTGTTGTCTATGGAACTACAGGTGTGTTTAATGGTTTGATGGAACTGTTCAACTGCGGGTTTTAATTTGGTGTGGATTTAGTACTTGCAAGCTGCTTAGAAGCCATTTGGGCAGGTGAGTGGCATATTCCAGGGCCACCCCCCGGTGGGCCTTGGTCCCAGTCCACCTGCATTCCTGGCCGCCCCCACCCTGGCCGAGACCTGCACCTTCTACATACCCGCATCTTCCTCTGGCGTGGGCAGAGGTATAGGTCCAGGCAGCGCTCAAAGCGCTCGTGGATGAAGCGGGGGTAGGCAGGCACCCGGCGCAGACAGTCATGCCGGCGGGGAACAAAGCTCAGCTTGCGCTCCGAAGGCTCCTGTTGCTCCCAGGCCAGCTTCTGCAGGAAGAGGGAGAGAAAGAGACCGAGGTCACCTGGAAGTAGAAAAGCGGGTGGGACCCCAGGAGACCCTCTGCCTGTTCTGCCTCCCCACCTGACTCTCTTTCCCTGATCCAAACACACACCCGCCCCGGCCACCCCCATCCTGCTCCACCTCCTGCTGGCTCACCTCTTCCTCAGTGGGGAGGTACTCTGGCGGAGGGTTGTATGATTCCTCATGGCCGGGCAGAGGGAGCTTGGGAGCGGGAACATGCATCTTGTGCCGCCCCAGGATGGAGTTGGGATCTTCTTGAGCCCAAAGGTCGTAGAAAGCAGGCGTGTCCTCCTTGGGCTTCCGGGGCTTGATCCAGCCCATCTTGATGGCGTGGACCAACCTGGAGACCTGCAAAGGGGGACCTGCTCAGCAAGGAAGCAGCTCCTGGACAAGGCCTTTGGAGCCAGGAGAGAGAGCTGCCTTGGGAAGAGGCTGCCTTCCTTGTGCTCAAGGTTCCCCTTGGCAAGGGCCTGAGCTGATGCCTCTCTATTCCTCAAGTGGGGCCACAGCATCGCCTCCTTCCGAGGAACCTGCTTTTTAACACTCGCAATTTGATTTCCTTGTTTTCCTGTGTTCCAGGCAATAAACCTTCTTCTTGATCAGGTACATTTAAGCTTTCCTAACTGCCTAGATGTTGCTTTCCCTGCATGCTAGCAGCGAGTCTTTTCAGGGGCAGATAGTGCTGGCAAGCCCTCCAGGGCCCCTTGCTGGACCCAGAATTGGCCCAGGAACGTTTAGGACCAGGTGCCTCCACCTGCCTGGGGAGCAGAGGTCAGGCTTTGCACTGAGTGGATGTCTCTTCTGACCAGGCTTGACCAGCAACATCTTGGTGTGCAGCAGCAGCTGCTGTAGCCAGTTCTGTGCCCTGGCTTCCGTGCCCAGAGCCAAATGCTCACTGTAGCCAGGAGGAAGAGGTGGCTCAAGGCATTTCCAGCATGGGGGTCCTCAGGGGCAGGGCTGCCCCCGGGGTATACTGATTGGGGGGGGGGGTCCTTCTCTCCACCAGGGTGGGCCCTCTAGTTGGGGAGGAGCATATGGGGATTAATGAGAGCACCTCAAGAGATCTGGGTAGGACTCCAGCATGGCTTGGAGATCCAGGCCTCATAATGCCTGAATCTTCTGCCCCCCCCGCCCCCGTGCTTGATGGGAGACGCCTGGCCCAGACCCCTCCCCTCCCTCCCCTGCTTACCTTCTCCTTCTCAATGAGGGAGGGGATGAAGCTCCGCTTGTCGGCTGGGCGGTTTGTCACAGGATGGATCATCACTTGGCTGCTGAAGAAGTCGATGGCGGGCTGCAAGAGAGACGGGGCTTAGGAGGGCGGAGCTGAAGAGTGGCGGGGGGAGAGGAGGAGCCTCATTGCCATTGGGAGGCAGGCCTTTCCTTACCTCGTAGGGGTTGAAATTTACATCCCCAAACTGGCCCCTCTGGAGACGGTGCACCAGATCCACCTGCTCGTCAGACAGCTTGACGTCCACTCCGGTCATCTTGTCCTGGACAGTCCGCCTGGGGTGGGGTGAAAGGGGAGGGTGAAAGGTGTGTGTTGGGGGGGCGCAGACAGGCTGCCCACCCTGCCGACCAGCCCTTGCTGGGCACAGGTGGCAGAAGTATAAGGGCCTGAGTTGTTGGTAGGACCCAAGTCTCGGGCTAGCCCTGTGGTGGGCACACTTGGTCAGTCTCAGCCCTGTCTGTAATGACACTGGCTGACTTTCTGGGGCAGCTGCAAAGACGGGTGGGATAATGCTGCACATGAAGCACTTGGGATGCGCAGAGGACATGACTGGACTGCTTGGTGTTTCCCCCTCCCTGGTCTATCCTCTGCCAGCTCAGAGCCCCTCACCAGTAGTCAGGGCTCTCCATCTTCTCCAAAAACTTGTCCAGCTCATCCTTGGTGCGGATGGGCCTGTAGATCTTCTTCCCATCCAAGTCATAGCCAATGTGGGGGAAGTCCTGGTACCACTCCACGGGGATGTTCCCCACTGTGTTGCGGATGTCCTGGAGGAGGAAGAGGGCGAGGGATAAGAGCAAAAGCCAGCTCTGGAGGCCTGAAGGCACCTGCTCAGGTTCAGGGGAAGTTCTGGAGGGCATTCTGCCAACGTGGGGATTCAGGGCACAGTCAGACAATGGCTGCGCTCCTTTATCTCAGGTCAGGGACAGAGGGTGGCGCTAGGGAAGGAGTTGTCGTTGCGGCACTCCTTGGTGTGTGGAGTGCCGCAGGGTGCAGTCCTTTCCCTGATGTTTTTCAATATCTTTATGCGTCCCCATGCCCAGATTGTTGGGCTGGGTTGTCATCAATATGCATTTTTCCATCTCTGCCATATTAAGCACTTGGTCCCTTACTGACGGTCACCTCCAGGCTTGATTACTGTAACTCGCTCTACACGGGGTTGCCCTTGAAGCTGACCCAGAAACTCCAGCGGGTGCAAAATGCTGCAGCGAGGCTCCTTACGGGGTCCTTGCTGCGGGATCACATTCATCCAATGCTTTAGCAGCTGCACTGACTCCCGGTGGAGTACAGGGTCGGGTTTAAGGTGCTGGTTTTGACCTTTGAAGTCCTATGTGGCCTAGGACCCTCGTACCTACGGGACCGCCTCTCCTGGTATGCCGCGCAGAGGAACTTAAGGTCCATAAATAACAACACTTTGAAGGTCCCAAGCCTCAAGGAGGTTAGATTGGTTTCGACTAGGGCCAGGGCCTTTTCAGCCCTGGCCCCGACGTGGTGGAACGCTCTGTCACAAGAGACTAGGGCCCTGTGGGATTTGACATCTTTCCGCAGGGCCTGCAAGATGGAGCTGTTCCACCTGGCCTTCGGCTTAAGACTCCTCTGACCCCTTATACGGGATTTGGTATACAAATTTTTCCTTGGCTTTTTTGCTGGTCCATGTAGGACCAGCATGGATAGCTGGCTCGGGTGAATATCTGATGTTTCCTCTCTTTATGGTCTTGATTTATGGGCTACTACTAAAATGAAGCTGCATTTTAAGCTGTAGCCCTGGCCAGGGAGGACGGGGTATAAATAAAATTATCATCATCATCATCATCATCTCTCACGCACACACATCCCACAATGGCATGTCCAAACCTGCTCCCCTCCCTCACCCATGAATGGGCTCTTGCAGGATGTCCAAGGGAAACCAAGACTGCTCAGCACCACCCCTGGCTTGGCCTCAAATCCTGACTGCACCCCCAAACCAGGCAGGGTGGATGCAGAGGCACACAGAGAACCACAATGCCTGCTGGCAGCCTCTCCCTACCCTGCTGGTTTGCAGCTGGCGCCATCTGGTAGGGGCAGCTTCATAAGGGAGCCAGGTGTGCCAGAATGATGAGGAGCAGCAGCCACCACAGGTGAAGAGGGGGCAGGGCGATGGGTTGGCCTAGCCTGTATCACAGACTTGGAGGGATGCTTCTGAAGACCTTCTCAGGGGACCATGAAAATGCCACCAGATGCAACCGGCTTCTCTCCTCCCTCCTGACAGCGTGCAGGAAGGCGGCCCTGCTTTGTATGCAGAAGTTCCCAGATGCGATCCCTCCCTCTCCAGTGAACAGGACCAAGGAGCAGGGCTGGGAAAGACCTCTTTGCAGCTGAAGAGGCTGCCTGTTGGAGAAGACAGCATGGGCCTAAGTGGGCTGCCCTGGCACAAGGCAGCCTCCAAGCCAGCAATGCCAGCAGGCAGGCCTCCCGCCAGGGGGCAAAGCATCCTCTTCTGGCTCCTCATCTGCCTCTCTTTCCAGCATGGCCACCCCTCGGTTCCTCTGCCGGGGTGTGTGTGGGGAGGTGGGAGGCCGGCATCTGGCAAATGCCGAAACAGGGCTGGGTGGGTTACGCTCAGCTGCTGCCTCTAATGGCTCCATGATTGGAACCACGGCCAGGGCGCCACCACCGAGCGCGGCAAGCGGCTCATTAAAGGCAGAGCTGGGGATTTATGAGCGCCCTTCACAAACTTGTTAAAAGAAAGAGGGGGTGGGGGTGGTCAGCAGCCGCGCGCAGAGGAGGGAGCCTCACACTTTCCAGCACTCGTAGGGCTGGCAGCCCCCAGCCCTCGGCTCGGCCAACTCCGCATCTGCTGGGACTCCATCTTTGCTGGGTGGGCCTCCGGCTGGGAAAGCAGAACTCAGTCTACACCCCCCGCCCCATGGTGGCAAAACCACCATCACCACTGTGAGCGTGTGCAAGTGTAGCATCTTGACTTGCCAAAGGACACTGCTGGAAACAGATCTGGAGAAGCACGTCAAGGCAGAGCATGTGTCCAAGAATGCAATGTGCCCAAGGTTTGGTTTCAGGCACAGGCGCTTGCAGAGACCTAAAGCTCTTTCCCCCAAAGAGGTGGGAGGTGTCACAGCCGTTCATTCATGGGCTCCTCAGCTCCATCCAGAACATTTCACCCAAGTGGAACCCAAAAGGCCACTGCAAACCACACAAGTTTGGAGACCTAACTGAATTGACCATTTTGGCATGCTCTGGAAAGACAGAGCAGGAAGCAGGAGAAGCACCTCATGTGGCTTTGGGTGTGAGATTGGAGGGCACCCCAGGGAGCACATGTGGTGATGGGGGAGAGTGAAGAAAAACAGACAGAAGCCCCTTCCCAGAGGGGGTGGGGGTGGAGATAAATAGATCGATCTCCTTGTTTGACTTCTTACAGCCATTGCTATCTCTCTCTCCCACCCCCCTCCCTCTTGCTCAAGGGCAGAGAGCACAAGAGAAAGAGAAGGGGGACCCCTCCTCCCAATTACAGGCTGTCTGGGAGAGAGGTGTGAATGCGACCTCTGGCCTTGCATGCTCAAAGGCTGCACCATCTGGTTCCCATAAGCACACACACAGGAAGCAACAAGTGGCTGGGGTGATGGTGGTGGAAGTGGGTGGTGGAGGAAGTTAAGGTCCCTGGAAGAGAGAGAGAGAGAGAGAGAGAGGGAGAGAGAGAGAGAGAGAGAGGGAGAGAGAGAGAGAAGATAGCACCACCCCCAAACTCCCCTGGTCTATCCACTCAGCACCCCTGGTCTCCCTTTCTAGGGTCCTGCCAGGAATTTTCCAGCCGGGACAGCTTGGCTGGGCCTGGGGAAGAGGAGGAGGAGGATGCCAGCTCCAAGGACGTCCAACTGACTCCCTTCCAAGGCATTCCCTCGGCATGACCAGGCTGCACGTGCAAAGAGCACTGCAGAGCCCCTCTGCGCACTGCGCCAGGGGGAAGTGTCCCAGCAGCACTCTTTGCAAGGAAGAAACAGTTCATCAGTCCCGATGCCACCCCCTGCATTCCTCTGCCTACCAGTTGCCTTTGGCGTGGAATCACTGGAAAGCCCCCCCCCAAAAGAAGGTTCCAAGCACCCACACCAAGGGGGGAATAATTGGCCAGAGCAGAATCCTGCTCTGGTGTCAACTTCAGGTCTCAGCTCCCACTTATTTATGTTTTGGTAAAAGCAAGCTTCGGTCCCCCATGGCTTTGCCAAGTGCCGTGTGCCTGAAGGGCTTCAAGCTTCTCTTGCAAAGTCCTCAGAAACACAGTGGTGGGTTGAGCAGAATCCTGGCCTTGCCTCTCCTCTTGGTGCAGAATTTTGAGCCTTTTGAACTGGGGAAGAGGTCCAGCTGGCCTGCCAGGAGAGGGCTGAGAGGGGCTGGGGTGCCTGGTGAATCTGCTGCTGTTGCCACCACAAAGGTCAGGGCAAGACAATCAACGCCCTCTTCCTTGCGGGTGCCTTGCTTGGATTTCAAGCGCCAGCCAAGGCAGAGGTCAGCAGCCAAGAGCTGCTCCAGGGGAGAGTTTTCCCTCCTCTGTGGAAGCTGCCAGTAGCCCTCCATCCATCCATCCCCTCCCTCCCGCCTCCCCTGTAGTTAACACATCAGCCTGTGCGCTTACTCACAAAGGAGGCTGCAGCCCTCTACTCCCCCCCCCCCCCGCCACAATAGTCTTCCCCGCCTCCACAAGGAGCTGCCGTCACTCAGCCACACGTCTGGAAGTTGCTCTTGGAACAGCCCAGGCATTCCTCAGTGTGCATTCCTGGCAAGGGAAAGGATTCTTTTCCCAGTAGCACTTTCTTGAAAATAGCTGGTCCACGTGGAGGAAGGGGGGAGAAAAGAGGGACGGGGGAAAGGCAGGAGAGTGGAGGGATGCAGAGCGGGGTGGGGTGGGGAGGGAAGAGGACGGGGTGCCCCCCTCCACACACTGGACTGCTCAGATCTCTCCCCTCCTTTATGGAGACCCAGTGTTTCTTCATCTTCTTAGGAAGGAAGTGAGAGTGTGAATGGATGGCAAGGAGGGCAACTTGGCCACTAGGCTCCACCCCCCCCAAACAACCACCACAGGCAGCTACCCTGCGCTCTGCATCCCCATGAAAGGGGTGATCTGGGAGAAGGTGGGTTGGGAAGAGCCTTGCTGCTCTCAGGCGGAAGAGGAGGAATATCAAACCTGGTTATTCCAGACTACTCCTGCTGGCCACCCACTTATGAAAAAGGCTATTTTTTATGTGCTAAGTTGGTTATCCTCTTGGCTGTGTAAACAGAAGCAAAATATGGATGGGGAGGGAGGCCAAATCCTGGGGGTGTCTAGCCGGCGAGGCAAGGGAGAAAAGTCAGTCTGGCATCCTAGTCTCTTGTTGCGCATTTATCCCCCACCCCCAAATCTCCTGGCTTCTGAGCTTCTGCAGAGAAACAGCCAGGAGGCGCCCAATTGTTCTGCACCTCGGTGAAGGCTTTACTCTGCCTCCACTCATTTGGGAGAAAAACTATTGGGTATGTAGCTGAGTGGCAGAAATCCTTGGTATCTCCAGAGGGCAGGTGCTGGCAAAGGCCTTTTGCTGAAAGAGACATGGGAGAACTGCTGCCAGTCAGAGCCAGGCAATATTGGGCTATATATGGACCAAATAGCCCGGCTCATTCCAAGGCACCATCTGTATGCGTAAGCGCACAGGAGAGAAAGCTCAGGGTGGGGCCACATAGGCAAAAGGAAGGAGTGGTGGGTGCCTTTACAGTATGGAGCCCCTCCCTTTAAGCAGGTGCTCCTTGCCTGAGCTTAGGGCAGACTTTCCCAAACTTGGGTCTCCGGCTGTTTTTGGAGACTACAATTCACATCATCCTTAGCTGTCAGGACCAGTGGTCAGGGACAATGGGAGCTGTAGTCCAAAAACACCCAGAGACCCAAGTTTGGGAAAGCCTGGCTTAGGGTATCAGGCATTAGGAGTGTGGTTGGAGGAGATAAATGAATGATGCCCTCGTAAGGTGGAAAGGCAAGTGCTGCCGGGCAAGGAAGAAGAGGAGAGGGAGCTGCCTCTTCTGCTTGCTGCTTCTCCAGAGCAGACCTGATGGAAGCAGGAGGGCTACTCCTTCCTGCTGTGCTCCATTAGCAGCAGGATCGATTTGGTTCTGCTTGGTGGGAAGTGACTGGGGAAAGGAGACCAGAGCGCTCTTTGTTCCTCACTTCTCTCCAGGAATGACTAATATCCAAACTGGCTCCGCTTCATCCCCAAGTGGGCTTTCTTCCGAGGGGGAGGGAAAGCCCGTTGCCAGGGGGTCTAGCGTGGCTCCGCTTCATCTTCCACCTCTGCTCCAGCATTTGCTCTCTTGGGCTTGTGGTGGCTTCTGAGCAACCAAATGGAGACATTTGTTCCCTCCCCCAATCCAACACCCCATCCTTTCAAAGCAAGAGAGCAGTCACCATGCACTTCACACCCCATCGTTTCAAAGAATACCCTGTGCAAGGCTAGACACCTCCAAGTTACTCTAGTCTGAGCGCACGATAGCAGCGGAAGAATTTTTATGGACAAAGACCTCTGTGGTCTCCACCCCACAAGCACATCTGCCAGGCTGGGAGTCTGGGGTCCTGGAGGCAGCAACAGGTGAAGCCCACACAGGGCTCCCCCTTCTCCCCACAGCCTCCGGCCACCGGCTGACAACCCCTCCCTCCTCCATCCCAAACGGAAAAAGAAGGAATGCTCAGGTAGGCGTGAAACTGCTGCAAGCAGAGCAAGAGGAGGAGAGGGGAAGGAGGGGCTTGTCTGACAGACCACTCACTGGTGCTATAAAATGCTCTCTGGCTCCTGCCACACTCCAAAAGCAGCTTTAAGCGCATGCAAGCATACACACACGTGTGCAAAGAGGAGACACCAGCTGTGCAGTGTGTGACCACGGAGCTTAACTCCTTCTCAGTCAGGAGAGCCAGCCAGAGAAAGTGGATGAGCACCACTGGCAAGGCGTCAGGGGAAAGGAGTTGCTGGGAGCTGCCTGCCCACCTCTTCTTTGCACTGTGCAGAACTACAAAAGGATGAGAGGGCAGAGGTAACAGGGCAGCAGGTCCACAAGGAGGAAGCACCCCCCCCGTCCCCCCAACTGTCTTCTCACCAACCTCCTGGCCATGTCCTCTTTTGCCATGCTGCGCTCGGCACCCAGCCGCTTCCTCTACCCCGATATCAGCATGCTCTCGGAGGACGAGGAGGATGGGAGTGAGAGCTCAGGGTCAGAGGACAAGCCCTACCACCTGGACGCCAGCGGATACGGACTCAAGAGCAGCAAGCGCCGCAGCAAGAAGGCAAACCGGATCAACAGGGAGCCCCGGCAGCGCCACACGGCCAACGCGCGGGAGCGGGACCGCACCAACAGCGTCAATACAGCCTTCACCGCCCTGAGGACACTCATCCCCACCGAGCCGGCCGACAGGAAGCTCTCCAAGATCGAGACTCTCCGCCTGGCCTCCAGCTACATCTCACACCTGGGCAACGTCCTCCTGGTGGGGGACACATGTGGAGATGGGCAGCCGTGCCACACCACGCCAGCCTTCTTTCACCACAGCAGCAGCAGCAGCAGTAGTCCCCCCATGAGGGAGAACGAAAACTCCCAGCCCAAACAGATCTGCACTTTCTGCCTCAGCAACCAGAGGAAGATGGTAAGTCCTGGGCTCTCCTGGCTTGTGGGGGGTGCGGAGGGGGTGGAAGGAGCACAAAAGAAACTGCCGGTTAAGAAGATTCCGGGATGCGCGAAGGAACAGTCAGCGCTGCTGCCAAAGTGGATAAACTCCTCCATGTGCCGCAGGGAATTATTAAACTCTCATAAGCCGGCCCAAGAGAGATGGTGCTTGAAAAGGATTGGGAGGGGAAGCTGATAAGTGCAAGGAAAGCAGGGGAGACAGGGCAGCTCAAGAGACCAGGGAGAAGCCAGAGGTGTTGGCGAAGGGGCCCATCCCTGTGCCCAGAGAATACACATGTTCACCAAGACCCTGAGGTCACACGTGGTTTGCACATCACAAATGGCAAACCGGCACTGGGGTGGGGTGGGGGGCTTTCTGAAGGGCATCTGTCCGAGGGAACACCTACTTCGCTGCAGTGCTTGAGAGGGTTGGGTAAAAATGTCTCTGTCCAGAGAATGAGTGGCTTGAGCTCCTTGGTGAGTCTGGGGTGGAGAGAAGGAACACCTCCCTCCACTCCCCAGCCCTGAGCAATGGCAACTCCGCTGTCCTGCACCAATTCTCAGCTATCACCCAAAGCGCCAGTTTCTCTGCTACTCCCTCTGTCTGGGAATGAGTCTGGGGGAAATGCCCAAGAAGGAAGGTGCATTTTAAGTCACCGCCTGTCCACTCATCACTTCCCACATTCATCTCCTTAGTTTTTCTCTCCCCAGTGAGCAACTAGAAAGACACCCTCCCACCTTGCCTGCCCCCTTCCCAACCTTAGTCCCAGGCATGGTGGTTTGGGCGACTTGAGATTCCTCCTCTACTTCAACCCAGTCAAGTTAGGGGCAAGAAGCACAGCTCACCTCTCCCTCTTTTCCCCTCATCCTCTGTACTGCTCCTCTCATAAACCAAAGGGGGGGGGATTCTCTCTGTAGAGGAGAAACCAGCCCCACTTAGTGTAGCTGTAGGCTTGCTTTTGTCTTCTTACACGGTGGCTAGATTTACAGCCTGTTCCGCCATGAGCGCTACCCCCTGCTTAGCAGAAGATATGTCCTCACCCCCCAAAAAGTTTAGGTTGGGAGGTCGAGACACCTCCACCTCATCCCATTCTAATCTTTACCCAGCCCTGAAGTGTAATAGGAATCTTGAGGCAAGCCACTTTCAGTCTAAACTGCCTCGGAGGGCTGTTGAGAAAATAAAATTAGGATAGTAAGGATCATCTTATAAAATGAAAAAAGCCAGATCAATGGTCCTTTCCGGAATGCAGAGTCACCAGCCCCCCCCCCCAATCCTACTCCCCACCCCCCAGAAAAAACATATCAATTGGATATGCAACAGGTCAGTTCAACAAGTGCCCCAGCAATTTCCATTTGAACAGGAAAAAAATTAATCCAAAGGGGAGTTTTAACATACTCCAGCAGAAAGCACTATTTTGACTGTGTTTTAACAAGGAATATCCTTTCAGCTAGCATGAAAGCAAATAACCTGGAAAATTGCCTAGCAATCTTTTTGTACCGTTGCCCCCCCCCCTAGAAGATGATGGTTCTAGTTTTAAAACCCCACATTTGAAACCTGAGTGGCCATCAGTGTGGCTTGCCTGTGAGCATACCAGTTAGAGGGCTGGGGGCGAAGCCAAGCCATGTGTGGCAGTGAGGTCGCCCTGTGCATTTGCTACTTCCAGCCACGGCAGGAGAGGGCCATGCACTCAGACTGAAAAGCATTTGGAAGCATTCCCAAAGGCATGCTTCCTTAGGCCCTTCCACAACTCTCTCTTGGTTCAGACACACCACTCTGTTCTCTTCTTGCGCCCAGTTATGAAACCTCAACTGCGGTTAAGGTGTGATGAAGCTCTTAAATACTCAGCAAATAAAGACGTTTATGGCATATGGAAAAATGTGGGAAGAGGAAAAAGGATAAAAATCCAATCCTGGCAGTTCAGGCTGCTTCACCTCAGCCCTTTGTTGACAGAGAGGAACCAACTGACTGAGGTGCTGGACATCTGCAACCGTCCTCAAGAAAAGGGGGAAGTTCTCTCTGTGTGTGTGTGTGTGTAGACAAAGTGCTCCACACAGCCTTTGTTCTCCTATCAGAGTACAAGAGGCAGGGAGTCCAAGGAGCCTCAAGAAGTTCCAAGACGGCTCCATCCTCCTAGATATCGGACTCCAGCTGCTCTGGGTAGAACCACAGGCACCCATCCCCTGAATGGTCCATTCCACCTTCACCCTCCCAGAAAGGCAGTGCAAGGGGGGCAGGTCTCCTTTCCGCAAACTCTCAGCCCATGAGGGGCAGAAAAGGAAGGGCAGCTGGCAAGTGTGACTTTGCTGTGCAAACCATACATAGGCTATACAAGGAAGTTGGTGCATAGAAGGGTGGAGGCTTCACGTGCTGAGCAAAGCAGCATGAGCAAAAATGACAGGGGGAGGGGGGAAAGGCAGGCAGGGAGGCAGGCAGGCTGCTATAGCGCCAGCTAGGACCTTGGCTCCTTTGACCCCCTTGTCTCGCATGCCCTCAGCTGTCTATGGCACAAGGCCTGGCACCTGAAATGGTGTGTCATAAACAGATCCACCAACTGATCTATGTGGTGTGAAGGAAGGAAGGAAGGAAGGAAGGAAGGAAGGAAGGAAGGAAGGAAGGAAGGAAGGAAGGAAGGAAGGAAGGAAGGAAGGAAGGAAGATTTAGGACACTGCAAAACAAACATCTTTGCTATTTGTGGGGCACTGACAGAGAACACACTGCTTAAAAAGCAAGCTGTTTTTACAAAAGTGGTATAGCCCTGAATTCGCAGTGTAATTTCCAAACTGCTTTCACTCTCAGAGTTGCTGTCTTCGGGCTGAAATTGTTGAGAGAAGATTGTGCCTCTGAGACCCGTTATCACGCAAATTTAAAAGGTGCGTAAATCTACTTATTGGTCTATTTGATGAGCTCTTGGCTTCTGCAATTCGGAATGAGCAAATTCCTACACCCCACGAACCCAAAGATGAGAGTTCAACATGTCCAAGCTAAGGGGATTTGAGCATGTGGTGAGGGCAGGGGCACAGCTTCCTAACAGTCCAATTCTTAAGGCTTCTTGGGTCAGAAAGTGCAGAGCAGCAGCCTCAAAGCTGTTCCAAAAAGCTTAGCCCACTGCAGCCCATGTGCAGATCACCCACATAAAGCAACGTAGACGTAGGGGGAGAAAAAGCAAGGAGCAACTTGCTTTCATGTGGGTGTTGGCGGAAGAATGCTCTTGACATTCTGGGGGAATGTTGGATAGGTGGGCATGCATGCGGCACACGGGAACAGAGAGGCCTCCAGACTTAGTCAAGGAACTCTGGAGGAAGCTGGGAAAAGGCACCTTCTTGAGTTTCAGCGGAGTGAAAAGGGAGATTTGCAACAGAAACTAAATCTGTAAACCTATCTGTGAGGCAGGGGGACTTCAAAAGGTCATGGCAGAGAAGCTCCACCCCAAACAATAGAGGGGGAGATACAGGTCAGGAAAAGTGACCGTCTCCAGCACCCCACTGGCTTTTGCCTCAATACTTTGCCAAACATTTCCTGTGCAGAGCAAACCTCCTTCTACTATTATCAACTGATCCGCTAAACACAGCCTAGTTATGGCGGTGCAAGAACTCATTTCTCCACTCTTCCAAAAAGAGACCGAGGTGGCATTTCTTAGCTTATCAATTAATTCAATCTGAAATGGACAAAGAATGATTAAAATGGGATTTTGAAAATTGTTGTTTAGTCATGTCCGACTCTTCGTGACCCCATGGACCAGAGCATGCCAGGCACTCCTGTCTTGCACTGCCTCCCGCAGTTTGGTCAGACTCATGTTTGTAGCTTCGAGAACACTGTCCAACCATCTCGTCCTCTGTCGTCCCCTTCTCCTAGTGCCCTCCATCTTTCCCAACTTCAGGGTCTTTTCCAGGGAGTCCTCTCTTCTCATGAGGTGGCCAAAGTATTGGAGCCCCATCTTCACGATCTGTCCTTCCAGTGAGCACTCAGGGCTGATTTCCTTCAGAATGGATAGGTTTGATCTTCTTGCAGTCCATGGGACTTATGTTGAAAATACTCCCCCTCAATTAAAAAAAAAAAGCTGGGAGAATTGAGGAATGTCCCTAAGGAGTAGTGCAGAGGTTGAGTGCAATTTATTTGCAATTAATGACGTGGAAGAAGGGAAATGCTGAGAAGCAGCCTGGGAGGAAGGCTTTTGATTCTCCCTGCTGGAGGGGTGCTCAAATGCTATACTCTGATGGGCATTTGATTGCTGAAATTGTTGATACGGCCACATTCCTGTAAGATCTGCCTGTGTCCGACCCAGCAAGTCCCCTGTTTTTCACTGGGAATGCCTGAACGGTTAAAGGTAGCAGCGCAGACACAATGGGGAAGAGTAGCCTAATCCATGGCAACATCAGAGAGTGCTGCTCTCTTCTTCTTCTTCACATGGAGAGAAAAGTGAAAGAGAAGTTTCTTAATCCCACTGAATTGCTTTCTTGCTGCTGTTAGCATGGGTGGAGACGGTGCCTGCTAGTTGAGAAGTGGCTTCTTGGTGTCTTTGCTTCATGGAACAGAAGCAGCAGCAGCCTGAGACGCATTGCCTGCCTGGCCCAGTATGGTCCACTCTAGTTGGCAGTGGCTTCTCAGGGTCTGGAGGGGGTGGTAGGTCTCCCTTCTCCATCCCCTCTTATCTAACCTTTTTACCAGGAGATGCCTGTCAGGTTTCGAACCTGGGGCCTTCTCCATACATGGTGCTGTACCACTGACCTCCAGTTTCCCACCCACCCGGAAGGAAGGGAAAAGAGGATGTTAGGTGTGTGTCAGGTGCACTCACAGGAGCCAAGACTTATATATAGAGGCTGGTTCAAGTCCTCTCCTTTGTCCCACTGGCTCCTTCAACTTGTGTCCCCTATGCAGTCCAGCCTTGCCAATACTTTCCAGGGGCAAACTGCCCTTTGACCTGATCTCCAGGGCTCCTCCTTCCAGCCCACCATTGCTGCTGCCTCTCCCATCATGCCAACTAGGGACAACTGACGGAGGGGAAGCGAAGGCAGACACACTAGGAATGGAACAGCCATGTACTGTACACCTCCCTACGCCGCTGCTCCCTCTACACATAGAGCTGCTCTCCTGCTGTGAAGAAACACAGGTGGCAGCTACCAGCGATTTTAGAGGACCACCACACAGTTGGGACACTGGTTTTCTTTGGCTGCGGCAGCTGGCACTTGCGCCAACAAGCATCAATGCACAGGTGTACGTGGTCCAGCATCCTGTTCCCCACAATGGCCAGAGTGTTTTTAAGGGCATTTTATTTATTTATTTCTAAAGTGCACGCCCTGTGCCTTCAGTGCCAGCCACCATGCTAGGGCAGGCTTATAAGCCAGTCCCCAAGGAGGAGGTGAGCTATTGCACCATGCGAAGGAGTCTTGTCCACCCTGAACCTCCCACCAACTGGCTGACCTGATCCATGGAAAGCAGAGGGTAAAGGCTCTGAGAGGCCTGCATGCGTTACTGGGAATGGATCGCTAAATTGAAGGCTGCAGCTAGGTCTATTTAGCTGCACTCAAGCAACGTCACGTTCATCAACAGGGCAATGAAGTAGAGCAAACTGTAATGGCGCGAGTCGCCATTTTGAAGCATCCTTTCAAAATGTTTGATAAACGCACTGAGGCACTGCCCGCTGGCCGGAGCAAAAATGTGGGGTGTTTTTGTACTGACCACATGCAAAATGCGTCTCTTGGCATTTCAACTGGTGTCGTGGTTTGGGGTTTTTTTTCCCCCCGTAGAGGGGCTGGGTTCTCCCCAGCAAACTGGCACGACTGCTGTTGAAGTTGCTGTCCCAAGTTCACAGAGATAGTTGGGGGGGGGGGAGATTGGTGCCAACACAAGGCTGTTATGCCACGTTGCCCCTCATTTCAGAGATACAAACAGGTTTTTTTATTTGTATTTTTATGCCACCCAATTAACCATGCCCCTTGGGCAGTCCACAGATTTTAAAAAATCAACAAAACACGAAGCAGAAAGAACTGCCCCCCCCAAGCCATTATGCAAGCAGTACTCCTTGAGGCACTTCTCAGCAGCATAAAGTGCAAGCGCAGCCTTCAAAGCAATTAAACTGGGCCACTTTTTCTTCGGCACCTGATCCGACCTTTGCCTTTTTTGAGCCATAACATATTCTAGCATCTCTCTGCAACAATAATGGTTATTTACAAAAAAGGAGATTGGGGTGTTGGGGAGAGATAAAGTATCTGGGTTTCTTGGAATGCAAAGAGTAGTTTGTGGGCTGTGGCAAGACAGGATGACTTGAATGCCTTTTGGCTGTCCCTGGTTCCCCAAGAAGAGGCTGGGGGAGGGGAAGAGTCTCTTTCTCTTTGGCGATCGCTTGTAGCCGAGTAAGATTGTCTTCCATGAACAGTTTTAACATTGAGTCCGTAAGTGACTGTGGAGGCCAATTCTGGATCCACATGGCCTTCCACAGTGGGGACATAGGTTTCCGGGAGGGAATTGATCATGGTGTGGATTTGCCAAGAGTGCCTTCCTCTTAGCACATTTCTCCCTTGCGTCCTGAATTTGAGTGTCTTCAAAGTCCATGACACCTTTGGTAAAGGCTGTTCTCCAACTGGAGCGCTCGCAGGCCAGTGTTTCCCAATTGTTGGTGTTTATGCTACATTTTTTAAAAGATTTGCCTTAAGACAGTCTTTAAACCTCTGTTGTTGACCACCAGCATTACGCTTCCTGTTTTTAAGTTTGGAATAGAGTAGTTGCTTTGGAAGACGATAAGTCAGGCATCTGCACAACGTGACCAGTCCAATGAAGCTGATGTTGAAGAATCATTGCTTCAACACTGGTGAAGTCAATGGAAGCAAGTGCAGTTGGCTTGCTGAGGACTCCCCCAGCAAAGAACTGTGCTGTAACACGGCCCCCCTCCGCCAGCTGTTTCTTTAAGAGCAGGAAAAGGCTGCCACTTTGAAGTCACAGCTCAGCAGGGGGCTAAGTGGACGCAAAAGCTATAGAGGCAGCCGCACCTCCTGAGGTCTATGGGGGTCAGGCATTCAGGACAGGGAAGGGGGGAGGAGAGAAACAGCAAGACAGTGCTCCCCCCCCCAAAGGCTGAGTGGGAGCTGCAACACTCTCTTTGCTCAAGAAAAGTCCAGGTCAGAAGTGAAAAGCAGGTTCCTATGTAACGCTAATGTCTCAACAAGTGAAACTGATCTGCAAAAAATGTAACTTGAAAAAAAAACATTGTACAGTACATACTTTTGCAAACCAAGAAATCTTTAATAAATATATATTAAAAAAAGAAGAAGTGAAAAGCAGGGACAGAATAAGCAGCAAGCTTCCTGGAGATATAAAAGAGCTTTTTCTCCACCTCTTCCAATTCAGGTGTGACTGGAGCCACCAGGGAGCCAGTTCCTTGAGCTCCACTCCCAGGAGGCCACTCTGAGAATCAGGGAAAGTGCCACGTGGGAATTCTCACTCATGTTAGTGATAGCAAAAGCAAAGCTTGACTAATATGATGTGGAAAGGGAGAAATTGTGCAATAGGCAGCAGTTGCTAGCTTGATGCACTTCCCCACCTTGTCCAAAGCAAGGACCTCTCCTGGAGGTTAGAAAAAGCTCAGGAGCTCACCGTGGAAAGCCAGAAGTTAAAAGCATGAGCAAAAGCTGTTTGTGCATGCTGCTATGGCATGGTGAAGATGACCAGGGATGTGATTTTAAGAGCCACCTTCCCCATCTGGAACCCAAGGTGAACGTCACACACAAGAGGCCCTCTGCCTTGTGCTAGCTCTCCATGGTGATGTGGCCCGTGGACCCAGTGGGTTCCTAATCCACATAAACTCAAGGTGGATCAGGACAGAGATAGGGGGCACTGCTGCTTAATGCTGGGTAAAAGGTAAAGGCACCCCTGACCATTAGGTCCAGTCGTGACTGACTCTGGGGTTGTGGCGCTCATCTCGCGGGTAAAGGAGCCCTATTTGCACCTCCCACCCCCTGGCAAAGTATTATGGGAAGATTTTGGTGACAACCTTTTTACTTGTGCTTACAAACTTTTGCAGATGAATGCTAGTTCATCGGAAGACCCGCTGTGACCTAAGAGTGCTACAGCACTGCTCCCCCCCCCCCGAATCCATTCCCTCTTAAGCTCCAGCCAGAGCACAGTGCATATGGAGGGGGGGGACTGAGGCTGGGGTGGGGCATGGAGAATTGCCACAAGAAGCAAGCAGCACCCAGCCAGCTAAGAGGCAGGAGAAGATACTCCAGGGTCCTTCTCTCCTCTGCCACCCTTTCCTCCGGGGGGGGGGGGACGGGGACCTTGAGGCCGGCTGTGCTGCTCTCTGCTTGGGGCAAGGCAGCAGCTTGGAAGGGCCTTTCCTGCCCTCCTCCTCCCCCAAAGATGGGCCTGCTTTGCAATCCCCTTAATTTACTGTTCCTGCTTAACTTAATGGCAGCGGAAAGGCAAGGTGATAGGGGAAAAAATATGAGGCGGGATTTTCCGAATCCCCATTTCCTCTCCAGACAGCAAGAGAGCTCCTGGGGCCTGAACATCTGGGAAATTTAATTTTACCATTTCTGCGCTCCCCCCTCCCCTTTCACAAAGGATGAGGTTGCCTGTTACGGGTGGCTGTGGCAGCCAGGAAGCCATGCCGGGGTGCAGCGTGTGGTGCTGGGGAGAGCGAGGGCAGCTCCTTGAGCAGCAGAGGCCTGACTCAGAGCACTCCCACATCCCATGCTGAAGCCCCAAGGGGACCCCCCCTTCCACCCAGCGTTGTGGTGGGGTTTGCCATAATGGGGCTGCTTGGCAGGCAACCCCAAACAACTCTGGGGGAATCTTGCAAGAGATAACACGTGCTCTGTGTAGAAGGGACCTGCTTCTCCAGGCACTGGGTCTACTCAGAGTCTAAAGCTAGTCCTGCCTTGCACATTTCACAAATGCTGTAGTGTTGTGATCTATTTAGACCAAATGAGCCCTCCCGTGATCTGCATGTAGCAACAGAAACAGATTCCACTGATGGAAAAATGGCTCTTCTGTTTTAGCTGCAGAAGGATGGAGGGGAATGAAAGATGAAATTTTGCAGCAGGAAGCCAGATTTCAGCATCCACAGAAAAATGGATGCCGTGTTGTGAGCTAGCATCACGGAAAAACATGACGTAGCTGTGGTTGTGCTGACCAAGGTCTTGGGTGTATTCTTAACATTTTATTTTATAAAGTTGATGTTTTTACAATCAAACAGTATATAAATTTTGTTAAACAAAGTAATAGTATAATTGCAGGAGAGGCTACATGGGAGAAACGGCCAGTGATTGGGTGGGTGGGTGGAGGGAGGTGCAGAGAGCGCCCATGGGAAGTGAAGGGGGGGGGGTTTGCAGGGCTAGAAAATGGCCCTGGCACAAATGAGCTTTGGGTCCAGCCTCTCGCTGGGTAGAAACAAATGAAAAGCAGGATGGGCCATACGGAACCATGTGGCACCAGCTACGAACAAATGACAGTGACTGCCTGTTTGGTTCATTCCAAAGCTTTTAATGGCTTGGGCCCAGAAACCTCTTCCTATATCAGCCTGGAGGGTTTTCTAAAGAAAAACTTGTGATCCATCATGGGGACTGGTATAGCTGGGAGAATGGTGCCCATCCGTGAAATGCCTTCCCCTCCACAGGGGACGTTACCGTCTTGGTGCCAGGTTAAAACCTATTTGCCCAGGTATTTAAATTTTTTAAACCGGTGATTGTTTAACATGCTCTACAGTTTCAGATGAAGCTATTTGTCTTTGATGATGTGTTTTATAGTTGGTTGTTGCATTGTTGGCTATTTCATGCTCCAGAACTAGTCCTGAAATCTGCACAGATCGAGGGGCAGGTTATAAATATTTTTTAATAAAGAGAGAAATAATGAGCAAAATCCCTTGTGCACCTGGCTGCTCTCCGGAGCTTTGGAACAGCCACACTTGCAGCTTGCGGTCCCAGGTGTGTTTGTCTAACTCTCTTCTTTTCCAACTCTGGCCCTCTGCAGAGTAAAGACCGAGACAGGAAGTCGGCGATTCGGAGTTAAATGACTATGGATTCAGGAAGGAGGAGGAGGAGGAGATTATGAGGGGAAAGATGGAAAAGCTACACGCGCAAAACAAAGACAGAATCTTCTGGCCTGTGCCTGGCTGCTGCTGCCACCAGGAGCCCTGTGGTTCTACCCAAGATTAACTTATGGCAGCCCGTCCTTGGGGAGAGACTGAGCACCCTCTAGGCCTGGCTTTGCAGGCAAGAAAAGCAGGCTTTCATCTGCAAAGAAAAGCAGGACTCTGAATGACTCTGCTCTGCAGTGCTGAGAGGCAAGTGAGCCGGCAGCCCTTGGCATGGCCACTGAGGCAATGGGGGGGGGGCTTTCCTGACCAGCAAGCAGAAGGACATGGACTTGCACATGGCAGAACAATCCTCATGGACCTGAATCCCGCTATAGGGAGGAGGAAGTCATGGTTCCCCGTGGGAGATGGAAGAAGAATGACCACAGCGCAACCCCTGGACTTGCCTTCAAATCCATAGTTATGGGACATCCTGTTCTCAGAACCTTCGGTGGGGTTACAATCAATACATGCTGGAGTTTCATGTCATTGATAATAATATAAATCCAACTTGTTTGTATAGCGAGAGAAGACTATGTTGTACTGACCTAGATGCAAACTTCCTTTTAGGCTCATGCCATTTGGCCAACAGGGTCCTGGGTCTTGGCATTTCTAGATGAACTTAAGGGGTTTATTTTTTTCGGGGGGGGGCAATGCTTACTCCACTTCTGCAGCATTTGTGTAGGTGTGTGAGGTGGGCGGGAGGCAATTCTGAGAAGGAGGCAAAAGGCCACTTGCCAGCGTCATGGCCATCGTGAAAACAAGAAGCACTGTGGGGGGGGGGGAGAAAGAGGTGCTGCATCAGAGCGGAGCATGCTGGGGAAATAAATCAGGCAGGGAGGGAAATAAATCAAAAGTGGACAGCTAGACCCCCAAGCCAATCCTGAGATTGGCAGCATCCAGGGTATGCCTTGTGTAGAGAAGAGAGCACAAGAAGAGCCATCCCTGTGGCAATTGGCCATCGACAGCCTTATCCTCCTCCACAAACTACTACGACTTGTGGTAGGGAACTGCCTTAGCCCTTTGCACCCTGCCCTTTGCTCAGTGCCAAAAGAGAAGGCAAGGAGCACATGGGGGCTCTGCCTGCAGAAAAGGCAGCAGGTGTGGGAGGCTGGGGGCAGAAGCTGAAGCTCCTCCCAGGAGTCTCACAGAGATGTGAGCTTGTGGGCAAGCAGGAAAGCATCACTGGACCCAAGCAAGGCATGGGATGCAAGAGTCAGAGGCATCCATGGACAGTCAGGCTATCCATGGGAAGGGGGGGGCAGAAAAGGAACTGAGCTGCAACACCCAGCTGTCTCCTAAGAGGTCCGCTTGCCATAGATCCCAGGCAGATTAAATAAAATCCCAGCATTATAAAATCCTAGCATTCAATAGAATCATAAAATGGTAGAGTTGGAAGGGACCACAAGGCTCATCTAGTCCAATCCCCTGTAATGCAGGAATCTTTCCCCTAATGTGGGGCTCAAACCCACAACCCTGAGATTAAGAGTCTCAGGCTCTACTGATTGAGCTATCCCACGGGATCGGATACAGGCCCACAGAGCTATTTAGACTACCTGCCACCCGCCAAGCAGGCAGCAATGCTTAGGTCCAAAGAGCAGTGCTTTGAGCTGGTGGCGAACCAAGGAAACTGCCTTACATTGAATCAGACCACTGGGTCCATCGAACGCAGAGGCTCTCTAGGGTTCCAGGCAAGGTTCTTCCTCACCTGGAGATGCCACTGGGGACTGAACCTGGGGCCTTCTGCATGCCAAGCAGGTGATCTGCCACTGAGCTGTGGCCCTCTTCAAATGAGGCTCTTCCGTCAGAGGAAGAACAGATGCTCATATACTTTTAACAACAGCAAGGATTCAAACCTAAACAAAAGCTATTTTCCCAAACATGGACAGAATTAATTTGCCTGCTGAGCTCAGAGTTATTAAGGGAAGTTATAGGAACCCACAAAGCATGGTGCAAATTTATACAATATATGCCTATTAGTGACGACCTCAAATCTAGCTTGCAGGCAGCAGATGACTATGAGAAGGAGCAACTAAGGTAAGCCTGGAGCCTCCGAAGTCCTTTAGTGTCCCTAAAAATCTGTTTCCCCCCCCTCCAAAGAGGAATACTACATTCAATAGTATCAAGAGGTGAGAATTCTCACCAGCAAGCCAGAACTTTTACATAACCAGAATAAGAGAGGAATAAGGTAAAGGTAAAGGGACCCCTGACCATTAGGTCCAGTCGTGACCGACTCTGGGGTTGCACGCTCATCTCGCATTATTGGCCGAGGGAGCCGACGTATAGCTTCCGGTCATGTGGCCAGCATGACAAAGCTGCTTCTGGCAAACCAGAGCAGCACATGGAAACACCGTTTACCTTCCCGCTGTAGCGGTTCCTATTTATCTACTTGCATTTTGACGTGCTTTCGAACTGCTAGGTTGGCAGGAGCTGGGACCAAGCAACGGGAGCTCACCCCGTCACAGGGATTCGAACCGCCGACCTTCTGATCAGCAAGCCCTAGGCTCAGTGATTTAACCACAGCGCCACCTGGGTCCCTCAAGAGAGGAATATTGTTCAATATATAAGAGAGGAATATTGAACAATAAAAGAGGTTTATTCAGAGAAAATGGAACAATGCCTGACACTTTAAGGAAATAAACACAAAAAAACAGCCATGTACATAGCCAAAATTCTTATTTGGTTGTAGAGGGAAATGCTACACCAGGACAAAATTATTATTATTTTATCGCTGCTGTGACTAGCAATTTCTAGTTAACACAGAGCATAAACAAAGCCTTCTGTCATATACTGCATCATCCAAATTAGATTCTCCATGCATGTTGCGCCCTTAAAAAATGGAACACACCTCGTTAATTCAAAGGAGAGAAACTTCTAGTTTCAGGTCCTCTTAAGTCAATGACTTTGAAGAACTAAAAAACATTCAAGGGGAATAATGAGGCAAGTGCAAGACACCCTGGAGAAAGTGGAAACTTACTTCCTTGTAGGGGGTGGTCACCATTTAGCAGGAAGTTTGCAATGGATCACAATGAGCATGTAAGAGCCTGGCTGCTGGGTCAGGCCAATGGCCAATCTAGACTAGCATCCCGTTCTCCCAGTGGCCAACCAGATGCCCATTATAGGATCCGAGCACAAGAGCTTCCAGCAACAGGTATTCAGAAACATTACTGCCTCCACCCCAGAAGGCAGAGCACAGCCACCCTCCAGTCCATGGTTATCCTTCTTCGTGGTCATGCTAGACAAGCCTGGCAGGCAGGCAGGCAGGCAGGCAATCAACCTTTGGCTCTTAATGGCTGGTATTCCAAATGGCCATATCCTGGTCAAGAGTAACACCACATTAATATGCTGCCCAGTGTGTTACACCTCTGCAGGACACCTGGCCCTGCACCACCACAGCAGCAGGGGCCCTCCTACCACAGGAAGAAGAAGGGGGTGAACACAGGTTCCCCAGTCCCCAGTGCTCTGGGGACCAAAATACAGCTAACATAGATTTTTGGAATGGTTTCTGGCATGAAAGAGCCAGGATTGCAAAAGAAGAGAGACAAAGGAGAGACGGTTTAACTGGATGCTTCGTACTGGAGATGACACAATCTCCAGGCACTCACAACCATTGCTATTCTACATAGCAGGGCCTCCTAGCAAGAAGCCCTTTCCTTTCCCAGCTGCTGCCATCACATGTTCTAGGGAAAGCATTGCCATTATGAATTATTTCAAGTAGGTTACAATTTGCAAAAACATTCCTCCCATTCCTGGTTGAAAATGCCACTGACACTGGATCAGCCCATCCCAACTGGAGGGAGCTTACGTGGAAGACGTGAATAAACCATTTTGGGTTGTTGACCTAAAAGGGCCGTAAGCAACAAATTTCCAAGCAGTCAATGGCTAATAATAATTAGCTTAACCACAAAATACCATGTTTCTGTGTATAACACGCCCCTGTGTATAGGACGCCCCCTATTTTGGGGACTCAAAATCAAGAAAATGGGGGGAGGATTGCCCAGAGTTGTTGAGCTTTGTTTAGGGGGGATTGCTGAAAATCACTCACCCGACGGAGGACCTACACTGCCACTTGCACACGTCACAAAAACCACCTATCATCTGTCCCGTCGCCAAAAGAAGCTGCCAATCGCCCGCCCAACTGCTGCAGAAACAACCAATCAACACCAGTCCTTCCCGCAGACACCAATAATACGCCCAATAGCCGCTGACAATCTCCGGCTCCCGACATCAACCAATCCCACGTCCCCCCTATGCACTATCCATGTATAAGACAACCCCCAATTTTTAACATAACTTTTAAATTAAAAAAACCTCATCTTATACACGGAAAAGTATGGTAAAACAAAAACAGTCATTCTTTAATTAACAATGCCCAGATAGGTCATGAAAACAATCTTTTTAACTGTCGAAGACCAGAGTAAAGAAACAGGTATGTCTTCAGCATACATTGAAAGCTATATAGTGAAGACACCAGGCACACCCATAAAGGGGGAAATCCCCCAGCTCAGGTGCCACCACAGAAAGAGCCCTTGAACCTCTGAGAGAGGCAAATGTACCCAGACGGCCTCTTCTACCAATCTAACATCTGACAGGGTCTGTAGGGAAGGAGGTGGTCTTTCAGGTATGTGGGGCCAAAGTCCCATAGGAGAGTGGGAGAAACTGTTTAGAACAGAAATTGTGTGTTTTCTACATGTCACCCTTGCCAGTAACCTGGCTGCCTCATTCTGGACCAGTTGCAGCTTCTGAACCATCTTCAGAGTGTGATCCAATGTAGAAGTTACCAGAGCATGGATTATACTCGGCCAACTTATCTTTGATCTGGTAAACCAACCGGCAATGGAAACAAGCACTCCTAGTCACCAAAGGCGCCTGGATCTCCAATGACAATGTTGGTTCCTTCCAGGGGTCTGCAACCCCATCCAAAATAGGCTGTCTACCAGCCTCTTGGACAGAAAAAAACTGTCCTGCCTTCTGAGCCTCCATCTGTTGGCCCATATCCAACCTATCACTGTCTCCAAGCACTTGAACTGCCTCTCATGATTCAGGTGGCTCAGAGATAGATATGCCATCAGCATATTGGTGACACAACACTCCAAATCCTCTGACGACAGCTCCCTACAGATATGAAATAGTAAGGGGAAAGAATGGAACCTTGTGGGGTGCCACAGGATTAACTCCCATGCTGCTGAGCTCCTACGTCCATAACTACTCTGGAAAACAGGCCCAAAGATAGGACAGGAACCACCGTAATGCAATGCCCCCAACCACCACTGCATGGATCCATTCCAGGAGATTGCTGTGAGAATAAGCAGGGTCACCTACCCCTCTCCTAGTCTCTCAAGGCAGTTTTGCTGCCATACCAAACATAGTTCTGGGCTAGGATACAAGAACTGGGGTACCCCCATGACTTGCATCAAGAAAGGGGCTTTTAAACTTGTGCATGAATGACCTGAAGTTGGGGCTGAACACTTAGATGACCAGGCATGTGGCTAGCACCCAGTGGTTCAGGCTGGCTCCCAAATGTGTCAGTATCCACACTCCCGTGAGGATTTTGCAGCCAGAAGCATGGAAACAAACAAAACAATGGCGTTCTGAGCCTCTGGGGCTCTCAGTTCAGAAGCCACGGGATACTATTAGCTGAATGGGGGAAAGGGGTGGTTTGCTTTCTGACATTCCGTGTTTTGTGAGGAGCTGCATTGCCCTTGCGTAATTCTGAGCCTCCTCCTTGCTGATGGGTCTGTGTCTACAGTTTCCTCAACATTGTGTTTTCCCTTCGCAGCAAAGGTGGTGGGAAGGTCCTCCAGCCTCCCGTCACGGATCTGGGGCAAATTAGAGACTCCAAAGCACCAGCAGCAACCTGAGCCTCGGCTGTCGCTACCAAGACAGCATGGGGCCTCCATCACCCGAGTCTCCCTCCTCCCATACTGACCACAGGGTGGTGGTGGGGCTTCCACACTGGCCACTTGTTGAGCCAAGAGCAAAGACAACAGGGCCGTCTGCCAGCCGAGAAGCTTTATGGCACTTTCATACACATTAGCCAAACAAGCACCCGGGGAGCCATTGCCTGGCAGCAGCAGCAACAACAGCTGAGGCAGGCTGAGCAGCAGATGCCTCCCTGGCTGGCGTCCATCCCATCCCCAGCACCAAACATGGGAGGGCAAGTGACAAGTGAGAACCGCCTAAGAGCCATGGGGTGCTCCCCATTTGCTCTGTGCCCCTGGCCTGCAGAGGGGACAGCCAGCCTGTGGGAGGTGACAGGGCCGCCCTGAGAACCACCCCTCAGGAGGACTGGCCTGTAGCCCTGGAGCCTGCCTCCCAATTGCTTCCATGTGCATGCCTTCCCGTGCAGGCCCCCTGCCAGATACCCTCTGGCAATGCGCACAGCTGGGAAGGCATTAAGAGAACACAGGTGAAAATTATAGGATGGCTGTTAAAGTTGCAAAGGTCCCGCAGAAGAAAGGGAAAGCCTTTTTTTACACACCTTTCCGGCGGCTGTTGAAGAGAGTTGCCCCAGGGCACCGAATTTACTGCCAAGGCTGTGCCTGGGTGGACTAGTGCTCCATGCATGATAGGCTAGCCACAGCTCTGAGGAAGCCGCCAAGTGAGAGGCGAGAGCTTTGTCCTAGGACCTTAACATCAAGTGAGGTCCGGTGAAGCCTCCGCCAGCCTGCTGCCCTCCAGGCGCTTCAGACTATAACTCTCAGCCAGTATGGCCCTGTGATGCTGAGGCTCATGGCAGCTGTGGTCCAACAGAAACTGGAGAGCACCAGGTTGCTGAAGGCTGGGCAGAGAAGGGAGACTCTCAACACTCACATTTCATTTTTTTTTAAAAAGATGCAATAACCAAAAGTCAATTTTCTGGGGAAAAAACTATTTTGACTAAGTTTGCACGTGTATGCTGAGAAGAATGGTAAAAAGCTTTGCCTCGTGGGAAGTTCAGTATATTGTCACAATATGTTGTGACTCTTTTTTTTTTTACATCTTGCTTTTCAAGGCAAATATGGCTCACGGTATAGATAAGCTAGCATAAACGCAATTTTAGAATTAAAAATAAAACCCAAAAACACTGTGGTGATATCTAATGTTGTGTGAGTGGGCTTGTGCTTGCATGATGGGATTCCCCTTCCTCTCCTCCCCTGTGTAGTTTCCCCCCAATCTTCCCCAGAGGGTCCCCTCCTCTAGCCAATACTTTAAAGAGAGGTTAAACTTGGGCCAGGTGAGAGAACTGACCCAATTTGTGATGACAGTAGTCCTCCGCTTGGGGCACAATAAGCTGCAGTTATTAGCACAGGAAGTATGGAAATCTTTCCCAGGTGTGGGACATCACCGATGACAGGGTCTAAATATCTGTCTGTACTGTATTCCACAACTGGGGGAGGGAAAAGGACATTTCCAGAGACTCACGTCCTTCTCTGAGACTTGGGAGTCTGCTTCCACATAGAGACACGCCTTTGCCCGACTCTTTAAACTTCAGGTTAAAATTACCCTCATCTGCAGCAAACCATACCTGCAGATGGCAGTGTGCAGGTGTAGAACTATGGGACCTGATCTCTTTGCATGTTTCAACTGAGATGCTTTGAGGGTTAAACTATGGAACTCATTCCCACGGGAGGCAGTGATGGCCACCAACTTGGATGGCTTTACAAGGGGATCAGGCAAATTCCTGGAAGAGAGAACTATGATGGCTTCTAGCCCTGATGACTCGGCTCTGCCTCTACCCTTGGAGGCAGGAGGGCTTCTGAATCCCAGTTGCTGGAAGTCACAGGAGGGGAATAAAGGTCCTGTGTTTGAAGCCTGACTTCAGGTTTCCCACAGGCAACTGTTCTGCCACTGTGAGAACAGGATGCTGGACTAGATGGGCCTTTGGCCTGATCCAGCAGGCTCTTCTTATGGATAGGCTTGTCTTCTTGCCCAGGTTTCCCTGACCCATAAACTAGGACTATTTGTTTAAATGAATGCTTTTAATATTCCTTTCTAATATTACTAATATTCCTTTATTTCATTCATCTGTTTTACAGATTTTATGTTGCATTTCTGTTTCAGTGATATTGTTTTTATATTAAATACCACTTAAACGTTTTATAAAACATCAGGCTGTTTATACTCTGTTTATGCTCTGAATAAGTATGAAGGTTGCCCAGCGTCCATAATGTATGCTGACAATGGTCTTGTTTGATGCCTCATTTTTTCTGTATACTTTGGCTGACAGAGCCCTATAAACCGGGGGTCAGCAAACTTTTTCAGCAGGGGGCCGGTCCACTGTCCCTCAGACCTTGTGGGGGGCTGGACTATATTTTGAAAAAAATATATGAATGAATTCCTATGCCCCACAAATAACCCAGAGATGCATTTTAAATAAAAGGACACATTCTACTCATGTAAAAACATGCTGATTCCCGGACCGGCCGTGGGCTGGATTTAGAAGGCGATTGGGCCGCATCCGGCCCCCAGGCCTTAGTTTGGAGACCCCTGATATAAACCTACAATTAACTAAGCACATTCTCTTGAATGCCTCACCTGAATGGCAAGTCCAGGTGGCAAGAGTCTGAGAAGTGAACTATTTACTCAGCGGCTGTCCCACAGGGCTGAACATCTCCTGGAAGCATCAGAGCAGCTTTTCATCTGGGCCCACGTTTGGTGGCCAGGGTTATGCTTTTAGGAAGCCATATTTTGGGGGGTTTAACCAAGCAAGGGAAGCAGAAGCAAAGATTTTCCTTTCCTTTCTGGATCACTTTCAGGGGTGTCCCATTGGGAGAGAGCGAGCTAGAAACGCAGGCTGGGCACTCCCATGAAGGAAACTCCCAGATGGGAATAGCTGCTTGTTGGAGTAGCTCTAAATCCAGGCACCAGGAAAAAAGATTCTTGACGTAGATAGGATGGGATGTGTGTCTGCACTTGGCAGCTGGCAAAGCACTCTCAGGACCTGCCAGAAAGGGAGTGGAGCACACCACGGCCCCAATCCTGCAGTGCCCATGGGCAACAGGCTTCAATAATAATGATTATGATAATAGTAAGTATTTATTGTACTCTACCCATCTGACTGGGTTGCCTCAGCTACTCTGGGTAGCTTCCAACAAAGTAAGAGGGCAAGCTGGGAGAGGCATCTCCAAGAGCTGTGTCTCCATCCTAATACAAAGTGGCAGCCTCTTCTGAACAGGTGGTTGCTCAATGGCTCCCAAATATGAACACCAATGTGGCAATGAGGTACATTGCAGAGCAGTGGGGGCAGAAGAAGAGGTCAACTGCCCCAACGAATGCCCTTCTACAAACAGAGAGAGGACTTGAATGACAGGGGGCTGAGAGCAGTTCAAGTGGGGGGCCTCTTCACACTCACACAGCCGTTTCGTATAAAAGCTATAGAGAAGCTTTTTACAGAAACAGTCTCAATGTATTGTCCAGTAAAACAAGTTTGCATGCCGTAGGAAGTCATTGAAACACTGTCTGTATCAATACTCATCTCAACCCAGAAGGACCAGCAAACTGGTTTCAAGAAAAACAAAAGCATTCAGCTTCGGTTCAGGAGTGCAGGGCTGAGAAAAACTTCAAAAGTAATCTACAAACGAAGGTGGTAAGTAACTGGGAGGTCTCTCTAAGACAGAAGACTGTGGTCCTCTACTGGTGAACATGTCACCAGCTTCAACTGCTTTACTTGTTCATCTGACAGTGTTTCATGACTTCGATAGGTATACTTTTTTGAAGAAATCCCTTCCACACCTCCTCCTCCTCCTCTTACAGGCACCATTCCTCCACACACCCAACTTTGCTAGTTTGAAGTAGGCCAAGGTGTCCAAGAGCACAGGTGAGGAGCATGTGCAGCATTGCAAAGCATTACCAGAACTGGCAGGAGGAGCCTCTGCTCTCCTGCCCTGTTGGTGGGGATTTTCTCCAGAGCAAATGCGCATGCCACAAGCTAGAGATCTTGATCTACAAGCCTCCAGCCTTTGGTCCCATAGGGCAAGTGAAATCTTCCAGTGTGGAAGAACACAAGAGTAAGTGGGAGCCAGCAAGCACACTCAACGTCAGGTTAAGCGGCAAGCCCTCCGGTGCTCCCACCCCATGGACCAAGTTCCAGTCATCTTCCACAAGGCTACAGACCTCCCCAGGGAGCTCTAGAAACAAGAAGCCAGAGGAGCACGTGGAGAGGAATTGCTCGAAGCCAAGCTATTAAGGGCTTTGGGGCTGGGGGCGTGGGGAGAAGAGAGACTATAGAGCCAACATGATCAGAATCAAACAAAATTAAAACACAATATTGAGAGTAACCTAAGTCCAGATTTCCTCTTCCTAATCCTCCAGGAACCCACACATGGCTGGGATGGAAAGGATGCCACTCTGGCTTCAATCCCTGCTTGGAACAAGGTAAAGACAAAAAGAGGCCTCAAATATTCATGGGTTCAGAACAGGGACAACTGGCTTGGACATCTTGGGCTTATATAAGATTATATATGCATGTGTGTGTTGTATTGGAGAAGCAGCTGAAAAGTAGGCAGGCCAGAGGAGCCCAGAGGGCTCCGGTGCACTGGGGGCCCAGCTGCCCTCCAAACCCTCCCAGCCATTGCCCCACTTTCCCACCCTGCACTGAAACACTCTCCTCTCCCCACAAGAAGAGGGAAAGGCATCTCATTTTGGCTCCAGCAGCCACATGCACAGCTGTCCCAAAGAGGGACCTTGGCACTCCTAGTGTGGCTTCCTCTATACCCAGGGGGAAGAAGACTGAGGACCTGGGCCTCCTGCCCCAAATTGGGTGGGTGGAAGAGTGAATGAACTGCTGCCCTCACCACATGATCCATCACAAGGTGCTTATGCCTGTGTCACTGTTTTGCACCTGCAAGGCTGCCAAGAAACACATGTGCCCCCCTCCCTCTTCTCCCAGTGGGACTGGCGGGGCAGCCCTTTCTTCCTCTGATTTAGCTGCTGCGAGGCTCTCCCTCCCCCAGGGAGGCTGGCCTGCTTGCTCAACGCTTGCCAGCTGGGACTGTGTCTGCAGATCTGTCCCCAGATCCGTCCCGTCTCGCCTGAACTCAGGGTTGCAGACTGCCTGGCTGAGGGTCTCTGGTTGGTTCCTCTGGGGACAGGATATCCTGGCACCCCTCCATTGCCACTGCTTTGAGAGCAGCCGGCAAGGACTACGGCTCCTGCACCTCCTCCACCATGTCCAGCAGCAGCAGCAGCGGCGGCAGCGGCAGCCGCCCCGACTTCACAAGGCACCATCCCTCCCCTTTCCAGCGGAAGAGCCTGCATGCTGCTGCTGCCCTGCCTGCCTCCCCTCCCCCCTCCCCTGCAAAGTAGCTCCAGCTGTCAATGGCCCAGATTGGAAGTGCAGGTACAGGAGCTGGCGCCCTGCCCGTCTCCCTTGTGTCTGTCTGGTGAAAGAGGAAGCCAGTCCACCTCTGGAATCCTTCACTCTCTCCTCGTTGCTACTCTCCCCGCGTCCCTCCAGGGGATTGGGGGTCAGTCTCGCTCACTCGGTCTCTCTCTCCCCCCCCCTTGCCCCTCTCCGATTACAATGCAGGCAGTGTTCGCTCCAAATCCCCCACTGCACGTTAATTCTGCTCTTCTGTCTCTAACGACCAAACCGCCTTCCTGTGCCTTCTGTCTTTCCATTACTCCTCTGCTATTTTTTATCTCCGACAAATAGCGTGCGTCAGCTCCAATTGAAGGGAATGGGGCGGGAAGGGGAGCACGCGGCAGCGGGCGGAAGAGGGGGCACAGACAGACCCTTGTTTGCACAAGTACAGGCACCCCTCCACCACGGAGGGGGCCAGCTCACAACGCTGAGAGCCCAACAGGCCCAAAGGAGCAGAAACAGCCGCCCAGAATCCCAATTACCGAAGTAGTCGCTGTCCTGAGCATGGTCATTTCATAGCTCACATCAGGGCGGCTTATATTATTGGGATTATCCCGTAGGATCTGCCATAGTGACTGGTTGCAGAAGTGTCTGTCTGTCCAACAGTACTTTTAAGCCATACAGCATTCCAGACACACACACCCTCTTTAAGATTGTAGCACCATTCAGGAGTGTGAATTTCAAGGATTAGAAGATATGAGATGTAGGCAGAACCTGCCTGTGAAATCAGTAAGGAGCTCTGAAAACAACCAGTGCATTTTATTAGGAAAAGAAAAGACACAGAAATAAGAGATAGCAAGGCAAACACAAAGCAATAAAACTACTAGCACATTTGCAAAGCTAAGCAGGGTCTGGTATGGTTTCAAATTGGATGGGGAACCGTGGGTTGAGATTCTTGCATTGCAGGGGGTGGACTAGATGACCCTCGGGATCCCTTCCAACTCTTACAGTTCTGTGATTCTATGAAATAAGCCCATGTTTCTTTCTCTCCCTTTGTGTGCATTTGCGCCCCCAAAGCAGCAGATGCAATCCTCCCCTCAGGCCAATGTATGCAGCACTCCCCTTAGTGCAGCAAGTCCTCAAGGGTCTCCTTCCCTTCTCCAGCAAGCTTGTTCCAGTTTTTGCCTCTCTCCCCCTGCACATCCCAGCAGAGACTCAAACTCTCCTTTGGGGGCACAGCAGCACCCCAGCTTCCATGCAGTCAACAGCTCTTCCATGCCAAATCCTGAACTCCCCTCTTTTCCAGGCTGATTTATGGCCTGCAGAGAAAGTTTCTCTTTCTGCCTCCAATATTCACTGTGTTTTCGCCTCAGTTGCCACTACCCCAATTGGCTGTTGCTACTGGCACGTCCTGCTCTCAGCTTTGACAACTGGACTTTTCCATTCTAGACACCGCAAGAGCCACTCCCAAAGGGCACAGAGATCCCTTGTTGGTGCCCTGGGATTTGCCAAGGTCCTCCAGCAAGAGAAAGAAACAAAACTCTCTGCTCCACGCCAGCCTTCCCTCAAGCTGGCTGGGACTGGGAGGAAGGAAGGAAGGGTTCATTGCAGCAGGACCCCTTCCAGCCCTCTCCGCTAAGCAGACCAGGCCTGCTTATTAACTGCCTGGCTGGTGGGGTGGCAGCATGTTGCTGGAGATGCCAGAGAGCTCCATGTTGGAAGTTGGAGGTTTTGGAGTTACAGGGTGTATCTGCATTTGGCAGCAACACACACATCTCTCTGGCAAAGGACTCACCACCCCCAAGGTTGCACCCAGGGCACCTTCCAGCACTGTGCAGTCCAGGGGCAAAAACTGCTCACTGCCCCCCACCCTCCTCAGCTCCCTTATAAAGGAACCACCCAGATCTTGCTTCTGTGCAAACCAGGCCCAGCTTGTTAAAGGTTATAAGAGACACAGATGAAGCACAGCCCTCTGTCAGCCTCAAACTGGGTGGGTAAGCAAATTTCCCTGCTGACATCCCGCACCCTCCCCAGAATGAAGAGGAAGCAAGGCAGCATCACAGTTGCGTCCTGAGGCAGCACAAAGCTGGAGGGTGGCTAAGCCTGAATAATAATAACAGCAGCAGCAACAACAACAATAAATTTTATTTATACCCCGGCCTCCCTGGCCAAAACCGGGCTCAGAGCTGCTAACATCAATTATATAACACATCAAGATAAAATCAAGCAATCAATTAAAATACACCCTAGAATCAAATCAGAACCAGAGTGGTTTACACCTTTCTAACAGGGACGCGGGTGGCGCTGTGGGTTAAACCACAGAGCCTAGGGCTTGCTGATCAGAAGGTCGGCGGTTCGAATCCCCGCGACGGGGTGAGCGCCTGTTGCTCTGTCCCAGCTCCTGCCAACCTAGCAGTTCAAAAGCACGTCAAAGTGCAAGTAGATAAATAGGTACTGCTATAGCGGGAAGGTGAATGGCGGGAAGGTGAATGGTTCACCAGAAGCGGCTTTGTCATGCTGGCCACATGACCTGGAAGCTGTATGCCGGATCCCTCGGCCAATAATGTGAAATGAGCGCCACAACCCTAGAGTCGGTCACGACTGGACCTAATGGTCAGGGGGTCCCTTTACCAAACAGTAACAGACTAATTACTTTCGCCTTTTCAATCACAATCAAGCACTTCACAAACCGCCTTGCTGCTGCCGTTATTATTACTTTGTCACAACACACCAGCCAAGCTGTTCTGCCCATTTTACAGGTGGGAAATGGTGGCAAAGAGATAATGGGATGTCCCAAGGTCACGGCTGAGAAGGGATATGAGCCTGTGCACGAGTCTATCCCTCTGCTTTCCTGGCTGCCTCTCAGAAGAACTTACACACACAGCCATAACTGGTGCCATTCTTAAGCAGTCATTTTTGTTCTGAAAGAATTATCATCTTCCTTCTTTTACCCCTCTTAAAGCACCAAGGCTTTCACCTTCAGGAAAGGGCCATAACTCAGTGCCGGAGGATCTGATTTCCACACAGAAAGTCCCAGCTTCAATCTCTGGCACTTCCAAGTAGCGTAGAAGGCCGGAGGGTTGTTGCCAGTCAGTGTAGACAACACTGAGCTGGATGGGCCAATGGTCTGACTCAGGATGAGGCAGCTTCCCATGTCCTTGTGTACTTTCTCTGCATGCAATGTTAACAATCAGGTGGGATCACAGATTGTGGATGAGACAAAATGGCTAAGAGGCACTGGATGTAGGAAAACAGTAAAGGTGACAAAAGTTGGCCTTGGCCTATACCCCTCCAGAATGCTGCAACCACACAAACACACACAAACTCTCCAAAAGCGTAACAAGGCAGCCCAGAATCCCAGAAAACTGTCAGAGAGAAGCTGCCAAGACTTCCATGTCAATATCCCTCCTGCTTAGGCAAACAAAAGGCCCTGCTCTGCAGAAAAGCCCATTAAAGAAAGATTTCCTTCAGGAGGCAGAGCAAGCGAACGGAGGGAGCTCAAAGGCTTGCCAAGACTCCATGGCAGAACTGTAGTAACAACGAAGATTACCATCAAAGCAACGCTGCAGGCCTCTTTGCAACTCCAGAGCTGAGGAAGGCAAACCACAGAGCTGAGGACACATTCACAAGGAGCAGAAACCCTGAATATAACACTCTGCATCTGCCACAGAGACCCCACCCCAAACTTGTATAGATCGGAGGTCCCTTAGTCTTCGCAGGCGTTTCTCATTTGGGATGTTTGCTTACAGTCAGGATGGGGAGCCTGTGGGCCTCCAGATGCTGTGCTCCCCCAGACTACGACTCGCCTCATCACCATCCCTGACCATTGACCACAACACTGATGGGAGCTGGTGTCCAACAACATCATGGGGGGGGGGAGGTACAGATGTCTCATCCCTCCTTCAAGTAAGGGCACCAGACACCTGTACAACCACCAGGGAATCCTCTATCTCACAGAGCAAGCCACATCACCTTCACAGCCACAGTGACTTGGAAAGAGGCCTGTGTCCTAACAACACTGGGGGCAGCAGTTGTCAAGCTGCAGCAGGGCTGGGGAACCTCTTTGGCCCAGGAAACCAAGCCTTGATCTCCCCCCCACCCCTGCGGGCCAACTTTGACAGGTGGGTATCAGGATGGTGCCAAGTGACTAATAGGCAGCCACGTGCACCTGCCGATGTTGATCCATGAGGGCAACACAAAGCAGCAGCCAGCAGGACCGAACCCTCTGGAGACCAACCGATGAGCAGAGGAAAGTGCTTCTCTCTCTTCGCAGCGTGTAGCTCGGCTGGTTTGTCTGAGACATCTGGAGCCGTTTGCTCTCAAAGCACTTTGCTCAGGGCACCTTCTGTCTGCGCTGAGCTCCTGCACTGTGTGGGCTTGGGAGGTGTCTTTTGAGTGGGTGGGTGGAAGAGGACGAGACAACCTTTTGCCACTTCCAAGTCTACGATTCGGCGTCTCCTTCCCATACATAATATTTTACAGATTTGTTGAGCTCCACCTTACTGTTTTTAAATCAATTCTCCAATTTCCCCCAGGATCATTTTTTATCTGTGTTAAAGACTGTATGATGAGATTCTTGATGCAGTTGTAACTCTACTCCCTCCACCCTCACCCCCCAGTTCTCTTCCAGAGTCAAGATGCTCTGACAGTCCTCAGCTCTACTATGTTTCTTCCCTCCCTTCATCTTTTCAAGGTTTCCTCTGGCAACCCTCATGCAGGCAAGGGCCTGTTCTAGGAGTTTAAGGCTAAGGTGGGCAACTTTCGGAGAGCTTTTCAAAACATGCCCTGCAGCCAACTGCCCCAACAGCCATTTTTCTCACTCTGGGGAGGGAGGGGCTTGGCCCCTTCAGAAGCCTATCTATGGAAAAGAGGGCTTCACATCTGGACACAGGTCTTTGGTTGCCATCTGCATGCAATGTGCAAATGAGAAAAACTGCTGCTTTTCTGTGATAGGAAAACCTGACTCTAGCAAAGGAAAGATACAAATATTTCCTGGGTGTGGGCAAATTGGGAGAGAGGGGATCTGGATAGAGCCCCCTTCTTCAGCCCAATTGACCCAACAGCCATAAGGAAGGGAGGAAGTGAAAGAGGATAAGGCACCGGAGCTGCGCTTGCAACCTGGCACCTCAGCTTTGAACGACAAACCTCAAGATACAGGCGCCACAATCAAGGAGCTCTTACTCATGTAAGAAGAGCTTGGCTGCAGCTGGATCAGGCCAAAGCTGGTCCCTCTAGTCTGTGGTCAACCAGCTGCCTCTTCTGGGAAGCCCACAAGCAGGACTGGAGTGCGACAGCAGCGGTCTCCCCACTTGCAATTCACAGGCAGGCTGCTTCTCATACTGTGCAAGCAAGACTAGGACCCATTGGTAGTCATCCTCTATGAATTTGTTGAAATTCTCTTTTAAATCCAGCTAAGCTGGTGGCCACCACTACATCAAGTGGGAGTGGGGAGTCTGTCCTGTTTAAAGGATGACCCTGTTGGGCCATTATTATGCTTCTTCCCGAAAGAATGGTGAAATGGAGCAGGTGAGAAGCAAGGAGAGTGCCACAGACAGGGTGCCCAGGGCTCTCGGCAGCTCCTTCCACAGCTGTCAGCTCCAGCGCAAGTAGAAACCAGTCACAGCTGGGAGAGAGCTGTGCCCGAAATCCTGGAGAGCCAATACTGAGCTAGCTGCACTGAGGGCACTTTCCACATTCAAGGGTTTGTCACATAAATTTAGACTCTCTTCTCAGGCATGGAGGTTGGAATGAGGGCAGATCCATTATTGCACTTACAAGCACAGCTTATGCCTGTTTGGGCTCCACTTGTGTGGGCACACCATTTGAGGTCCCTTCCCTCCTAAAGGTTTATCATTTCTTGAGTTGGGGAACTATATCTCATGGCTTTCACCAGGCATCCCCAAACTTTGGCCCTCCAGATGTTTTGGCCTACAACTCCCATGATCCCTAGCTAACAGGACCAGTGGTCGGGGAAGATGGGAATTGTAGTCCAAAACATCTGGAGGGCCGAAGTTTGGGGATGCCTGGCTTTCACTGTCAAAAGCGATTGCAATTGCCTCCAGATTTGTGGCCTATTTGAAATCAACAAGGGCTGTCTACTCCTTTTCACATAAAAATAATAAGTACCCATGAGCTGGCATCTTCCAGTCTAGCCGATCTGATGACGAGTGAATTCCTACCCTTAAGTATAAACCCTGCAGAGGAGCTGCTTTTCTTCCAGAGAAATCTTTCTGGATCTATCTTCATTAAAGCTCAATTAAACTGAGGGGAAAGGAACTCTGAAACTCTACCCTTGCCGTCCAGAAAAATAAAATACTTCATGCTGGGTGTAAATCAAAACCAACGTAGCAGCCACAGAGCGCAGCAGCAGCCTGGAGGGAAAGACGGGCAGAGGACAGGATGACGTGGGGCTCAAGCATCGGAGCATCATCCCTGGTGCCAAGACATTCCTGAGCATGGCGAGGAGAGCTCCCTGCTGCGGGAATGTACACAAATGCACGTGGCCCAAGGCTCACCTACCGAGGAAAAGGAGATCAGGTCTTTTCCAGGTTTTCCCCTCCTCCCCTCCATGCCACTGGGATCCACCATCTCACTGCCCATAAGCTCTCCAAGCAGAAAAGGAAGAACGTGGGTCTTCTGTTCTTATCATCATTTCCCACTGATGTGTCTCCATGTCTCCCCCAGTTGCACCCCAGACAAGCATGTGGCTGAATGGCAATGTGGGAAGCAACCAAAGTATTTCTGAAGGGCTCCGCAATGCCCCCAGCTTTGGCTGGAGACCAGACACCTCACCTGGGCCACCCATTGGTCTGCCCTCTCCAACCCATAAGACCTGCTTTACCAACTTCACAAACCATTTCTGAAGATGTAGATGTTACAATAACTCATTACCCTTCCGCTGAGCAACGGTGCCCCTTCATTTCCTGCTAATTACTTAATTACCCAAGCACCAACTTCTCTTAACTGTAACAAGAAATGAAATCTACTTTACAAACACCAAAATGGGCTGGGTTAATATGAGGCTGAGGACCAAAGTTTACAATGCATTTTGCAAGCTTTCAAGTTCCACAGAATTCTTAATCAAACTGTAGTAGTCAGGATGGGTTCCAGAAATGAGAAGTCCACAAATCTTGAATTTTCATGGTAATTGGCCAGTTTTGTGGTTCCCACCCACCCAGGATGTACAAAGAAATTATTTATTCTTCCTCCAAAAGGAAATAAAAACATTTTGAATCACATTCTAAAAACAGTTTTAAAAATTCTCAACCAGTGGACTCAGTATTTCCAAAAACAGTATCTTTCAGTATCTTCAAATGCCTGGGTAAAAAGGAATGTTTGAAATTCCTCCTAAAAGTAAATAATGAGGGCGAAAGACGCCCCTCACCAGGGAGTGCATCCCACAAGCAGGGAGCCACCTCTGAAAAGGCACTGCAGTGTGTTGAGAGCCAACTGAGCAGCCCCCAGTGGCGGCATTTGGGAGCTGAGGGGGCCCTTTGGCTATGGTGGGCTCTGCAGACAACCAAAAAGTGAGAACCACTGCTGCTGCTTCCAAGTGCCTCCATCACTAGGGATGACGGGGAAAGAATGCAAACAATGCCAAGGAACTCGGTACAGGACCAGAGTTTGCTTTTCCTCAGGGTGGATAAAAATCGATGATTGATATTTTTTTTTTAATCAGATTTTAAAATTTTTAATCAGATTTTTTAAAATAACATGCTTTTGCTGGAAAAAAAATCTTTCTAATTTTCTATTTAAGTTACATTATAGTCCAAAAGCTATTCATCAGGAAATAAGGATTTGTTATAAGTTTTTCATGTGTGCTAAAACTCAGTGCAAGTTTTTTTTATAAAAAAAACCATTTAACCACATCAGTTAACAAACATGGATACATATGCTATAATGTTATTGTTTTAGTTAAATGAATTGTTTAAATTGTTATTAAAGAAATGATTATTTTTCTCCTTCCAATAAAGTACAGCAGAAAAGTTGTCCAAATATAAACAGTTAACTTATTAAACCTCACAATAATTTCATAATTATCTGTCTATGTATTTCTAATAGTATAACCTAATCAGTGATTTTTGATATAACTGTAAAAACTACTCTGAAATTTTATTATTCCAAAAATGAAACTTTCATCTGGTTGTCAATATTAAGATTGTCTCTATTCAGACCAGGTCTCTCCATGGTTTTAAGTTTGGTAATAAGTTGCAAATTTCAGAAATAGACAGGAAAGAGAAGTTGCTGAACTGCAACTTATTACCAAACTTAAAACCATGGAGAGACCTGGTCTGAATAGAGACATGGGATTCTTATCTCATTATACATGACAAAGGGCAGTGCCAAAGAATGCTCCAACTACCGCACAATTGCGCTCATTTCACACGCTAGCAAGGTTATGCTTAAAATTCTACAAGGCAGGCTTAGGCAGTATGTGGACCGAGAACTCCCAGAAGTGCAAGCTGGATTTCGAAGGGGCAGAGGAACCAGAGACCAAATAGCAAACATGCGCTGGATTATGGAGAAAGCTAGAGAGTTCCAGAAAAACGTCTACTTCTGCTTCATTGACTATGCAAAAGCCTTTGACTGTGTCGACCACAGCAAACTATGGCAAGTTCTTAAAGAAATGGGAGTGCCTGATCACCTCATCTGTCTCCTGAGAAATCTCTATGTGGGACAAGAAGCTACAGTTAGAACTGGATATGGAACAACTGATTGGTTCAAAATTGGGAAAGGAGTACAACAAGGTTGTATATTGTCTCCCTGCTTATTTAACTTATATGCAGAATTCATCATGCGAAAGGCTGGAAGATTGCTGGAAGAAATATCAACAACCTCAGATATGCAGATGACACAACCTTGATGGCAGAAAGCGAGGAGGAATTAAAGAACCTTTTAATGAGGGTGAAAGAGGAGAGCGCAAAATATGGTCTGAAGCTCAACATCAAAAAAACCAAGATCATGGCCACTGGTCCCATCACCTCCTGGCAAATAGAAGGGGAAGAAATGGAGGCAGTGAGAGATTTTACTTTCTTGGGCTCCTTGATCACTGCAGATGGTGACAGCAGTCACGAAATTAAAAGACGCCTGCTTCTTGGGAGAAAAGCAATGACAAACCTAGACAGCATCTTAAAAAGCAGAGACATCACCTTGCCGACAAAGGTCCGTATAGTTAAAGCTATGGTTTTCCCAGTAGTGATGTATGGAAGTGAGAGTTGGACCATAAAGAAGGCTGATCGCCGAAGAATTGATGCTTTTGAATTATGGTGCTGGAGGAGACTCTTGAGAGTCCCATGGACTGCAAGAAGATCAAACCTATCCATTCTTAAGGAAATCAGCCCTGAGTGCTCCCTGGAAGGACAGATCGTGAAGCTGAGGCTCCAATACTTTGGCTACCTCATGAGAAGAGAAGAATCCTTGGAAAAGACCCTGATGTTGGGAAAGATGGAGGGCACTAGGAGAAGGGGACGACAGAGGACAAGATGGTTGGACAGTGTTCTCGAAGCTACGAACATGAGTTTGACCAAACTGCGGGAGGCAGTGCGAGACAGGAGTGCCTGGCGTGCTATGGTCCATGGGGTCACGAAGAGTCGGACACGACTAAACGACTAAACAACAACAACAACATGACAAAGCTATGTTTAGCCATCTCACCCATTGCTTTTTCCTGTAAGACCAATTGCTGTCATTAACCATCGTCAACAGGTTTACCACACCTATCAGCCAATCACCCATTCCCACCACCCTTCTGAGTAATACCCCTCCCCACCCTCTCACTACGGTAATATATAAGGGTCTGGTGATCTTCTGTTTCAGTGTATCTGAAGAAGTGTGCATGCACAAAAAAGCTCATACCAATGGCAAACCTAGTTGATCTCTAAGGCAGTGTTTCCCAACCAGTGTGCCTCCAGATGTTTTGGGACTACAACTCCCATCATTCCTGACCACTGGTCTTGCTAGCTAGGGATGATGGGAGTTGTAGTCCCAAAACATCTGGAGGCACACTGGTTGGGAAACACTGCTCTAAGGTGCTACTGGAAGGAATTTTTTTATACCAGTAAGAATGAGTCTTTCTGTTAAAAAGAGAGAGGTTTAAATCAAATCTTACTGACTAGTGTTTTAAATTGTGATTTAAATCGATTTGATTTAAATCAAATCCACCCTGCTTTTCCTTCTCCATAGTTTGCAAGAGTTCCCTGGCCTGGGGAAGAAGAGAAATCTTTCACTGTATGTTGGGCAACCAGAGTCATCACAAAGAGACCTGTGATGGCTATAGGCCATCCAGAGACCACATTTGTGCATAGCCTCTCTATGTGACATCTGATGTCTCATACCATGAACTGAGAAGGCTGTAGCTATCCATCACTTCTAACAACTGCACAGGTGGAAGAAATGGCCCATGGAGTGCAGCTCTCAGAAAGCAGCCCTGCTGAGCTTCTGCAACATGCGCTGGGCGTTTTGGAGAAAGCAAAGGCAAGAAGCAGCAGCAGCCGCCGGGTGCCGACAGCACCAGACACGGCTGGGTTGACTAAGCCCACTTTCCTTCCTCTTTGGAGCTCTGGTTCCGGCAGCAAGGCAGGAATCCCAGCAGACCCCGGCGGAATGGAGGTAAACTTGCCTCCAAAAGGGCAGCCGTAAGCCGAGACGAACCCAGCGCACAGAGGGGGAAAATAAATGGAAAGAAAGTTTCCACTCCTCACCTCAAAGCTGCTGTGGGTTTCTCTCCCTTTCTGGGTCAGAGAGAGAGAGAGATGATCGTTTCAACTATTCACTGATGTCATTTTTTCCAGGATAAAAAAAGCTCTCCCTGCCAACCCCCTCTCTTTTTCCTCCCACATAACACACTTCTATGCAAACACTTCAAAAATCAATTTGGGGGAGGCCAGAAGACAGAGTAATTCCTTCCCTCTTTTTATGAGGGCACCCACACCCGTTCGGCAGGGGGGCCTCACACCACACCCAGCCCCAAGCCGAGAGAGAGGGCAGCTCTCTGCCTGGAGAGCCCAAAATAGAAGTGCCGCGGTGCTTCCTTGCCATGCCAGCGTCTGCACACAGGCGGTGATACGTCAGCCAAGTGGCTAAGCTGGACCAGAGCAGGATGCCAGGCAGCACTGACCTCTCTGAGGGCAACAGCAGGCAAAGCAGTCTGCCCCGCCACTGCCCAATAACCCAGCCACCCTGGTTTCCTCCGGCTGGCCTGCATGCTGGGCCTTGCTGTGTGCTCAGAGGATAGGAGAGAAGCTGAAACGAACAAGCAACCCCTCAACAGCCCAAGATGCCCACTTGCAACACCCCTGCAAAGCCCAGGGTTACAATGCCAGCCACACACAGAGAGAGAGAACCCAAGGCAGAAGGACAAAAGACAAGCTTGCTGGATCAGGCTCCTGGCCCACCAAGTGCAGCACCCTGTTCTCACAGCGGCCAACCAGGCTGGAGCTGTCAATGGTTTTCTCTCTCATCAGGGGCCTTGAGAACTCTCTTCTAGGGCAGCTTCTGAACACAGCTAACAAACAAGGCTGGATTTGGTTTCTGAACAGTTTAACCCATGCGAAAGATTTGGTTTCTGAACAGTTTCATCATGCGAAAGGCTGGACTAGATGAATCCCAAGCAGGGATTAAGATTGCCGGAAGAAATATCAACAACCTCAGATATGCAGATGACACAACCTTGATGGCAGAAAGTGAGGAGGAATTAAAGAACCTTTTAATGAGGATGAAAGAGGAGAGCGCAAAATATGGTCTGAAGCTCAACATCAAAAAAACCAAGATCATGGCCACTGGTCCCATCACCTCCTGGCAAATAGAAGGGAAAGAAATGGAGGCAGTGAGAGATTTTACTTTCTTGGGCTCCTTGATCACTGCAGATGGTGACAGCAGTCACGAAATTAAAAGACGCCTGCTTCTTGGGAGAAAAGCAATGACAAACCTAGACAGCATCTTAAAAAGCAGAGACATCACCTTGCCGACAAAGGTCCGTATAGTTAAAGCTATGGTTTTCCCAGTAGTGATGTATGGAAGTGAGAGCTGGACCATAAAGAAGGCTGATCGCCGAAGAATTGATGCTTTTGAATTATGGTGCTGGAGGAGACTCTTGAGAGTCCCATGGACTGCTAGAAGATCAAACCTATCCATTCTTAAGGAAATCAGCCCTGAGTGCTCCCTGGAAGGACAGATCGTGAAGCTGAGGCTCCAATACTTTGGCCACCTCATGAGAAGAGAAGAATCCTTGGAAAAGACCCTGATTTTGGGAAAGATTGAGGGCACTAGGAGAAGGGGACGACAGAGGACAAGATGGTTGGACAGTGTTCTCGAAGCTACGAACATGAGTTTGACCAAACTACGGGAGGCAGTGCAAGACAGGAGTGCCTGGCGTGCTATGGTCCATGGGGTCACGAAGAGTCGGACACGACTAAACGACTAAACAACAACAAAACCCATGCTTGCAATGCTATCTCTTCCAGCATTAGAAACTGGGATACAAAAGCTAGGAGTCATCTGGCTCCTGGGACTTGGATTGTGGGCACAAAAAACAGAATGCCTGGTTATAAAAATCAAAACGGGTTATTAATTATTATTATTATTATTATTATTATGGGGCGGGCGCCACCACCGAGAAGGCCCTCTGTCTGGTTCCCTGCAACTTGGCTTCTCGTAACGAGGGAACCGCCAGAAGGCCCTCAGCGCTGGACCTCAGTGTCCGGGGAGAACAATGGGGGTGGAGACGCTCCTTTAGGTTTTTATATTGTACTAGCTGGCCCAGCCACGCGTTGCTGTGGGTGTTTGTGTTAAGTGGAGCCTTTTCTGTTAAATGGACCTTCAGAGTCTCCATGGAGAGTCCTCTCTGGTTCAGAGTCCCCCTTCATTTTGTACACACTCATTCCCCCCAATACGCGTGTTCTGTGAAATTATGACCTGTTCCAACCCTGACTCCCCTACCCACGCATGTTTTGTTAAATCGTCCCAACCTGGCCTGACACATTCATCCTACCCAAATGCAGGGGGTTGTAAAAGGTCCATATCCATTAGTGTTTGTTTGTTTTTTGTCTGAAAACATGTGTTGTAATGTCATGTCTGTCAAGTGTAGATTGGGGAGGAAGTATTTGTTTTTTTATATCATCCCAAGTTGGATTACATGTGAATGTAATTAATAAACCATTGAGGTGGATTTTGGTTGGAATGTGGGGGTTTTGTGGGGGGGGTTAGGGGGGTGTCGTTTGAATTAGTGGGTTTTTTGTGTGCTTTATGTTGTGTTGTGTTTAGGTAGTAGGGTGGGTCATAAAAAACTTTTTTTGGAAAATGTTTCCTCCCTTGATCTTATATCAGGTGTATGGTATAAACATAGTCAAATTTCAAATTTGGGACAAATCAGTTAATATTTAGACCCTGCTCCTAAAGATTCAAATTTTGCCTCACTATGAGTGATGAAAACATAGGAATTTGACCATTTATTCTCAGTATGTTAAATTGTGAACTAATAAACATAAGTTTTAGGTTTTATGTAGAGCAATAATAGTTGCATACTATTATTTTCTGCAATATTTATTTATTTAAGATAAAACATGTTGATAATTTACATGAAAAACCAATGGTTTTGAACAAATTATATGGAACCATTAAGTGTACTAAACAAGTAAACATAAACAATAAACAATAAAACACCACTCATATTATGTGTTGCGTCAAAACATCACATAATAGTGGTGAAGGACAAATATAAATTCAAATAAATAAATACAATTTTAAAAAGCAGGCTTCTTTGTGTAGCCTTGAAAACATGTGGGGGACCAGATCCATGAGGTGGTAGAAGTGCCCCAAGGGCAGGAGGCAGAGCCTTAAGCCTTTCCCTATTACCAGCAGGAAGAAAATCATCTATCCAGAGGCAAGCAGAAACCAAACAAACTCAGGAACGGGATCCCAATTGCTCAAACATGTTCCCTGCTGAAACTCTGGAATCCCAACCAGCTCAGTGGAGTCTGATATGCCTCCCAAAGGCATTTCAAAATATTCCTCAGCGGGACTCTGTGCCCATTTCTCCTGCATCATATTTGCGGGCATGATTTCTTCATTATGCTTTGCTTTCCCTTGCACACTGAGGAGAGCCTGGTTTAATAGCCTCCAGATTAAGAAACCATATTTTCTCCCCAGGCTTCAAATATTCTCGCTACACCCAGTTCTGAGCTCCCCTCTCTATGACAGCAGGGCGAGGGCCAGAATCCAGCTCTCCTGAAGCATCCCATTCATTCCTGTGGCGTCACCACAGCCCTTTCTGCAGGATTCCCTCCTGTTTCCTGCACCTCCTGCCCAAGGCATTCTACTTTCTCCCCAGCTGATGCTCATGGAATGGCTAACCCACCCCCAACTCTGACTCCTTTTGCATTAAGAACCCTGCAAATTATGCCTGGAAGGGCCTCCTTTCGGAAGTAGCCCGGAGCAAGCAGGGATGCTGGAGACACCCCCCCCCCACTCTCATGCCCCAGGGGAAATACCGTAAATGTTGTGGGGCAGGGGGGAGGATGCTCAAATCCTGGGGTCTTCCACATGGAGAGCAGGGTGCGGTCCATGTGACATCCAGCTTTCCCAGCCGGCTGCTAAAAAACCTTCTGCCCAGGAGGACTCCCCTGTCGTGAGTGCCTGCAGGTCCTGTCCCTGCCTCTCACCACCTGGCCTAGGGCGGGGCCTGGCAGGCCTCAAATAGGTCTGCTGCTTCCACCGCTGCTGCTGCCCAGGAGGACTCCCCTGTCGTGAGTGCCTGCAGGTCCTGTCCCTGCCTCTCACCACCTGGCCTAGGGCGGGGCCTGGCAGGCCTGCTGGGGACTGTTGCCCCCAGCGCTGTTGCTGTCCAGGAGGACTCTGAACTGTGCAGAGTTCTTTTAAAAATGTTTTAAATTCTTTTTTATCATTTTAAATACATTATGTTGGGGGGTTGGTTATTTACTTGGGTTTGGGAATTTTTTAAATTTTGTTACTCTGTGATTTTTGTTTCTTGGTTAGTATTGTCTTATTGTGTTTTTTGTGTGGTGGGTGCTGCCCAGGACTCTCTCCTGCTGTGAGTGCCCACAGGCCCTGTCCCTGCCTCCTTCCACCTAGTCTAGGGCGGGGCCTGGAGGGCCTCATAAGGACTGCCGCCGCTGCTCTGCTGCTGGTGCTGCCCAGGGGAACTTAAAACAGCACAGAGTTCTTTTTAAAATGCTTTTAAAGAATTTTATGTTTTTATTTTCTTGGGGTGGTAGGTGGGAGGGTATTTTCTTTGGGGTGGTAGGTGGGAGGGATTTTTAGTGGGGTGTGGAAATCTGTTAAATTTTGGTGTATTGTAATTTTTATTGTTTTTGGTTTTATTGTTTTACTGTGTTTTTTGTGTTTTTCTTTTGTTCCGTTCTTGCTGTTTTTTACAGAGGCTTTATTTTGTTTTTAAGGGGAAGGGTCAGGGCTGCCTGGGAGGGGGTCCCAGCAAGCAAAATGGCTGGGGCAGATTCCACAGGGGGTGATGCACTGGGACAACCGATCTCAGTGGTCAAGGGTAGGAGGAGGAGTTACGCTAAGACCAGACCATGTCATTACCGAGGAGGCAGACTTAGTCGTTGTCTGAGGACTATCCCTGCCTCCGGGTCTGGTCCTGACCGGACGGATATTGGAATCAGCAAGGGATACCCACATGACCTGAAGGTGCTGCTGTGCAATGCCAGGTCGATGATGAATAAGACCACTGCCATTCACGACCTGATTGTGGATGGAGGATTTGACCTGGCATGTGTGACAGAGACCTGGTTGGATGAAGCCGATGGGCCCGTTCTTGGCGCTGCTTGCCCAACAGGTTTCTCTTATGCACAGCAACCCAGGCCATCTGGGCGGGGAGGGGGGGTTGCAGTGATTTTTAGGAAGTCATTAGTTTGCACCAGGCGTCCTATTGGTAAGACTGAGTTCTCTGAGTGCATGTTCTGGAAGTTGGGCAATAGGGGCAGTACAGGATTCCTTTTGGTGTACCGACCTCCCCGCTGCACCAAGGATTCCCTGCCCGAGCTGCTTCAGGTCGTGTCGGATGTGCTCCTGGAGACACCTAGCTTGGTTGTCTTAGGGGATTTTAACATCCATGCCGACACGACCTTACAAGGAGCCGCTCGGGACTTCGTGGAAAGCATGGCCACCATGGGGCTGTCACTGAATAAGTCTGGCCCAACTCATAGCCGCGGACATGCCTTGGACTTGGTGTTTACCTCTATGGATGTTGGTGATCTGACATTAAGTAAAAGCGAAACAAAAGAATGCCATGGTCAGATCACTTTCTGGTGCAACTGGACTTCTCCGCAACCCTTCCCCTCTGCAGGGAGGTGGGACCGATTCGGATGGTCCGCCCCCGCTACTTAATGGATCCAATTGGCTTCCAGAGAGTGGTAGGGGATGTTTTATCCCATGTCGATGGCCTTTCAGCTGATTCCCTGGTGGCCCGCTGGAATGCGGAGTTAACCAGCGCTATTGACTGTCTGGCTCCGAAGCGCCCTCTCAGATTGCATGGAGCCCGGACAGCCCCGTGGTTTTCCCCGGCGCTGAGGGTGATGAAACAGTCATTGAGACGGCTAGAGCGCCGGTGGCGGAAAACTCATTTTGAATCAGACCGGACACGGGCTAGAGCTCAACTTCGAGCCTACCAAGTGGCAATGGCGACGGCGAAGAGGACCTTCTTCACCGTCTCCATCGCATCTGCAGAAAACAGCAGCAGGAGACTCTTCCAGGTGGTTCGCAATTTAGCGGAACCACCTGCTCCATCCGGGCCCAGTATGGGCCACATGATCTCCTGCAATGATTTTGCAAAGTTTTTTGCAGATAAAGTCGCTCAGATTCGGGAAGAGGTAGACTCCACCGTGGGAGCAGGGCCGGGGCGGGGGAGTGCTAGAGTCCTGTCTAGTCAAGTTTTGTGGGATCAATTTCAATCTGTTACCTCCGAGGATGTGGACAGGCTGCTTGGACGAGTGAAACCAACCACCTGTCTCCTTGATCCTTGCCCATCCTGGCTTATAAAAGCTAGCCGGGAAGGGCTGGGCGATGGGCTTCGCGGGCTGGTAAATGCTTCTCTCCATGAGGGAGCCTTCCCAGACCCGCTGAAAGAGGCGGTTATTAAACCGCTTCTTAAAAAAACATCTTTAGATCCGGCCAATATGGCCAACTATCGCCCAGTCTCAAATCTTCCATTCTTGGGCAAGGTGATTGAGCGAGTGGTTGCTGAACAACTCCAGGCACGCCTGGAAGAAGCGGACCATTTGGATCCCTTCCAGTCAGGATTCAGGCCTCATCATGGGACTGAAACTGCCTTGGTCGCACTGGTCGATGATCTCCGGCGGGCTAGGGACAAAGGTAAGAGCTGTTTCCTTGTTCTGCTGGATCTCTCAGCGGCTTTTGACACCATCGACCATAACATCCTTCTGGACCGTCTAGAGGGCTTGGGAGCTGGGGGCACTGTCATGCAGTGGTTCCGCGCCTTCCTCCTGGGCCGTGTTCAGAAAGTGGTGGTGGGGGATGAGTGTTCAGACCCCTGGGCTCTCACTTGTGGGGTGCCGCAGGGTTCTGTCCTCTCCCCCATGCTTTTTAACATCTATATGCAGCCGCTGGGAGAGATCATCAGGGGGTTTGGGCTGGGTGTCCATCAGTATGCTGATGATACCCAGCTCTACCTCTCTTTTAAATCAGAACCAGTGAAGGCGGTGAAGGTCCTGTGTGAGTGCTTGGAGGCGGTTGGAGGATGGATGGCGGCTAACAGATTGAGATTGAATCCTGACAAGACAGAAGTACTGTTTGTGGGGGACAGGAGGCGGGCGGGTGTGGAGGACTCCCTGGTCCTGAATGGGGTAACTGTGCCCCTGAAAGACCAGGTGCGCAGCCTGGGAGTCATTTTAGACTCACAGCTGTCCATGGAGGCACAGGTCAACTCGGTGTCCAAGGCAGCTGTTTATCAGCTCCATCTGGTACGCAGGCTGAGTCCCTACCTGCCCACTGACTGTCTCTCCAGAGTGGTGCATGCTCTAGTTATCTCCCGCTTGGACTACTGCAATGCGCTCTACGTGGGGCTACCTTTGAAGGTGACCCGGAAACTACAACTAATCCAGAATGCGGCAGCTAGACTGGTGACTGGGAGCGGCCGCCGAGACCACATAACACCGGTCCTGAAAGACCTACATTGGCTCCCAGTACGTTTCCGAGCACAATTCAAAGTGTTGGTGCTGACCTTTAAAGCCCTAAACGGCCTCGGTCCGGTATACCTGAAGGAGCGTCTCCACCCCCATCGTTCTGCCCGGACACTGAGGTCCAGCTCCGAGGGCCTTCTGGCGGTTCCCTCACTACGAGAAGCCAAGTTACAGGGAACCAGGCAGAGGGCCTTCTCGGTAGTGGCACCCACCCTGTGGAATGCCCTCCCACTAGAGGTCAAAGAGAACAACAACTACCAGACCTTTAGAAGGCATCTCAAGGCAGCCCTATTTAGGGAAGCTTTTAATGTTTGATGGATCTCTGTATTTTAATGTTTGATGGATTTCTGTATTTTAGAATTTCTGTTTTGTTGGAAGCCGCCCAGAGTGGCTGGGGGAACCCGGCCAGATGGGCGGGGTATAAATAATAAATTATTATTATATTATTATTCTGCCCTCACATCTTCCTCTTACTCATGGGTAGGCAAACTAAGGCCCGGGGACCAGTTCCGGCCCAATCGCCTTCTCAATCTGGCCCACAGACGGTCCGGGAATCAGCGTGTTTTTACATGAGTAGAATGTGTCCTTTTATTTAAAATGCATCTCTGGGTTATTTGTGGGGCATAGGAATTTGTTCATTAAAAAAAAAAAATCTAGTCCGGCTCCCCACAAGGGACAATAGACCGGCCCCCTGCTGAAAAAGAGTGGGAAAGTTATGATGAGTATATGAGAAAACATTGTTCGAAAGAAGATATGTTAATATGTGTAGGCTAGGGGATATGAAGGGAAATAAAAACAAAAAATAATTAATTAGTAATTTTAACAGTAAAGTAGAATTGTATTGGAAATAAATGCACGAGTGAATATAAGAGTGGAAAAGGAAGTCGAAAAAGTGCGGAGGGAAGTATAGGGGGGAGGGGGAGGGAAAGGGTGGGTAAAGGGGATTGTATCTATGTATATGACTGATTTTACCATCATTTAAGTTTGTTTCTTCTTTTGTTGTATATTTTAAAAATTTGAAATAGTCTTTTTAAACAAAATTTGAAAAAAAGAAAAAAAAGAAAAAGTTTGCTGAGCCCTGCTCTTACTCCTGGTGGCTGCCCAGTCCCACTCTCAAGCCCAGCCTTCATTTCCTTATTGGTCTCTGCATAAGCACACATGGAAGACACAAGGGGTTGCGTCCAGTGAGACTTCTGTTTCCTCCTCTCCCCAACCCATATATGCCCCCAAAATCTGCTCCCAATGGTCCCTCAAAAGTCCAGAGCTTATTTTGAGAGGCAGGGGGAGGCGGGAAGAGAGGGAAAGGAAGTCCCTTGCACCAGTGAAGCTGCAGCACTGAACTGTGTCCAGGGTTCAAGGGGTTGCCAGGAGTAACAGACTTTGTGAGGCATGCCCCAGGGTAGCAAACAATGTCCCTGAAGAACACCAAGCTACCATAGTGCTGGTCGATATGAGCTCCCATCATCCCTGGCCATGATGGGTGGGGTTAATGGGAGCTGTAGTCCAACAACATCCGGAGGGCACCAGGTTGGGGAAGGCATGTATATCATAGGACACTCAAAGTCACTACAGTGGTACCTTGCAAGACGAATGCCCTGCAAGACGAATTTTTCTCTTGCGATCTGATGGCGACTCGCAAGACGAATTCGTCTTGCGAAAAATTCGTCTTGCGAATTGCAGTTTCCCATAGGAATGCATTGAAATTTAATTAATGCGTTCCTATGGATAAAAAAAGAAATTTCAATGCATTCCTATGGGAAATTGCGATTCGCAAGACAATTTTTTTGCAAAACGAATTGACTTGCGGAACAAATTAAATTCGTCTTGCGAGGCACCACTGTAAATGGAAAGAGCCACAGAGAACCTCAGGGCTCCCCTGGCAACTTTCCATGACTCTCAAGGGGAAGGAAGCTTAAGCCTTTGGAGCATCTGTGCCCCAGAGCTGCCACCCTTTGCTGTGTTTTCCTTTAAGCACCTTCAAAGTCTGGTCAAAGCAACTTTGGTATGAGCAAGGACTTAACTCTGAGTGCAAAGCAGGGGCTCCCTACACAGCAGGGAGAGGATTGCAGCCCCTGAATGAAGCCCTGTCGATGCAGCTGAGACACCCCGTCAGGGAGAAAGTGCTGGCACGGGTTGCAGCAGCAGCAGCAGCAGCAGCACCACCACCTCAAAGCATGTCCCCTCCGCTGTGGGTCTGGCAGAGAAGCAGACATTCGCAGACAGCTTTGCTGAGCTTCACACCGTCTGCAGGAGGGAAGGATGAAGCAGCTGTGAGCTCTGGTGGGTTGGGAAGTCATGCCTGCTCGTGGTGCAGTGAGTTCAAGAAGCCGCCTGCCAGGAGCACATTCTGAATGATTCCCGCCCCCCCCAGCTAATCAGCTACTGAAAGAAGAGCTCCCTCCGTCCTGCCAGGCGCTGCACACTCTCCCCCCCCCCCCGCCACCCACCTCCTGGTCAGCTGCACCATGAAGGAGGGAAGTGGGCTTGGAACAGCCGCTGGCTCGCGGAGGAGCACTCAACGCGCCGTCATTCATTATCCACCGACATATGGAATAGTCATTGTGGGAGGAAGCAGAACCAAACAAGAGCCCCAAACTGCTTCCTCCCAGCGAGGCCTTGACAGCCTCTCCAGCTCCCGGCCATTCATCTCCGGGCAGCTGAAGGGGAGGGAGGGAGGGACGCTCGGTCTGCCCAGCAAGCAAGCAAGTGCGGCACACACAGGCAGTGTTGGGGGGGGGCAGGGAGGGGAAGGAGCGCAAGAGCAAGGGGGCCGGGGATTTCCCCAGCTCCAGCCCTCCGCCTGACGGGGACATATCTGCACAGGCAGCACCTCTGCTCTCCCCACTGTGCAGCAGCCATCTTTGCAGCCAAGCGGGGGTGCAGTGGGAGACGGTCCAAGGCGCTGCTGCGAGGAGGCAAGGCGAGCAGAGCTGCCTTATCCGGGACGGCCCAGCCAGGCCACGCCAGGAAACCAATTTATTTTGTTGTGTCTCTTCCCAGAACACACGGTAGAGAAGGAGTTGGGCGGCACGCCAGGCCCAACGCCGGCGGCTGCCAACTGAGCAGGAGCTCAGTAGGAGGAAGTTTAGTCTGTGCTCAGTGCAGGGACAGCCGTGTGGGCCTCCCTCCGCTGCTTGCTAGTCTTCGCTACACAACCCACGCAGGCCAGGAGGGCGGTGAAGATGGGGTGGTGTAGGGGGGAGAAGCACCAGCGCTTGCAGAGGGGGCAGGCAGGTGAACAGGAGCTGAGCCACAACACTGCTAGCCCAGTTCTGCTGCCAACAAGGCAACTCAGCAACACTTTTACTGCCTTCTGCTCACCTTGCAGACAGGAACCAGGTTTGCAAATAATCAGGAAGGGAAACAGGGCTATGCCAGGAAGAAAGGGCATGGAAAGGAGGGATACTGGGCCTGTAGGCAGGACTGGAGAACCAAGAGTTGTGAACTCCCCCTGGATCCCTTCCCCTCGGCCCCAAGTTTGGAAACTCCAAGAGATCAGAGGACAGTTCTGCACCAGATCCCAAACTGCATACCTATGTGTACAATCACAGATGTGGATAACACACTTCGTCCCAGCCAGGCCCTGTGCCAAGGCTCCTGGGGCCAGCCTCCCGTCCCCACAGGATGCTGCCCGGCCGGGCCAAACCTCACAAGCCAGGCACATCCAGGGGGTGAGGGGAAAGGGCTGCAACCAATTGCCTCCTCTGGAAAAGGCACCTCTTCTGGCAGGACACCTTCTGCCTTGCAAGCCTTGGCATTGCCCAGCAAAGAGCAGAGACCCATTGCCAGCTCTCCTCGCTGCTGCTTTGGCTGGTAACACTTTGTGGCACAGCTGCAAGAACAATCATCCAGCTGGACAGAATTGCCTTGGGAAGGAGACAAACTGCAAACCTAGAAGGGCTTCTCTTTTTAAATCCATGACCTCATAGCAAAACATCTCCACTTGCCGTTCCATTTGGAAATGGGTAGAGGAATGTGCCCAGACAGAAAGCCCAGGGCAGGGCAGATTTGAAAGGGGAAGACTGGGGAAACCAAGAGGAAAGATGGCGGAACAGAGGAAAGGAAGCAAAGCTCCTCCGTAGGAGTGTGTGCACGCTCATTCCACTCATTCTCCCCACGCCTCCATTCTATGCCCATCCCCAAAGGTGGACTTTGCCAAGCCTGCAGCTGCGCAGGACAGGCGCCAAGCCACTCACAATCTGACACTTGCCAGGCTGAGTCACGCTACGGGTTCAGCAAGCCCAGCATCCTGTTTCCAATGGGGGCCAGTCCTATTTTTCTCTGGAGGAGACAGAGGGGTGAGTGAGTGGGTTGTGTGGTGAAGCTCATCCTTTGCTTCCATCACTGGGTTTTTACACCCATTTTATTATCCTCAGTGTGATCATCAAGCTTTTTCCTTCTGAATGTAGGCTGGAAGACTCTGGAGCAGGGACTGTCACACTTCTAAGTTCCAACCTACCAGGAGTTCAAAGCTCTTTGCTATGCCTGAGTTTTTTTCCATTTGTGTCCTTACTGCTCCTTGAAACAACTTTCAGGGCTCCCAGTCCTCATGCCTGAAGAAGATACAGGGACTTTCATTACCTGAAGCTTTGCGTCTCTGACCAGAAGCACTGGGGGCACTGGCCTTGTCAATCTAGAGTTCAAGGGGTTATAATGCACAGTGAGAAGCACATGTCCTGAGCACAGGAAGCAGCAGCAGCATCAAGACTCTTCTGGAGGAGAGATAAATGCAATTACAGAAAGAGAGGGAGGCAGGAACAAAGCCACTGGAAGCCTCTCTGATGTCAACAGGTTCTGAATCAGTGCTCCCCTCAATGGGGCCCTGAAATAGGACCAGCTGGGGAGGGAGAGACCTTGGATTCAGACATGAAAGAGCTGTGTCCCTGGGTAATGCTCGAGACATTACACAAGCGTGCGTTTTGTATGGCCATATATTTCATTACGCTCTCAATCTCTATTCCAGACCCGGCACTTCCGCAGCTCCCGCTCCAGACCAGGTGGGCTTCTAGTCTGTGGATGCCCTGAACGCATGACTTTGCTGGGTCAGAAAGGCAAGCAGGGATTTCATTCCTGGGGATGCTAAGCCCAGGTCCAAGCTCCCTGCTCTCTTGTGGCCTCACCCACTCAGACTCCCCAAATAAGCATCCCACTCAGACAACACCATATGCAAGCAGCACTCCTCTGCGTCACCCTGGGCAGTTGGCTCTGACTGACTAAAAGCTACATGAGCAGTTGACATGGAAGCCTGTCCCAAGTCTTTCTCAACTGGCTGCTGATTCAAAGTGACACAAAGACCCTCCAGGATGCACTCCTTACCATCCAGCTCTTGGGTATTACCTGAAGAAGAGGTGTGCATGCACACGAAAGCTCATACCTATGACAAACTTAGTTGGTCTCTAAGGTGCTACTGGAAGGATTTTTTTTATTTTGTATTCACAAACCTGCCCCCCCCCCGATGTCTCTCATTTCCTGCTTCAAAGAAGAACCCAGACGGCTTTAAGCAAGTCTTCAAGGTGCTTCTGTTGCTTAGACTGGGACTACCACATAAGGAATCTGACAGAGGGACCAGGTGGAAGAATGGGAACTGGATGCAAGCAGTTGCAAATGCAGCCACATGCTTGCTAAAAAGGAATGGCAGGCAGTGCTAATGCTGTTGTGGCCTCACCCATTGTGGGGACGAGACCAGGCTGCTGGTTGGGAAAGCAGAACTGGAGAGAACCAATGGCAGGCTGGTGGAACAGGGGAATGGGGAGGGAGCTTTCCTGTCCTTCAGCCAGAAACTGAGAGTTCAAGGACTCGGGAGGTGACAGGAGGTTAGGAATACTGACCTACACTCCGCTTGCTGAGAAGGAACTAACAAGTTATTCCACTACATTACTCAAGGCAGAAGTTTCCACAAGAATGACAAAGGCAGCAAGGAAATCCCAGTCTTCTTCAACTAAAATGCCAACAAATAATTCAATTATGTCTTACAGAGCAGACTTTTGTAAAAACAACAACAACAACAAACACCTTCTTGTGCTGATTCTGTCAAGGAGAAACAGCTGTGTCCATGTGCCTCACCAGAGGTACATGACACTCAGGCCACAACAGTCAGCCAATGTCTCAAACTCAGAGACCTCCCTATTTCCTTGCACTCTTCTGAACTTTCCACCCTGCTAGGAGCAGTATTTTCCCCACCCACTTGCTTTTTGTGCAGGCTAAATACACCACACAGAGCTCCTGTCTCTCTTTTCAGTCTCCCACTACAGTGGTGCCTCACAAGACGAATTTAATTCGTTCTGTGAGTCAATTCGTCTTGCGAATCCCATAGGAATGCACTGAATTGTTGTTGTTTTGCCCATAGGAACGCATTAATTGAATTTCAATGCATTCCTATGGGAAACCACGATTCGCTAGACGAATTTTTCACAAAACTAATTCGTCTTGCGAGGCAACCTCCAATCACAAAACCCATTCGTCTAGCGAAAAAATCGTCTAGCAGGGCATTCGTCTAGCGAGGTACCACTGTATTTTGCTCCGAACTGCCTAGAAACAGAGTGCCCAGAACTTGACACAATTAGGTGTCTGCCCTTGGCCATGATGATTTCTGCAGTTTATGGCTCAGGACCGCAACTCCTCAAGGACCACCTCTCCCCATATGAACTGACCTGGTCCCCTGAAATCAGCCTCTTTTGTGACAGGTCTGTGGGGTGGCTCTGTGGCGGCTCCCTGTTTGTGGAATGCTCTCCCCACAGAGGCTTGCCTGGGACCTTTGTTACATATCTTTAGGCACCAGTCAAAAACATTCTCTTCCTAGGCCTTTGGCAAATTAAGCAATCTACGGCCTTTTAAACTGCCAGTGTGCAGAAGGGAGGTGTTAATTTTGTTTGTCACAATGGTATGTATTTTTGTGTTTTTATTTCGTAAACTGCCCTGTGATCCTAGGATGAAGGGCAGTATTGAAAGTTAATAATAATAATAAAGAATACAACTTTAAAAGGCCTTGGCTAATTTTGCAACAAGAGCATCAAGGGCTTCTTCAAAGTGCCTTACCTATTGTAACTTCCAGACCTTTTTCTGCAGCGATGCCTATCCAATTATCCTCCCTTCAACATTGTGAATATTTTCCTCACTTGTGTTTACCACCATTTACCTTCCTCATTCACCTGGAATTTAGTCCAGTTACTTAAGAGTTCAACACTAAACCATCAGAATTTTTTTCTTCCTCAAACCATGAGCCCAAGAAAGTGCAGCCTCTTACATTTTGCCTGAGGGAAGGTAAACAATGGTCCTCATCCGACCTCAAATCCCCCACACATCCTCTTGCAACTTTGCAGGCACAAGCCAACCTAATTGCCCCCCCTCCACCAGCCCTTTTCTCACTGCCCTGGAGCCACCCCATAATCCACTTCTCTGGGCCCTGTGTGTGACTAACAGCCTCATCCACTGCTCTTAAGTTTCTTGCAGGATATCAAGTCAGTCTCCCCCCACCCCCCAACACCAGCAACAATTCCTCTGTAAAGAACAAACATCATTGTAACCCATGCAGCCAAATGTCCATATGACAGAAAAAATGGGTCAGCAGTGGTTGAAAAAGCACACAGGAAACACAGAGATACAAGGAGCCAACTCACTTTTCATTCAAAGAGCAGGAGACCATGATTTGTTTAGCACTGCCCACAGAGTAACATGGAACAGGAGACCACCTTACCTCCTCATCGGAGCTGTCTTCCACATATTCATTCTGCAAGAGTGACTCCTCCTGTGGATTGTGTTCTGTGCCCTTGATCTTACGGTGCGATCGCACTTTCTTCTTGGAAACCTCTTCAGCCTGAAAGACAAGCAGGATGGCAGGAAAGAGTTACCACGTACAGGCAGCGAGAGGCTGTGTGTCTTACACAAAATGGCCAGCAATGAACACTCAGTGTAAGGAGGGCCTCCCTCCCTTGGGCTATAGGCTAAAGTCTTCTACTAGGTACAGCCTGGCGCTCCCTCTCAACACATGAAAAAGACATCGCAAAACGTTGAGACCTGGAGCCACCCTCTCCCAGGAGAATCTCAGAATTGTAGATTTGGAAGGGACCCAAAGGGTCATCTAGTCCAACCTCCTGCAATGTAGGAATCTCAGCTAAAGCATCCATGGCAGATGGCCATCAAAGCTCTGTCTAAAAACCACCACCTTCCAAGAGAGTCCACCACCTTCCAAGGGAGTTTGTTCCACTGTTGAACAGCTCTTACAGTCAGACATTTTTTCCTGATATTTAGTGGGAATCTTTTTCTTGTAACTTGACGCCATTGGTTTGAGTGCTGCCCTCCAGAGCAGGAGAAAACAAGCTTGCTCCCTCTTCCGTGTGACAGTCCCATGTGACGGATATTTGAGTATGGGGAAAGTGGACAGAGAAAAGTTTTATCCCTCTCTTATAACACTAGAACTTTGGAGGCATCAAATCAAGTTGAATGTTCAAAGATTCAGGACAGATGAAAACAAGTGCTTATTCGTGCAGCACAGTTAAACTGTGGAACTCACTCGCACAGGTGTTAAGAGACAGCCACCAACTTGGATGCCTTTAAATGAGGATCAGACAGATTCATGAAAAAAGGCTTTCAATGGCCACCAGTCATGATGGAGGCTATTCTCTGCCTCCACAGATGGATGGACCATGAAAGCAATGCTCCACCTCCACACCTGGGAGGCTTCTGAATGAATACCAGTTGCTGGAAACCACAGGATGGAGAGGGCTCTTGTGCTCATGTTCTGCCTGCAGGCATCTGTTTGTCTCCTGTCGGAACAGGATGCTGGACTAGATGGGCCATTGGTCTGATCCAGGACAGACAACAGAAAGCATTTCTTTGCAGAATGAACCCCCTCCCCAAGTTAGTTGTCAGAGAATGTCGTGATGGCCGTCTCCTTATGTAAAGTCAGGGAGGTAGATGGGCAAATTTGCATATAGGTCACCCTTCCTCAAGGTGGGAGCCCCCCACTGTTTTGGACTACAAACCCCATCAGCCCCAGCCTCATATGGTCATGCTGCCCAGGGCAGTTGGGAGCTGTAGTCCAAAGCAGCCAGAGGGCACTTTTCTGGGGAAGGCTTCCCTAGACCATCCTGCACAAACACCAGATGACACATCAAGCAGTGCTCTCTATGCTTTATGCATGGACGGAATGGAAACTTTCCGTTCTTTAGATGGCTCGGCCTATCAGCAGCCATGAGCTAAGAGGCAGCAGGCGTCTTCTGCATGTACAACAGCAGCAGCAGCAGGATAAGGCTCCTACTTTCTACGCCGTGTTTGTGGGCATCCTGAAGGCATCTGGCTGGCCACTCTTGGCAACAAGAGGCTGGGCTAGATGGAAGCACCTTGGTCTGGTCCACCAGGGCTGTTCTTAGGATTTGAGAAAGGACAGGATCCAGCCCCAGCCAGATTCCAGCCCACGGGCCTGGCGTTCCAGACTGCACCTACGCCTTGGCCTGGCGTGCGGGTGCAGGCAGAGCTGCACATCCTTCCCTGTTAAAGAGATTCACCCTCCTCCCCCGCTCAGAGGGGACCCAGCCTGGAGTGGGTTTTACCGGAGGATTTGACAGAATAATCAGAAAAGCAGCCCTACAAAGCACCCCTCCTGGGAGCAGTAAAATCTGCACAGTGTGTGATCACCTTCTGCTGTACGCAACCCATAACACAGCCCTTTCTGCCCCCCCCCCTCTGACTTCCACCCTTCTGGCCAAGGGGAGAAAGTGGGGCTGGGGGCCTAGAAAGCACAGGGCCAACTAGAAGATGGGATTACAGCAAAAACAAAGGCTTTATTAAAGTCTTTTTAAAAAGGAGATCGGAGGTAAGTTTTTTCCCAGGCTTTTGGCATTGAGAAGGTTTTGTCTGTCTCTCCCGCTCTCCTCCCCTCGTCCTCCTTCCTCCTAACACTCCATGAGCTTGGAGCAGAGCCCCATTCTGCAGAAATGGGCCACTGGTGCAGCAAGCCACCCTGGCGGCCTGCCAGGTCATGCCAAGGAGGCCCAGGGTCACTGCCAAGGGTACCCTGGTCTAGCAAGACTGGCCCAGCTCCTCATCCCTCACAGGCACAAGAGCCGCTTCTCAGTGCACCTCCAGAACAAGACATGTGGGGCAATGCTGCTGTGGAGACACCCGCAAACCAAAGCGCCCCTGCAATGACCAAGCTCCCCTTCCTGTTGCTGCGCTCATGTCCCTCCGGCAATCAGCTGGAAGAGAGCTAGGACAAGGCAGGCTGATGTGGGTTCTTCAGACAACACCAGCAAGTGCGTCTCCTCTGGCAGAACGTTCCAAGGCTCATGCTTTAAGGCTCATTTGTTCATTTTGCAGATGGAGGGGGCAGGCTTGTGCCACCCTCCTGACTCAGGAGATGTAGGGGCTTAGGTGAGATGAAGGGTAAGTTTCTCCCAAGCAGCTTTTATTAAGAGGCATATAAAAGAATTCCCTTGGTGACACCTAGCCTTGATACGTGCTGGGAACCTTCCTTCTTGCACAGCACTCTTGTTCTTGGATTTTTCTACAGCCACACTGGCTCTCTGCATTTTTTCATTAATGGACACAAAACGGGGCCTTGCTTCCTGCCCTGAGCAGTCAGTTCAGAGGCTCCTGCAGGAAGGTGGGCAAAGAGGCCGCCAGAGGGCAGCATGCAACACCAAAAGGAATGTGCAGGGGGTGGGGCAGGAGAGACAGCCAGGAAAAGCAATCGGAAGGAGTAATTGCAGCAGCTGTGGCAGCCAGGGCTTCCGAGGTGAAGAGGTCAGGCTGTGAGGCCGCTGTGCCTGCATCTGCTGATTCAGCAATGCTTGTGGTCAGGTGAGAAGCACTGGCTGGTGCTGAAAACTCACTTCACCATCAGCAAACGGCCTGTGCAGAAGCCACTGAGACAGTTCAGTTCTTGAACGGGCGGCACAAGGGTCTGTTCTGCAACTCTTCTCTACTTTTCAGTAACCGTCTGCAAGACTCCTTTAATCTGAAAACTGTGTTGCCGTATTTATTACATTTGTACTGTCCACCAAGAAAACTCTTCTAACGTGGCTAATGCCTTTTCATCAGAAGCTCTACAAGTGCTTCTTCAATTCTCTCTTTGGCACCACGGGGCATCACCAAGGAAATCCAGGACTAGCAGGACTGAGCTCCTCTGTGCAGAGGATACTGGTCCCATGCAACTCTCCAATGCCAAGCTTCCTCCCTCGCAAGGTTAGAGGGGTGCAAGTTCCTCTGTTCCTTACCATCCCGCTTCCTAGGAGGTCTGTGAAGTCGAGTGCCCTCTTCATTATATGAAACTTGAATCCTAGCCTTCCTTCAGGGAGCTAAGGCCAGCACACACATATCGCCTCTGTAGTTCTAACTCTGTGTGAGGTAGGTTAAGCTAAGTGACTAGGATGTGCCCAAGGCCAACCTTGGAGCTTCACAACAGAACAGCAATGGCACCCAGGCTCCCCAGGCCAGCAGCCTGTCGCCCAATGAACTACACAGGCAAAAGCTGGCCACTGCGGCTGAAGGCCTGCCAGTTTTCCAAAGATGAAACTGCCTTGCCTCCCGCTGTTTTGTGTCTGAACACTGCACAGAATTGTGCATGCTTGCAACTTAAGACAGCTTTCCAGGGACAAAGAATCATCTGTTTATCACAAATTTATCCATCCTGAGTCAGCAGCATCAAGGGAAGTTTCTTCAGCCCTGGGTGAAGCATCTTCCTTTGCTTCCTCCACCTCCTCCTGTTTCTATGCACAAGAGAGGAGGTTTTGCCTTGAGGTAGGAGACCCACCAGTAGCAATATAGAAGAATTCCCAACTTTGGAGCACGCGGCCGAGCTGCAGCACGCACAGGAGCTTTTCATCCCCATCGCCGGCTGATGGTTGCCTATTCTGTTCTACACGTTCATGCTCCCCAGGATCCCTGCCAAGTTGACTGACTGCCAAGCCCTGATGAATAAGGCAGATGACAGAAGCAGAGAGGCCTGGCAGTATATTATATATTTGCTATTATTTTTATTTGCAATGCACAGAGCATCAGGCTCTTGACACTGAAGAAACTTACTGTCTAAAGCCAAGCCAGCGGAAAAATTGTGTGCTGGGAGAGGGGACAGAGAAAGGGCAGAATTCCTCAATACCTTCTTTGCCTCAAGTCTTCTCCAAAAAAAGAAAACAATGCCCAACCTGAAGAATATGGAGCAGATGATTCAGCAGGGGAAACACAGCCCAGAATAAGTAAGGAGGTAGTACAAGAACACTTGGCTAGTTTAGATGTATTCAAGTCTCCAGGGCCAGATGAACTACATCCAAGAGTATTAAAAGAACTGGCAGAGGTTATTTCAGAACCACTGGCAATAATCTTTGAAAATTCCTGGAGAACAGACGAAGTCCCAGCAGACTGGAGGAGGGAAAATGTTGTCCCGATTTTCAAAAGGGGGGAAAGAGAAGACCCAATTACCACCCAGTCAGCCTGACATCAATACCATGAAAGATTCTAGAGCAGATCATTAACGGTCTGTGAGCACCTAGAAAGGAATGCTGTGATCACTAAAAGTCAGCATGGATTTCTGAAAAACAAGTCATGTCAGACTAATCTGATCTCATTTTTTGACAGAATTACAAGCCTGGTAGATCAACATCTTATTCAACATCTTTATCAATGACTTGGATGATGGGCTTGAGGGCATCCTGAGCAAGTTTGCAGATGACACCAAATTAAAAGCCTTTGCGGATGATTTAGTATTGACTTTGCAGGACCCAGAAACCAGCGTAATCAAAGCGCTGGATATAATTCAGGAGTTCAGACATGTTGCGGGATTTAAATTGAATAAGACTAAAACGAAAGTTCTAGAGAAGAACTTGTCATTAGAGGAAAGAAACAAGATACAAGAGACTACAGGCTTGATGTTTGTAAAAAGGGTGAAGTACTTGGGCGTGAACATGACTGCAAAAAATCTGAGCTTGTACAAAGATAATTATGAAAAGATGTGGAATGAGATTAAGAGGGATTTGGATATATGGTCTAGTTTAAAATTGTCAATTGTTGGGTAGAATATCAGTTATTAAGATGAATGTATTGCCGAGAATGCTATTTTTATTCCAAGCACTACCTATAATTGATAAGACAAAATGCTTTAAAGAATGGCAAAAGATACTATCTAAATTTATCTGGCAGGGGAAAAAACCCAGAATTAAGTTTAAGATTTTAACAGACACTAAAGATAGGGGGGGGGATTTTCCCTGCCAGATCTGAAATTATACTTTGAGGCTGCTGCCTTATGTTGGATGAAAGAATGGTTTTTGTTGGACAATACTGCTGTACTAGACTTGGAAGGCTTTGATAATGTTTATGGATGGCATGCATATCTATGGTATGACAAAGCGAAGGTTTATAAAGGGTTTAAAACCCATATAATTAGGAAATCATTGCTAAATGTATGGATGAGGTACAAGGATTTGCTAGAGAGTAAAACGCCCAGGTGGATCTCACCTTTGGAAGCTAAGGCCTTTAAAAGGCGAAATATGGAAGCTAGGTGGCCAAAGTATAAGGATATCTTAATACAAGAAGGAGGCCAATATAAAATTAAACCATATGATCAGTTGAAAGATGTTTTTTATATGATTGGCTACAGTATCATCAAATCAATGAAGTGTTTAAAATGGACAAAAAATAGGTTTTCAAATGGAAGAATCCAAGCTGGAAACACTTTTATTAAATTCAAAAACTAAAAATCTTTCCAAAACGTATAATTTACTGCTGGAGTGGCAAACTAAGGATGAACAAACAAAGTCAGTAATGATTGATTGGGCTAAAGATGTTGGACATAATATAATGATGCAGGATTGGGAAAGAATGTGGAAAAAATCCATGAAGTTTACTGCATGTAATGTTCTAAAAGAAAATATGCTGGAAATGATGTATAGATGGTATTTAACCCCAGTTAAGTTAGCAAAGATGTACCACACACATGATAATAAGTGTTGGAAATGCAAAGTAGCAGAAGGGACGTTTTATCACATGTGGTGGACCTGCCCCAAAGTAAAAGACTTCTGGGATAAGATTTACAATGAATTGAAGAAAATGTTTAAAAATACTTTTATTAAAAAACCAGAGGCCTTTTTGTTGGGAATTGTGGGGGAAGAAATACCAAAGAAAGATGTTACTGTTTTTTTGTATGCCACAACAGCAGCGAGAATGTTGATAGTACAGAAATGGAAGACCCAGGATATACCATCAGTGGAAGAATGGCAGGTGAAAATGTTGGATTATATGGAACTGGCTGATCTGACCGGGAGACTTCGTGACCAGGGGGAGAAGGCGGCGGAAGAAGAATGGTCGAGTTTTAAAGTTTATTTGAAGAAATATAGTATTTTGATTGATTAATAAGATATGGATTTTGAATCACAGTAGAAGTTGTAGCGTAGATTAGGAGTAAGGGAGAAAAGATAAGATGATAAATGTAAATAATGGATAGTAGAATCAAGAATTAAGAATTTGAGAAATTATAGAAATGGTCTATGAGATAGAATTGCTAAACAGGATTAATAGTGAATCGCAGCAAATAAGGAGTTGAGGAAGTCACAGCACAATGATTAGAACAATGTTAAGAACTGTGAAAGTTTATACAATTTTTATTTGTGTGTTTTATTTGTATTTTTGTTGTTATTGTTTTGATTGTGTTAAATGTGTTGGAAAAAGAATTAAAAAAATTTTGGGGAAAAAAACAAATTGGGAGGAGTGGCTAATACCCCAGAGGACAGGATCACACTTCAAAATGACCTTAGCAGATTAGACAACTGGGCCAAAGCAAACAAGATGAATTTCAACAGGGAGAAATGTAAAGTACTACACTTGGGCAAAAAAAAATGAAGGGCACAAATACAGGATGGGTGACACCTGGCTTGAGAGCAGTACATGTGAAAAGGATCTAGGAGTCTTGGTAGACCACAAACTTGACATGAGTCAGTAGTGTGATGCAGCAGCTAAAAAAGCCAATGCAATTCTGGGGCTGCATCAATAGGAGTATAGCATCTAGATCAAGGGAAGTAATAGTACCACTGTATTCTGCTCTGGTCAAACCTTACCTGGAGTACTGTGTCCAGTTCTGGGCACCACAGTTCAAGAAGGATACTGACAAGCTGGAACGTGTCCAGAGGAGGGCAACCAAAATGGTCAAAGGCCTGGAAACAATGCCTTATGAGGAATGGCTTAGGGAGCTGGCTATGTTTAGCCTAGAGAAGAGAAGGTTAAGGGGTGATATGATAGCCATGTTCAAATATATAAAAGGATGTCATATAGAAGAGGGTGAAAGATTGTTTTCTGCTGCTCCAGAGAAGCGGACATGGAGCAATGGATTCAAGCTACGAGAAAGAAGATTCCACCTAAACATTAGGAAGAACTTCCTGACAGTAAGAGCTGTTCAACAGTGGAATTTGCTGCCAAGGAGTGTGGTGGAGTCTCCTTCTTTGGAGGTCTTTAAGCAGAGGCTTGACAGCCATCTGTCAAGAATGCTTTGATGGTGTTTCCTGCTTGGCAGGAGGTTGGGCTGGTTGGCCCTTTTGGTCTCTTTCAACTCTATGATTCTATGATTCTAAGTGAGCACCACATGCCAAAAGCAGCTGCTCAGTTCAGCTGCAACAGGAGGGCCAGAGCATGAAAAGCACTGACAAGTTCTCTTAGTCAAAACAGGTCGGATCATGGAGAGCAGCAAAGCCTCACAGATCAACGTATCAGGGAGTCCTAATAGGAATGCAAATATGGGAATGCAAATATGCCAACCACACTAGGAGGCCTATCGAAAACCAATTACTCAAGTAAGCACGTCAATCCACACATTCAAAAGCTTGCCTGGTCACCTCATCTCAAAAAGGAAAGGGTCCAGAAAAGAGCCATCAAAATAATCAAGGGGATGGATTGTTTAATGTTTATGTTTACTTGTTTAGTACACCGTTTGCTTAATTGTTCCATATAATTTGTTCAAAATCATTGGTTTTTCATGTAAATTATCAACATGTTTTATCTTAAATAAATAAATATTGCAGAAAATAATAATATGCAACTATTATCGCTCTACATAAAACCTAAAATTTATGTTTATTAGTTCACAATTTAACATACTGAGAATAAATGAGTCAAATTCCTATGTTTTCATCACTCGTAGTGAGGCAAAATTTCAATCTGTAGGAGCAGGGTCTAAATATTAAAAATTTCAAATTTCAAATTTGACTATGTTTATACCATACGCCTGATATAAAATCAAGGGAGGAAACATTTTCCCAAAAAAGTTTTTTATGACCCACCCTAATATCCATGGTAGAGAAGTTGAGCCCCTCCCTTGCCACCTCTCTGATAGGTCCTTGAGACTGTCCACAGGCCACACCCCTTACCAGCCCTCCTTGGCACCCTCCTGAAGTGCTGTTGCCTGGCTGGAACGTGTCCTTGAATGTGCTAATGCCTCTTCCTTGCCTGCATGGAGGTGTGTGCACTTTCCTTTCCTTTTGCATGGCTAGAACATACAAAGCTAAGTCCCATTCTTTGCCTCACCCACAATTAACATGTGACTGCTGGAAGGCTGCCTATGAGGGAATGAGGACCTTGAGCTGAAGTTTCCACACCCCTTCCAGACGTAACTTAAATGTTAAAAAAACCAAAGGAACTTAAAACTCTTGGCTTACTAATACATTTTAGCAACCGGAGAACTGTGCATGCTTCACACAGGGCTGTATCCAAAGCTACTGTTCCAACTGCACAATACTCCCATTTGCACAATGGCTCTTCCTCATCCTCTCTCCTGCAGCCTCCATGCACCCCGAGAATAGACTTTCTGGATCATTTTTGGGGGTGCACAGGGAGAAAAGGGGAAGGGGAAGCTCTGTTGCATAAGTGGAATTCCACCACCTGAAAAACATGAATTACAACTTTGAAGCTGCTGAGCTTGCCAAACATTGTATGTGCACCTGAACTTCTTAAACGGGAAACTTCCCAAGGAAAACCAACTTCACTGCAAAATGACAAGCATAACATACAAACTGAAGGGATAGCTCAGACGGCAGAGCACAAGGCTCTTAATCTCAGGGTGGTAGGTTTGAGTCCCACTTCGGGCAAAAGATTCTTAACTTGCAAGAGTTGGACTAAATGACCCTTCCAAGTCCCTTCCAACTCTACAATTCTATGAAATGAAGAAATGCAACATATGTGTATTATAGTGACAGGAAGACAATCTCTGAAGCGTTGCCACTGAAGGAATACAGTGGTACCTCGGGTTAAAAGCTTAATTTGTTCTGGAGGTCCATTCTTAACCTGAAACTGTTCTTAACCTGATGTACCACTTTAGCTAATGGGGCCTCCCGCTGCCGCTGCGCCGCAATTTCTGTTCTCATCCTGAATATTAACCCGAGGTACTACTTCTGGGTTACCCTGGAGAAGAGAGGGTTAAGGGGTGATATGATAGCCATGTTCAAATACATTAAAGGATGCCATATAGAGGAGGGTGAAAGGTTGTTTTCTGCTGCTCCAGAGAAGCGGACACGGAGCAATGGATTCAAACTACAAGAAAGAAGATTCCACCTAAACATTAGGAAGAACTTCCTGACAGTAAGAGCTGTTCGACAGTGGAACTTGCTGCCAAGGAGTGTGGTGGAGTCTCCTCCTTTGGAGGTCTTTAAGCAGAGGCTTGACAGGCATATGTCAATAATGCTTTGATGGTGTTTCCTGCTTGGCAGGGGGTTGGAATGGATGGCCCTTGTGGTCTCTTCCAACTCCATGATTCTATGATTCTAGTGGAGTCTGTAACCTGAAGTGTCTGTAACCCGAGGTACCACTGTATGTGATTTCTTTGTCCAGAACCTCCTTCTTGAAAAGCTACATGAGAAGAATCACCTAAAGACACAGTGCCATAGACACAGCACTCCAGAGTATTCTATACTTACAAGCGTATTTTCAGAGGGCAAGACACCTTCTGACTTCTCCTCGACCCCACTGTCCTGGTCTTCCTCCTCATCCTCTGTGATGCTGTCACTCCCAGAATCCTCTAGTCCAGAGAATACACTTTCATCACTGTCTGTCAGATCATCACTTTGCCCTTCTTGCTCCTCAAGGGGAAGGATGCTGAGGAGAGGCTGCCAGAAGGAAACAGAAAGCATTAGAAGAGTTTACTAGCAGCTGTGTCAAAAATCCCTATATTGTAAGCCACCCTGTGATCTTTGGATGAAAAACAGTATAGAAATTTAAAAAATCATCATCATCCCCTTGTAGGCCAAAAGGTTCTTCCAAACAACGCTACAAGCATCGCTTGTGATGTCAATAGGCTGCAGAGACAATAACTAATTACCGTCCTTCCAATAATAGCCTTGGGCACCAGAAACATACCTTGCCATTCAGATATGACTCTTGTCTTCAACAACCCACTTACCCAACAATGCTAGAGACCCAGTTCTTTTACCCAGCTTCCAGCATCGCTACTCAGTTTTCAGTCCAAACTTAAAAATGGAAAGTGTAATGGTGGTGGTCAACAACAGGTTTAAAGACTCTCTCAAGGCAAATCTTTAAAAATGTAGTATGAGCACCGACAATTTGGAAACACTGGCTTGTGAGCGCTCCAATTAGAGAACAGCCTTTAGCAAAGGTGTCGTGGACTTTGAAGACGCTGGAATTCACGACGCAAGAGAGAAACGTGCCAAGAGGAAGGCATGCTTGGTAAACCCTTACCGTTATCAATCCCCACACGGAAAACTATGTCCCCACTGTGGAAGGACATGTGGATCCAGAATTGGCCTCCACAGTCACTTACGGACTCAATGTTAAAACTGTCCATGGAAGACAATCTTACTCGGCTACAAGCAATCGCCAAAGAAAAAGACCCAGTTTTCTTATATATTTCTTTATTTTTTTTTAAAGTAATGGTGATGAGGATGGTGCCAAGTGCCCAGAGAGCCCTTCCGCCTCCTGATAAGCTAGAAACTGCTGCTCATCAGGAGCTCTGGGGGCACCGTCCTCATCCCCATCACTAGATTTCTATAGTGCGCTTCATCCGAGGACCACACGGTGCTTTACAACACAACACGTGAAGGTTCTCACACCATACCTCATGCCCCTGGCCCACCTGACCTAGCATTGCCCACTCTGACTGGCAGCCGCCCCCCAGGATCTTGCCACCATTCTGCAGCCAGGGCTGGGCCTGCCTGTCATGGCTCCCCAGGCGCTTCTCGGGGCTCCAACTGCCCCAGGGAGAGCCTGTGGCGGCAGAGCGGGTAGCAGAGCGGGTCAAGGGCTGAGGCAGGTCTGGGTTCGAATCCTCCACGGGGCCACGTGATGCTCACGGGGCGTGGCCTGGGGGCGCAGCCGCAGCCGCCCGACCTTGCAAGCCCCTTCCAACTCTACAATTCTATGAAATGAAGAAATGCAACATATGTGTATTATAGTGACAGGAAGACAATCTCTGAAGCGTTGCCACCTCGCAGGGCTGTTGTTCTAGAATGAGGAAGGGGCGGGCCAGGTCCCTGGCCCCTGGGAGCGGAGGGCCCAGCAACTCCCGGAGGGAGGCCCCCTTTTCTCCCGGGGGTCTCGGGGGAGGGGCTGCCCCCTCTTCTCCTCCCCCACTCCCAGGCCAGTGGCCACCCCGGAGCGGGGCCTCCGCCCTCCGTCCCCTCGCGTCCCGGCCCTCACCCGGCTGCTGCTGCCGCCGCCTCCGTTGCTCCCCTCGCCCCCGGCGGCCTTCATGCTTCCCCCTCAGAGCCGCCTCACGTCCCCGCCGCGTGCGCTCGCCGCTCCAGCTGCTCGCAAGTGCGCAGGCGCGACGGGAAGGAACACGCCCCGCCCCTCCTCGCTCGCTCGCGTGCGTCGTCGCGCGGCCTTCGCCTTGAAGCGGACGGAGCGGGATTTCTCTTCGGTCCGCTCAGAGCGAGGTCGCCGTCTTTGCCTTAGCGATAAGATTCAAATACCGGCGGGGAAAGCGGCTCTGAGGGGAAACCTGAGGGGAGAGGTCAGAGGTCAAGCTGTGACGTCAGCACACGCGCGCCGGTGTACTTCTCAGTTCCGCGCGTGCGCCCCACAGGCCCGAGTTGCAAAAAATCGCGCCTACAGCGCAGGCGCCACGATCGCATAAGTCTACGGTCGCAGGGAATGGCTTCGAAGGGACCCTGATGCACATAGACACACGAAGCTTAGACGTGCATATCGAGCCCAGCTTCCGGGAACTCTTTTCCTTCCCCCTTTTCCTCCGAAATGAGAGCTGTCAGTAGAGAAAGCTGCTCGTTACGGGGTATATTTCCACCACGTGTGCTGTCAGAGCCGGGATGGTGGACTAGATGGGCCATTGGCCTGATCCAGCAGGCTCTTCCTCTATTCTTAAACAATAGAAAACTGCAAGACTTCAGCATAGTTGTGATTCAGCAACAGGCAGCTGTCACTCCAAACCCCACCACCTGCTCAATGAAAGGGAGCAGCAAAAATAAAGCTCTCCTTTACCTTTGTGTGACTGCTGTCAGTGTAACATTTTTCAGAGACACCGTTGATGGAATCTTTCGAGGAGCTGGAGATGGCATTTATAAGTGGTCCATGTTTCACAAGCATACAGTAAGGTCGGTAGTACAATAGCTTTATAAACAAGCATTTTGTTTTCCCTGTGAGTGTCCCGGTCCCATAGCTGCCAAGTTATCCCCTTTTTTAAGGGAAATTCCCTTATGCTGAATAGGCTTCCTCGTGAGAAAAGGGAAAACTTGGCAGCTATGCCCGGTCCTCAAATACTCTGCACTTCAATTGGGAGAAAGCTGCACTCGCAGAGCTCAGGCGATGCTGGATTTCGGCATCAATGTTGGCCCTTGTGGAAAGGTAACTGCCTAGGTAGGAGAAGTGATTGACATTTTCCAACGTTACACCATTGAGTTGGTTGTTTTGTACTTGTTGGTGCAGCACTTTGGTTTATTGGATGTTGAGCGATAGGCCAAGCTTTTAATAAGCTTCTGCAAAGATATTTAGGATGGTTCGGAGGTCATCCTCTGAGCGTGCGCACACTACGTTGTCATCATCATACTGAAGCTCTATGACGGAAGTTACGGTAACCAATGTGAGTACAGGATCAGAGGATCATAGAATCGTAGAACTGGACGGAACCCCAATGGTCACCTAGTCCAACAACGGACCCATTGTTAAAATTGTGTTTATGGAAGACAATGTTACTCGGCTACGAGTGATCACCAAAGAAGAAGAAAGTCCAACCCTGTGCAATGCAGGATGCTGGACTAGATGGGCCATTGGTCTGGTCCAGAAGGCAGTTTTTATATTTCCTGCAACTACAGGGGAGGGTTTGAAGTGTCAGGCATAGCTCTAGTGGCTTTAGCCCAAACGTAGCAGAGTTTTCCTGCACAGCGCAGAAGCTAGTTGAGGTGGAAATGACTAGTCGGCTAGACGCAGAATAACTATTTACAGGATTTATTAAAAGAAAACCAGCAGAGTTTCTGCATACAAAGCAAAGCAAAATAAATCCTCTCTGTCTCTCTCTCTCTCTCCAACCACACGCAGCACTCCTACTCCTAACACCCAACAAGAAACAACTGTGCTAGCATTCCTAGATAACAGAGTTCAGTGCTGGTCGTTAACCAATCAGAGAGTAGTTTCCAGGTCAGGCAGACATTGGGTTTCTGCCAAGAGTAAATTGACACTGCCTTGAGTTAATTGTGTGAAGCAAGAATCTGTAAGTTTCCCATGAGAACCAATTAACAGAAACAGGACAGTGCGTGCAGCAGCAAACACCAGCTTCATCCACACCACACCACACCTATAACCTTCTGCATTAACAATGGCCACCATTACACGGTTGTTGTAACCATGGCCACCCCAGCTCCAGTACTCCTTTCTCCCAACATCTTTAATATTAAAGGTGAAGCCAGAGTGGGGGGGGGATTTAAGAGCTAGGAACAAGTTTCACACATTAGCCAGGCAGAATGGCTGGCAGGTGGCCAAGTAAAAGAAAGGTCATTGGGGCCTGGATTGGAAGCACTGCAGATGTTCTGTAAATTGTCTGAAAGCATGATATACCTGCTATGCATAGGAAACTAAATTATCCTGTGTATACGATGCTAATGATATGTTGTGAGCCATTGCGAGTATGTATGCAAATGTTTTATTTAAATATTTTGAATACCACTCTTCAGCCAAGAAAGACTCCCAGGATAGCTTAGGTAAAGGTAAAGGTAAAGGTACCCCTGGAGTAGTACCTATTTATCTACTTGCACTGTGATGTGTTTTCGAACTGCTAGGTTGGGGCCTTCTGATCGGCAAGCCCTAGGCTCTGTGGTTTAGACCACAGTGCCACCTGCGTCCCCCAGGATAGCTTAGGTAAAGGGACCCTTTAGGTCCAGCCGTGACCAACTCTGGGGTTGCGGCGCTCATCTCGCGTTATTGGCCAAGGGAGCCGGCATACAGCTTCCAGGTCATGTGGCCAGCATGACAAAGCCGCTTCTGTTGAACCAGAGCAGCACACGGAAACGCCATTCACCTTCCCGCTGTAGCGGTACCTACTTATCTATTTGCACTTTGCCGTGCTTTCGAACTGCTAGGTTGGCAGGAGCTGGGAGCTCACCCTGTTGCGGGGATTTGAACCACCGACCTTCTGATCGGCAAGCCCTAGGCTCTGTGGTTTAAGCGCCACCCGCGTCCCATAGCTTAGAGGTCGATTAAAATATGGCAGGAGCCTCTTCTGGGAAGCTCAGGAACAGAACCCTAGCACAAGAGCAGCTCTCCCCTCCTGTGGTTTCCAGCAACTGGGATTTAAAAGAATTGGGAAGAGTTTATCCATCCTGGCGAGAAGTTTTTGATAACCCTCTCCCGCACGAATCTGCTTGGGGGCCATCACAGCCTCCAGTGGGCGGGAGTTCCACAGTTTAACCCCCTTCTGCGTGCCACGCCCCCTCTAAATTCAATAGGGGGAATGGACCGATGCATATGCAAACATGCACAATCTCTATTCCTATATACACCCCATTGCATGTGCATGCAAAGCGTATATTTTAAAGGGGCAGAATTATCTTGGGGGAGGGGGGTCTCCGAAGGGAGCCTTGCGCAGGAGATGAAAGGGAGTCCAGAGCGGAGCAGCAGCAGCCCCGCCCAGGTCGCCCTACGATCCGCCCAGGCGGGAGGGGGCGGGGCCGCTTCTCTTCCCGGCGCCTGCGCGCTGGGCGGTGTATGTGTCTGGCGTCACAAGATGGCGGCGGCCATGCCTGGCTCCGTCTGAGGGGCTGAGGGCGCAGGGAGGGGACCGCTTCGGGGCTGCCGCGCCCGCCCACCACCACCGACCCGCTCGCTCTCTTGCTCCGGGGCCGGCGGAAGCAGCCTCAGGAGGGGCGGCGGCGCCTGACGCTGCGCGGAGAGGGAGGCCTCGCCTGCGGGCGGCGGAGGCAGGCCCGGCCCGTTTTCCGTAGGCCTCGGCGAGGGGCGGCATGGAGAGCACCGGCGTCGTCGTCGCGGGAGGGGGCAGCAACGTGCCCGCCTTCCTCACCAAGCTGTGGACCCTCGTGGAGGACCCAGAGACGGACCCGCTCATCTGCTGGAGCCCGGTGAGGGAGGGGGCCGGGCGGGGGGTCTCGGGGGGCGTCCTCCTCCCTGCCTGCGGCGGACTTGAAGCCGCCTGCCGCCGAGCCAGGCCCTTCGGTCCCGCTCTCCAAGCTCGTCTCTTGTGGGGGCAAATCTGGTGCGCAGGAGATGCGCCGCTTCCTGCATAGGGGCCTTCACCGGTGTCCCGTGCCCTTATTTCACTGTTTTGGCTTCATGTGTAGTTGGGCCTTGTTGTCCTGGAGAAACTCTCAATGGGAAATCTCTGGCCATCCAGACTTCATTAAACTGTAGCTCCCCTTACCTTTGGTCAGCAGCCATGGTGTTTGGGGTGAGGGAATTTGGAGTCCTGCAACATAGGAAAAGCCACAGGTCCCCCATCCATGTGGGAATGGGTTTGGGCTGTAGAATCAATATAAAGTGTGAGCTTATTGGCTGTTGCCAAGTAACATTACATGGCTAATGCTACTTTCCATCTTTCACTGAAATTTTGCACTAGTGTTTCTGAATTTCACCTTACAGGGTTTCTGAGAATGAAGTTTTGCACATTCAAAAGATGCCATGGTAATATGCAGTCGAAACAAAAAATAAAAAAATTCCTTCCAGTAGCACCTTACAAGCCACATACACCCGGACAACACCATTACTGGCCCCAACAACATCAAACATACCATCTCAGGACTATTTAATTGCTCATCTTCTAACATTGTGTATGCCATCAAATGCCAACAGTGCCCTTCAGCTCTCTATATTGGACAAACAGGCCAAACCCTACGCCAAAGGATAAATGGACATAAATCCGATATCAGGAATCACAAGACAGAGAAACCAGTAGGAGAACACTTCAATCTCCCAGGACATTCTATACAAGATCTCAAAGTAGCTGTCTTATTACAGAAGAATTTCAGAAACAGACTGGAAAGAGAAGTTGCTGAATTGCAACTCATTACCAAGCTTAAAACCATGGAGAGACCTGGCCTGAATAAGGACATTGGATTCTTATCTCATTACCGTATACAATGATGAAGCTTTCTTCAGCCCTTGGTTTTTCCTGCAAGACCAATTGCAGTCGTTCAGAGTCATTAACAGTTGTCAACAGGTTTACCATGCCAATCACCTATTCCCACCACCCTTCTGAGTAATACCCCTCCCCACCCTCTGACTATACATAAGGGTCTGGTGACTTCTGTTTCAGTGTATCTGAAGAAGTGTGCAGGCACACGAAAGCTCATACCTATGACAAACTTAGTTGATCTCTAAGGTGCTACTGGAAGGAATTTTTATTATTTTTTGTTTCGACTACATCAGACCTGTAAATGGTAGTATGCAGTAGTAGTACATTTTCAAGATTTCCAATATGAATAATAGAATTGAAGAGTTGGAAAGGACTCCAGTCATCTACTCCAACTCTCAACTAAAGCATCTATTATAGATGACCATCCAAATGCTGCTTAAAAACCTCCAAGGACAGCCAACCACCTTCCAAACAAGTTTGTTTCACTAAACAGCTCTTGCCATCAGAATTTTTTTCCTGGTGAATTGTCAGAATCTCCTTTCTTGTAGTTTAAAGCCATTGTTTCAGGTTCTATCCTCCAAAGCAGGAGAAAACAAGCTTGCTCCATCTTCCACATGACAGACCTTCAAGATGTTTGAAAATAGCTATCATATCTCCTCTCATTTCTCTTTTCCAACCTAAACATACTCAACTCCCTCAACCACTTCTCATAAGGCTTGGTTTCCACACCCTTGATCATCTTGGTTGCCATCTGCACACGTTCCAGCTTGTCAATATCCTCCTTAAATTGCTGTGCCCAGAGCTAGACACATTATTTCAGGTGTGGTCTGATGAACACAGAATAGAGCAGTACTATTGCTTCCCTTCAACTGGACATTATACTTCTCTTGATGTAGCCTAGAAGACAGTTTTGGTTGGAAACTCTTTCCGCTGGCCTAGGAGCCCATGCTGACTGGTGGCCACAATCTGCAGGCAATGCATTGTCCACTTTCCTGTTGCTCCCTGGTGCTGTGTCATTCTGGCTACAGAGATCACTATTTCTTTACTGTCATTCTGGCCCCTGCCAACAGGCTACACTTACTGGTCCTTTCCTGCCTCTTCCCTACCATTGTAGCCATTGGTTTCCCATATCCTTTGCTGGTTTTGTCTTCTTCTCCTTGCCCCCTTGCTCTTTCTACCACATTGTTCCTGTTTGCCTTTTTATTCTAGACCATTTGTGACCTTTTCCAATCACATAACCTCCAGTTTGTATTTAGTTGTCTTTTTCAGTGTCAAGGTCAGAATTCCAAGCATTGTGGTTTCAGCGCAGCTGAGCGAAGCTGGTCACTAGTTTTCGTGGGAATGTTTATGTCTCTTGCAGTGAGATTAAGTATCTGTTCTCCAGATTGTTCAGCTTTAGTGCCAGGAGGTGTAGAGGAGAATTCACAACACTGACCTCTTTGCTTATTCTCAATTCTCTAAGGTGAAAGTGTGTACTTAGATCCCTCCTCCCCCCACGGACATTACTTTCCTATTGAAAGACATACTGGGAATTCCTGTCATAAGCAGCACTTGCCTGAGTCTTAGCAAGGGGGCTACTGGGTGGCAAAGGGTGCTTGTTGTGGCCAGCTCCCTCTGTTTCAGAGGCAGTGGCCCAGTACAGAATGCTTCTATGTAAAGAAATGAAACTGGAATATCCACAGTGTTCCATCCCATTGGAATACAGGCTTTCCTCAAACAAAGTTTTGTTGACTTTGCACATCAATCTGTGCATGTGTTTAGTTTGTTCTGAGGTATGTGTAGTTAGCAGTGCAGCCTTAGTTCTTTAAACTTTTTGTGTCATCTCAGATGTTTGATTTAACAGTAGGTTGAAATCCTTGAGAGCAGGAAAGCAAAGCCTCTCATTCTTTTCTTCTGTGTACTCTTGAGGGGTTTCTGAAGTAAGCATCAACCTAATGAGAATGAACAGCAGCTTAATTCAATATAGCAGGAGGTAATTCATGGAGTCCCAATTATAGGATTGATGACCTAATTATAGGATTTAAAATGTTGGTTTTATACAGCCATGTTCTCATAAACATGAGGAAATAGTTGCTTGAAGAGGATGGCAAATCCCACTCTTCTCTGGAAGTCAAAAAACAACAAAAACTATTGCTGAGAGAGAATCACAGGCAGCAGCCTGTCTCTGAACCTCAGTTGCTGGGGAACAATAGCAGGAGCATTCCACTGTGTTGAGGTCTTGCTTCTGCGGTTCTACCTTAAGAAGGTGTGCCTGGTTGGCTGCAGTGGTAACCAAATGCTGGATTAGAGAGGCCTTTCCTCTGACCCAGCAGGGCCGTTTTCTGGGTTTATTAACCTTGTGAAAGGGGTTAGTTACAGGTAGGTAGCCGTGTTGGTCTGATGTAGTCGAAACAAAATAAAAAAAATTCCTTGCAGCAGCACCTTAAAGACCAACTAAGTTCTTTATTTTGGTATGAGCTTTCGTGTGCATGCACACTTATTCAGATACACTGAAATAGAAGTCCCCAGACGCTTGTATGTAGAGAAAGGGTGGGGAGGGGTATCACTCAGGTGGTGGAAATGGGTGATTGACTGAAGGATAGCTGTGACTTGTGAAAGGGGGTTTGAATGTGCTCTGTGTCTGACAGGAATAAATAATGGGATGGGTTTGTTTTATAGCTTGATGATGCATGGCAGTAGATTTGGAGCAATGCAAGTTTTAGTTTTAAAAAACTCATTCATTATCACTGATTTTGTACTCAGTATTACATTGGCTCCCAGTACGTTTCCAAGCACAATTCAAAGTGTTGGTGCTGACCTTTAAAGCCTTAAACGGCCTCAGCCCAGTATACCTGAAGGAGCGTCTCCACCCCCATCGTTCAACCCAGACACTGAGGTCCAGCTCCGAGGGCCTTCTCGGTAGTGGCACCCACCCTGTGGAACACCCCCCCCCATCAGATGTCAAAGAAATAAAGAACTATCTGATGTTTAGAAGACATCTGAAGGCAGCCCTCTTTAGGGAAGCTTTTAATGACTGATGTTTTAGTGTATTTTTAATCTTTTGTTGGAAGCCACTCAGAGTGGCTGGGGAAACACAGCCAGATGGGCAGGGTATAAATATTATTATTTATTTACAGTGCTGCCAGATAGAGATGCTAAACTACTTGTGCTCTTTTGGACTTCATCCTAATATTAAAAGTTACTGGAAGGCAATTTTATGATATAGTTAAAATAATAAATAAAAGAGTTATACAAATAATCCTGTATTTGTTTAAAAAATAGTAGTGAAAGTTCTTAACCCTAGTTAGGTATAGAGGAAGGAGATTAGTTGCTCCCAGTATTTCTGATTGCTTAGAGACAAGGCGGCTGAAAAAAATTGTTGTTGTTTAGTCGTCTAGTCGTGTCCGACTCTTCGTGACCCCATGGACCATAGCACGCCAGGCACTCCTGTCTTCCACTGCCTCCCGCAGTTTGGTCAAACTCATGTTCGTAGCTTCGAGAACACTGTCCAACCATCTCGTCCTCTGTCGTCATCTTCTCCTTGTGCCCTCTATCTTTCCCAACATCAGGGTCTTTTCCAGGGAGTCTTCTCTTCTCATGAGGTGGCCAAAGTCTTGGAGCCTCAGCTTCACGATCTGTCCTTCCAGTGAGCACTCAGGGCTGATTTCCTTCAGAATGGATAGGATTGATCTTCTTGCAGCCCATGGGACTCTCAAGAGTCTCCTCCAGCACTATAATTAAATAAAAGATTGTCTTCCTTGGCCTCCGTATGTACAGGTTTAGAAACCAGAGACAACTATTCTTTCCGTCTTTATCTGCAGACTTCCCGATCATAATTTTGTGGGCTGGCCAAAGTGACAGCCGGTCTGGAGTTGATTTGTGTGATAGCTTCCATCTCAACTGAAGGCTTTCACTTTATAAATGTGCCTCCATTAATAAACTAGGAAGATTCCTTGCAGTCTTGATAAAATGTGGTGAACATATACTGGTATGTTAGAAGTATCTCTTGTAAGCAAGACATCGGTTTATACAGTGGTACTTCGACTTACGAACGACTCGACAACCGAATTTTTCGACTTACGAGTGGGGCAAATGGCCGCATGCTTGCAAATTTCTTGACATCCGAATGGAAACCGCGGCGGTTTTAGATAGGGTTTTTTCGATTTTTCCGTTTCCAATGCATTCCTATGGGAAATCACGTTTCCAATGGCACTTTTTGACTTACGAATTTTTCGACCTACGAAGGTGCCTTCGGAACGGATTAAATTCGTAAGTCGAGGCACAACTGTATTGTAAAGCGCCCTGTGATTATGTTACTAATAATTGTGTACTGAATGGCAAGCTGACACCTTTAGCAGCTAGCCAGCTCCATCAGGCTCCCCCAGCCTCTGAACTATGCCAGCTGGTCAGTTTGTAGAAGTTGGTGCCTATGTTTTGGATTTTATTTTCCCTTCCCTCCTTGTCCCTTTTCCCTTGTGTGTTGTGTATTTTATTTACAGTATTTATCATATAAGCTTATAGGTAGGGAGTGACTTGTTTTGATTTCATGTAAGCTGCTCTGGGAGCATTTTTGGCTGAAGAACAGGGTGCAATTACTCTAAATAAAATAATAAATCTACTATTGCTTACTAGCATGGCCACTTCACATGGTCTGTGTCATGTGCCAAATTAAGTTTTACTGACTTCATGTAGCTCTCCCAAGTGCCTTTATTGACTCAGTCAATCTGAGGTCAGCTGCAACTTGCCAAGATCAGAATTTAGAAATGTATCCTAAACCTGGATGTTAGATTTCTGACTCATCTACATTATTGAAGTTTTGATTGATGGTGACAGATAATGTGCAATGGATTTTAATTTTAGAATCATAGAATCATAGAATCATAGAGTTGGAAGAGACCACAAGGGCCATCCAGTCCAACCCCCTGCCAAGCAGGAAACACCATCAAAGCATTCTTGACATATGCCTGTCAAGCCTCTGCTTAAAGACCTCCAAAGAAGGAGACTCCACCACACTCCTTGGTAGCAAATTCCACTGCCGAACAGCTCTTACTGTCAGGAAGTTCTTCCTAATGTTTAGGTGGAATCTTCTTTCTTGAAGTTTGAATCCATTGCTCCGTGTCCGCTTCTCTGGACATGGAGTTCACACCCTCCTGTTTTGGCAAGGCAGCCAAAGCAGCTTAAAAAAGAAGAAGTTTAAGCTGCAACCAACAAAGCAATAAATAAATGAAGAATGAGAACAGTGAAAGGCAGCAGCAGCTCAAATACACCACACACAAAACAAATAGCAACACCAGAACAGCAGGTAAAAATTAATCGGCAGAAAGTGAAAGCAGGTGCACCACAAACCAACAATTTCCACAAGCCAAGCCGAAAGGCAAAATTCTTAACAAATGATGAGGCCAGGTGGATCTTCCTTGATACTTTTAGGCATGCATAAAGGCAGATGCCACAGCCCAAAAGGCCCTGCTGTGTGTGATCACTTTTTCAGGGTGAAAATGGAAGGTTAGGTGGAAGGGAGAGGGTGGATAAAAATCAATGGGTTTTTTTTTAAAAAAAACCAACAAAACCCAAAGCAAGCTTTATAAAATTTAAATTGCATTTTTAAAAATAAAATGCTTTGGCAGGAAAAATCTTTCTAAAGATAGTTTTCTATTTAAGTCACATTAAGTTACATATTCCAAATGTAAGTCCACATTAAGTTACATAGTCCATTTTTTGGTAAATGAATTCCATTAATCCATTCCCAATTTCATGCTCTTCCAGAGGTTTCTGTAAGATTATTTGGGGCAGTTTTTCTAACAAGAAGATTTCACAGGTGCTTGTCTTTGCAGTTCTCAAAAGTGTGAATTTGTGTTTGCAGAGATAATATATCTTTTCTTCCCTGAAAAAATGTTATAAAATAAACATCCAGAGTTAAGGGAAAAAACCTTAATCCCATTGTTCCTTTGCAAATTTATATACACAGAATCAACCCCTTACCTCTTAAATGCTAAGTTCCAAGAGGTTCAATGAATAGATTGTTTAGAGTGGAAAGGAGCTGCACAAGTAGCTAAGTGTGAAGCAGTGAAAGTGCAACATTGTGAGCAGAATACGCCACAAGTCAAATCTGATTTGATTTAAGTCAAATCCACCCTGGAGGGAGAATTGACATGCATTCAAGACTTTTCAGCTGAAAAAGTCTTCCAAAGTGGCTTACAGTGATTGATAAGAAGGCAGTTTTCTCCCTCAGGCTCACAATCTTAAGACTCACAACAAAAGGGAAACAGACTGGAAGGGATAATGAAAAAAGTCGGCTCGGGCACTCATTCTTAGAGGTAAAAATGTAAAGGTAAAGGACCCCTGAGCAGTTAAGTCTAGTCAAAGGTGACTATGGGATTGCAGCGCTCATCTCGCTTTCAGGCCGAGGGAGCAGGCATTTGTCTAGTTCAGAGGTTGGCAACCTAAGGCCCATGGGCCACAAGCCATGGGGGTCGTTTAACCAGCCCATGGACCATCACCGCCTGCTCAGGGACCCCCACCGCCCACTCGGTTGGCTCCTGTGCACCACGCTAAACAGGCGCAGAGCAGGGACCGCCTCCTCGATGCTGGCCAGCTTCCCATTGGCTGCAGGAAGCTCCTGCAGCCAATGGGAAGCTGCGCACGCCTCCGCACTGGAAGGAGCGCCGGAAATAGCATTTGCGCATGCATTAGTGCGCAGACACGCACGCACTCTGGCCCAACGCGGCGTCTGCGGGACCGTGAACTGGCCCAAGCCACAAAAGCTTTGCCCAACCCCCCTGGTCTAGTTACAGAGACCTTGTAGTCAGCAGCAGGAGTGAAACAATTCGGAGAGGAGCCAAAAGTTTGTGCTCTTGCAGGAGAAGCAATGAGGAGGTCCTGCAGTGCTGCTGCCCCATCAGTCTGATGGAATGGAATCTATTGTGCTGCTATTAGAGCCTTTTGGAGATCCTTCACAGTCTGTCTTCATGTTATCACCTCAAACAATTTGGTATTATCAGCGCACTTGGCTGCCTCACTTCTCACCCCTAGCAGCTTTAAGTCGTTTGTGAACAAGTTAAGGCCGGGTCTGATCCTTAGGGTTGAGGACTCTGACTCCTTGCCTGCAAAAGTTAGTTCAGGCGCAGGGATCTGCTCTGCATCTTCTGCTGTGAAGACAGGTGTGAATTGTTTGTTCGGCTTTTCTGCAGTCTCCTTATCCTCCTTCAGCACACCTTTGACTCCATTGTGATCCAAGGGTTAAACTGCCTCCCCCTACCAAAAAAAGTGGGCAGGTAGGAGAGAATAATAAGAGGTGTTTTTGTTTGTTTTTGTTTCTTAGTGTTTCCCAAAATTTCCAGGTTTTCCTTGGGGAATAATTGAAATAATCCTCAGGAAAAATCAAGAAAACTTTCCCCCCATTTTAAAATTTGTGTTTTCCCCCTTCTGGGCCCTTCACATCTCACCTTCTGCAGAGACTGGCTTTGCTGTCTATAAATTAAGGACAGATAATGAAAAACTCGGCACCTTGTCTCTTCCCGCATCAGGCTGCCCTCTCCTTCCAGACCCTTGAATCTTGGCTTTTTCAGAAGGCAAATAAGTGGACAGTAAGACCCTGGTTATTGTTGGCTTTTGGTATTGAGTGATCTAAGGCCATGTGCGTACTAAAACTTTGTACAGCACCTCATTATTTTAGGCACTTCATGGAGCAAATGGTATTTATTTCCACTTGAGTCAGTGGTGTTCTGATCCTTTCAAGCTGGATAAGCCTACATCTGGTGTTTGGAGTGACTAGGAAGGGCCTGGCGGAGATGGGGGGGGATGTGTGACCTTGTGCTTGGGGGCAGTGGGCCAAGTGATCCTTTTGCTAGCGGTGGCTCCAGAGACGGAGCTCTTGTAGCAATCCCTCGCCCAGGGCAGGCAACCTCGGAGAGGTGCAGGGCTGTGTGTGAGCAGGGCTTTGGCCGTCGGTACATCCTTCTCCTGCATTTTTGGGTGGTCTGAGATGCCATCCTCTTGCTCTGGAGGTAGCATGCACGCTTTTGCTGCAGGGTTGTGATTTGTCTATAGCAGGTCTGGTTTGGTTCCCACCTATCCTAGTATTGACATGAGCTGGTTTTGTTCTCCCACCATATGGAATTGTCTTAAAAAGAAGATGACTCAGTGGCAGAGCTGTTTCCTGCCATGAAAGAAAATCCAGTTGTAAAAAGTCTTTCACTCTTTTATATCACTCTGCCAGATTGAAATTTCTCTCTCTCTGTCTGTCTCCTGTAGAGACCATTATATTTTGATAATAAAATTCCTGCTATGTGAGACAGAGAAGTCGTGTCACCTTGCTCAGTAAAAATGGTTGCATGCTTTTCGCATAGCCAAAGGTTGAAATATTGCTCCTGCTGGACTAGAAGCTCCTGAGGCAATTCTGAGCTGGGGTGGCTATTCTCAAGCTGACTGCTGGTCCATGGCAGCTAAGAGGAGTTCCTGGGCAGCCCTTTGGCTCAAGTGAGCATGCAGGAGGGAAGGGAAATTCCTCAAATGAAGGAAAACGTGGTTAAGACAAAACAAAAAATTACAGCCAATAAATTATGATTATGATTATTATTATGATTATTATTACAACCGAGGCGCGGCTTCCTATTGGCTGCAGGAGCTTCCTGCACTCAAGCAGAAGCCTCGCCAAACGTTCAGTTTCCGAAAAACGTTTGAAAACCAAAATACTTACTTCCAAGTTTTCAGAAGCTGAAAGGTTCCAAAACGGAGGCGTTTGCGAACTGAGATTTGACTGTACGTATATGGAGAAAGCAGAGGGCAGTGCATCAGGAGATGTGCTGTTTGTGGGCATTTCTCAGTGCCTTGCTCCAACTCCCCTCTGCCCTCTGTCTTTGCATCTCCAAAGAGAAGGCATGTCAGTTCTGGATAAGAGAGCCCCAGTTAGCTATTGCCTTGGCCAGTGCACTCAAGTAATTCTCAAGGTTTTAGCTTATCAGTTCTTCACATGGGGACACACTGAGCAGACCACTGGCACTATTGGGTCCCTCACTACATAGGTCTTTCCCTAGTCTGCCATGGAGCTAAGAAACTTGGCTCCTGTGTATGTAGCTGAAACTCTGGGGCTGCCGTGCTATCCAATGGGGTTGGCACCAGTTAAGGAATGTTGGGTGAGTCAGTCACACATTCTTGCTGGCTGCCTTGCCTCTCTGTCCTCCCCTCTCACTCCACCCTCCAGCTCTTGGGCTGAGCTAGGAAGAAGGCAGCCTGGCTATTGAGGCAGTTAAGATCAGCAGATGCCAGCCATTGACATGGGCTGCCTTTTTGCCTCATCTCTCTGCTCACTTTGCCATAGTTACAGCAGGTGGGTTTCTGCAGCTGGCAGGCCTACAATAGCTGCTCAGCTCTCCCTGCAAATCTGTGGTCGACCCTGTGCCAGTGTGGATTTCTCTAAGGGCTTTGGCTCAGAGAGTTCCTCAGGTTTAGTATACTAAACAAGCCACACTGGCTTACTGCACAGGCTGCTCGAAGAATCCTGTTGGTCAAATCTTCATATGGACCAATAGACGTGTAGAAATAGGAAGGCTTTGCCGGGGGGGGGGGGTAATAGAAAAACCGAACCCCCCCAAAAAAACATTCTTCTGGTTTTTCTCCAAGGCCTTGACATTTCGAGAATGATGTGGGAGCAACCACACCCATTGTAAAGGGTGTATTTTAATGTTTAAGGGTGTATTTTAATGTTTAAGGCTGTATTTTAATGTTTTATTTCTGTATTTTAATGTTTTGTTGGAAGCCGCCCAGAGTGGCTGGGGGAACCCAGCCAGATGGGTGGGGCATAAATAATAATAATATATTATATTATTATTATTATTAAAGGGATGTCAAAATCCACTAGTTGGGTGACTAAGCCCAGTGTCCCCATCCTTCTGCTTCCCAGACTTCCCAGTTTCTCATGATTGAATGCCATGATCAGTGATTACCTGCAACCACTGTGGGCTTTTATGTTTTGCCCTTGTGTGCATTTAAGTGGCTGTCATTTGATTCTTGATTGCCTGAATCTGGCCCCTATTTCTACTGGCTGAAGGCACAGCCCTGTTTTCACATCCGTCGGTGCCTGAAGGGCAACACCTCCATGTGGGGTTGCCAACCATGGGGACCAACCCAGCTGCTTGAAGTCAGTGGCACTGCTGCCGCACAGGCTTGCTCATCTCTCTTTCTGTTGTTGCAGAGTGGAAACAGCTTCCATGTCTTTGACCAAGGCCAGTTTGCCAAGGAAGTCCTTCCTAAATACTTCAAACACAACAACATGGCCAGCTTTGTCCGGCAGCTGAACATGTGTAAGTATATTCTCTGTTTGGTGCACAGTTTGTGCGCTTGACTTCAGAAGTCTCTTGCGAACACGAGGGGCTTGCCTGACGGTGGGGTTAGGGCACCTTGGCAGTTTGTCAGAACATGAGCTGCACCGTGCAGGACTTGTGGGCAAAAGTGCTCTAGCTTCTCAGACTGGCCTAGTAGCTTCTTCACATGTAGTGAAGAAAAGAGCAACTTCCTCTTCTGATGTACAGCGGATCATCTTGGCAAAATTGGGTTAGGATCAAATGTTTGGCATTGTTAACATAGAATTGGCATTGTCTACGAAAAGTGTCTGGGTTAAAGAAAAGGTTGAGTACCAGGCTTGCAGGCAGGACTACAAGGGGTCTGTCATGGAGGAGCTTGTGCCTCCTTACGTGGGACTCAAACAGGAGGTAGCAGGTTCATGGAGAATATGTCTGTGAACAGCTAATGGCTCTAAAAGTGAAGAACGAGAACTCCATCTTCAAAGAGGGCCTGTTCTGAGTTCTAAACAGGAACGTCCATCACTGCTTGTGGCCAGCCAGGTGCCCCGGGGGGGAGGGGGGGGGACTTGAGTGTGGACTAGGTGAACCGTGCTCTGCTCCAGCAAGGCAATTTGTGTTTCTTCCTCCTGGAACACCTGCCTTGCATTTTGGGAGCTGAGATCATTCGCTGATGTGCTATTTTGTGTGATTCACTTTGGAAAGTTGGCTCAGGAAAATGACAGCATTAAGCAACATGCAGACTCAGCAGATACTACTTTCTGGTTCTGACGCTGGGGGAAAGTAAAGTCTCGGAGTTGGGAGGTCCAGTTGCCCCACAGGCGTATGCTGCATGTGAAATACAGGCTGGCTTCTCCAGCATTCCCCTGACCACCTTGCCAACCTGCTCTGCTCCTTTGCCTTCCAGATGGCTTCCGGAAAGTAATCCACATCGAGCAGGGTGGTCTGGTGAAGCCTGAGAAGGATGATACTGAATTCCAGCACCACTACTTCCTCCGCGGCCAAGAACATCTCCTGGAGAACATCAAGAGGAAAGTAACCAATGTGAGTTCTCCATAACAGTTGCTGGCCCAGATTCAAAGGAGCTCTTGAGGAACTGATGGAATGGGATGGAAACCACACTGTTTCTTTCAGCCATTACCTGCCTGGGTGCTTCAGGATAGTGCAGAGAGAGGGTTTCTGCTTCTTCCTTCTCAGTGTTTTCGGCTTTTGCCTTGCCTTGTCTGAACTTTGGTTCAGATCACCCAATTTGAGGTGGCCTGTGATAAGCACCTTGTGCATGCATAAGTGAACTCACAGAAGAAAAGGAACTTGCCAACAAGCCACCTCCTCCTGTGTGCTTCTGTGTATGGCAGGAGGCCTTGGCAATCTCTCCTCTTGTTGTACTCTTCTTTTTGCACTGCTTGCAAAGATCTGGCCTTGCTGAGCAGCCTGGACGTCCCTGGCTCAGCTGAAGCCATCCTGTAGGCTAGGATGTCTTGCAAATCATGCCATGTTAATCAGTGCACCTCTCTTGCATTGAGAATGCTCCCAAAATATGTACAGTCATACCTGTGGTTACGTTCGCTGCGGGTTGCGTACATCACGGGATACGAACGCGCCGAACCCGGAAGTACCGGAATGGGTTACTTCCGGGTTCGGCGATTCGCACATGCGCAGATGCACCAAATGACGTCATGTGCAGAAGCACCGAATCGCACGGCGAGCATGCACAGATTGAGTGCTTCAGGTTGCGAATGGGGCTCCGGAACGGATCCCTTTCTCATCCAGAGGTAAAACTGTAAGCCTGTCTGTAAATTCTGCAGTCTGTTGGCTTTCCTCCTGCCTCTTCAGTCTCTGCTTATCTATAGTGCTGCTTGTGTATGTAAACCAGAAGCAACAAACCGCATTCCCAAAATTGTTTCATGAAAGCAGCAAATAGCTTTCTCTCTGAAACTGAGATTAGCGGTTCTCCTAACTCAGGAGAAGGCAGAAGCTGCACAGAACCCTTACCTATGTACCCGTTTCCATACTCTCACTGCCCCGCCCCCCACTGCTCAAACATGCTTCTTTCAGTTACTTCCCTGAGCCATGACCCCCACAAATGTTTGAGGGTATTTTTTTTAACAGTCAAACAGTGTGTGTGTGCGCGCGTGTGTGTGAAATTGCAGTACAGAGAGAGAGAGCGCTAGAAAATGCAGAAGCACATCATAGTCTGCCATGCAGTAGCCAAGGTTGGATAGCAGAGTGGCAGTGCATGCTGGGAAGCACGAGGAAATAAAATTACACTTCAGTGAACTATCTTCAGCAGCTTTGTTGGTCTCTGACTGCAGCTCTCTTTGAGAAGAGGCAGTGCACACTCTGTCTGTGATGCTCAGCCAGCTATTTTCTCGTTTGGAAGCCGTGAAGAGCCATAAGTAATAAATCTTCCTCTGCCTGCAGGTATCTGGCATAAAGAATGAGGATATCAAGGTTCGCCAGGACAGCGTGACAAAGATATTGACTGATGTCCAGGCAATGAAGGGCAAGCAGGAGAACATGGACTCCAAGCTGATAGCCATGAAGCAGTATGTACAATGCAAGGGGCAGGGGGGAAAGAAAGGGTATTCTGGGTTTGGCAGGGGGAGTCTACCTTGCTCTGTGTTCTAGCACCCTCTGCTGGCAGGTAGCATAACATGCAAACCGCCTGATTGCTGCAGGAATTGAACTCACTCCTTAGCAAACTTTCTTGCCAGGTGGTGGACTGCAGTGTTTTTGTCTTCAATTCTCTCACTCAGCATGTTGAGTTTTTAATGCTAACTTTGTCTCTTCCATCTAGGGTGGTGTATCACCCATTAACCGCCAGGGTAGCGTTAATAATAGCAAGGAACTTTTTTTTTTATTGATGCGCCCATAGCACAGTTAAAATGACAAGCGGCAACCACAGTTGTTCAACTAGTTAGCAGCCCTTCTGACATGTCCTTGCTGTGTAACTTGCGGGATGTGGACTTTACCCTGTTGTTGATCAGTTTTCTTCTTGTAGTGCCCTTGTTAAGAGAAGAATAAATACTAATTTTTAAAAATTACATCGGCAGCTAAAATTTAAAAAATCTTTAATTTGACACTGACGGATAGAGGCACAGGCTGGTTCCAGTTTGGGAGGGAGCAAGTTGGGAAAGGCCTTCTTTGACCACCATAGTTGTGAAGGGCAGGGGGAAGGCGTCTGTACTCAGCTTGTCCTGCTTGCGGGCTTCCGCCTTCTGTTTGGCCACTGCGAGGACAGGATGCAGGACAAGATGAGCCCCCTTTGTTCTGCTCCAGCCACAGGGCTCGTATGCTCTCCACTTGGAGTTTACAGAGCAGGGAATTTCTTGTATATGTGGGGAAATTGCTTAACGTTTGCTTATCCCAGGCTATTGAGGACTTGAAAAATTCCCCATGCCTCCTCGCCAGGCACAGATGGAAGGTGGGGCATGCAGTGAGCAGCTGGCAGTTGGTAGATAGTTTGCATCCTGGCTCAGTTGTAGGGGAGACCCAGGAAGGGTGCTTTCCCTTGTGGAGTGGAGCCTCGAAAGGAGGGCTTAGCTTGCACCAGAATTTCCCAGAGCACCTTTTCCTGCACCCACACATGTGGGAACTTAAAGGAAAGAGTTCTGGATCCCAGGGGACATTTCTCCAGGCTGGTTCGATGGCCAGCACTCTGTTCAGCAATGAAGCCCCACTGTAAATCATCTGCAGCCGCAGAGGATGGCTCATATCAGTGGATGAGGGCATGAAGGCAAAGGCTTGCAAATCCTACTTTTCCTGGAAGATTAGTCAGTGGCTTGAAGCAGCAACCCCTTCCTGTTTTATGGCTGCTGTGGTGCCCCTCCTGGCAGCTTTGGGCCCAGCTGTTCTCTTGCCAGGACAGGAACCCTGATCCCTCCAGCCGTAAACAGCTTGACTCCTCGCCCGTGGAATGTGGAGCTTGATGATCACTCGGTCTCTTGAGTCATCCAATCTTGCGGCTTTCTGGTGGGGCTTTTGCCATTCTGAATTGTTGCTGGCCAAGGTCAGGATTTGCCAAGCTGCTTGAAACCGCTTACAGAAGGGAGGGTATTCCAGGCAGACTTGCTGCCTGGCTGTGTGTGCCCTAGCGCTCCTCTTCAAGCCCAGAGACCAGGCCTGCATGCTTCTTGCCTGTCCACAGTGGTGCTGCACAGGGTCAGAGTGTGGTGGAGCTTGGCCTCCCTGTCTTGTTTAGACTGTAATGTCTGAGAATTAAGGGGGGGGTGCTTCAGTACCACCTCCCTATCTGGCAGAAGAAAGAAGCCCAAGTGGGCAAAGGGTGCCTTTTCGGAACCTCATTGTAGTGTAGACCAGGGGTAATTCAGCTCCACAATGATTTTGTTCCTGCTCCCCCAAAACTCTGCCAATTTTGACAATACTGTAACTGCAATAAAAGGAAAACAAGACTTCAAAGTAGACACAGTGCTGGGTTTGGCAACTCGCCTCCTCCCCTCATCCTCAGTGTGATGCTGTGATGAGTGGGCAAGGGAAGAGGGGAGTGTGTTGCCAAACCCCTTCTCATCTGTGGAGGAGGGGCAGTGTGTGTGCCTGTGTGTTTCTGTCTGTGTGTGTCTTGTGTGTATACACTCCTCATGTAGACAAGAAAATGGCTGACTTAAGAGATCCAAAAGCTGAGGGGGTGCTTTCTGCTGTCCATAGAGGGCACATAGCCCACTTGCTTAAGCATAAGCTCTGAGGTTCTTGAGGAGCCAGTAGTGTGAAGGTTTGTTAGCTGTGCTTCATCTTGGGCCAGTCCAGGGTCAGGCTGCTTATAGCAAACTCTCATGGGCCCCAAAGAGACAGGCCTTCCCAGGGCAGCTTCCTGGCCTGATTCCTCTTAGCTTCAGCAGGCAGTGCAGAACTACTGACTGCTGCTGTGGCCTGTGCAGGCCAAGCAAATTGCCGGGAGCACCTTGTTCTCACTGTGCAAAATCACAGTGCCCCAGAAGAAGGGAGAAGGACAACGCCTTCTTGAGTTTAGTGATCCTGAACTTGAAGGGTCTAAACACAAGAGCCACATAGGAAGACTGGCCCTCTTTTGAGTTAAAGTATTGTAACACCATCAGTGTACATGGCACCCCAAGGAGTACAAAGCAGAAGACTGATCCCTCGGAGAGGCTGGCCTAATGTGGGATGGATGTGAGCAGGTCCACCTCCACAGGGTTGGCCTTCATTTTGGTTGGGAAAATTGGCATGCATCCAAAGAGCTTAGGGGCTGCATCCGACCAGTGGGCCCTCTGGGGAGACCACAAGCAGGACATGAGCATAAGAGCTCTTTAAAGCGCTGGATGTAAAATATATTTAAAAAAAGAGAGGGGGGGGAGAGATCTGAAGGAATAAAGTGTTTGTAGTGAAAGGTTGGATGGGTGAATGCAAGAGGCCATTTGGGCCCAAGGGGGCTTTTAGAGCCCTGGTTTCAAATCCTGCCCTGCCTGCGAAAGGGAATGTTTTCATTGTCTGCCTCCAATGCACACTTGTAAAGGCTGGTGGGCCTGCACCTTGTGATGCATAGTGCTGTATAGGAGATGTTAATGTTTAATAACTAGCCAGTCCCTCCAAAGCCAGAACAACACTTAGGGGGCTGCTGTGGGGAAGGCAGGTGGGCTTTGGGGGCTCAAGCTTGGCAGTGCTTTGCTCTGGAAACGGCCTTTGAGTGTGTCAGCTTCCGCTGGCCTCTCTTTCCCCTTCCTATGTTTTCATTTGTGTTCAATCCCTAACCACCTCCTAAAAATGGAATCTGTAAGCCAGAAGCTTCCTTTCAGGGATTTTTTTTAAAGTTTGGAGCGGTTGTGGTTTTGAACCTGATAGCCGCCTTTTAAAAGCTGCTGTTGGCTCTTTTATCACAAGACGTGTAGCTCCTGAGCTTAATGTCTCCTAGGTGAGCCCAGCAAATGCTTCCTGGGGACCTGGGAAGCCAGACTCATGTCAAATGCAGGAGTTATGGCCTTAGGCCTGGTTCCAGATCCCACATCCACCTGGGCTGTGGCTGAGGGGTGAGGAAAATGGCACCAGGTGAGTCGCGTGCTCTCTGCTTTGGTCCTCTTGGCTGTGGAACCCTCATTGCAGTGGAGGGGCAGCACCTGACACTCAAAGCACTGCATTGGGGTGGGGCACTTCTGGTGACTCTCAAGATGTTGCTGGACTCCAGCTCCCAGCATCCTCCCAGACGGTTGGCCAGGCTGACTGGGACCAATGGGGTGGGTTGGAGCCAATCAGCATTTAGAGGGCGGCCATCCCTGTGCTATGGACATTAACCCATTTATTCTGGCCTTTAGTGGAAAGTAAATCCACATATCACTACAATTATGTAACATGTTTATGGCCTGCCTGAAAATTGTTAGTTAGTGTATGACTGTTTTGCTTGTTGGCTTGATTTAAATGGTATCATTTATGTTATTGTAACCAGCCCTGGGGTCTCCTGCTGAGGCATGGGATTGATAATAACAACAACAGCAGCAGCAACAAAATACTCCAACTTCCAGTATAGGAGTCAGGGTGGATTTGATTTAAATCAAATCAATTTAAATCACTAGACAGTAAGACTTGATTTAAATAATTTTTTTTACAGAAAGACTCATTCTTGCTGGTATAATCTTAATATTTACAACCAGATGAAGGTTTCATTTTGGAATAATAAATTTTAAGAGTAGTTTGTACAGTTCTGTCAACAATTACTGCTTTGGTTATACTATTAGAAATACATAGATAATTATGAAATTATTGTGAGGTTCAATAAGTTAACTGTGAATGCTTATTAGTTGACTGGCAAGCACTTCAAGGTCTCCCCAAGGACTTACAGATTTAATAAGTTTACTGTTTAATTTGGGCAACTTTTCTGCTTTACTTTATTGGAAGGAAATAATAATTTCCTTAATAACAATTTATTTAACTAAAACAATAGCATTATAGCATATGTATCCATGTTTGTTAACTGATGTGGTTAAACAATTTTTTTAAAAAAGAACTTAGACTGAGTTTTAGCACACATGAAAAACTTAAAACAAATCCTTAATTCCTGATGAATAGGCTTTGGACTATAATGTAACTTAAATAGAAAACTGTCTTTAGAAAGATTTTTCCCTCCAAAAGCATTTTATTTTAAAAATCCAATTTAAATTTAAAAAATCTGACGTTTTTGATTTTTTTAATAAAAAAACAACCATTGATTTTTATCCACCCTGATAGGAGTATTTTGGGGGGATAACAAAAGAGGGTGCAGATCATCATAAATATGATAGCTTCCATAAGTTCACCACAAAGGTGGCGAGGTTGGGGAAGGTGAAATCAACCGGTCCTGCAGCTCTCGCGCTCTCTGCTAAGTGCGCCTGGTCTCTGAATCCTCGCAGGCCTTTCTTTCCAAGCAGGAAAGCGAGGCAGGAGGGCTCTGGTTGGCCTTGCCTTCGCCTGCTGGGAGCTGCAGTGTCTCCCCGAGCCTAATTCTAAACAGATTGCTGGGAGCGGGGGCCAACCGGGGTGACCGCACCTGTGTTTATCGGGGCCTTCCCCCAGCCGCCTTTGGGGGCTCCGTTGAGCTTGGCTCGGCATGTCGAAGCCCTGCCGCGGGGACGCCGCAAGTACTTCCTCCTGGCCAGACCTCGTTTACAAGGCCCTGCCGTTTTTACAAGGCCCCCGTCGCCCACAGAACGAGGAGGTTTAAAATTTCTCTTGGTAAAAATAAATCCGAGCAGACACCCTTATCTGGCCTTCTGCCGCCACCATCCTCTTCTTCCCTGTAACGGAATTAGTTTCCCTGATGCGGCACCTCTCTTCCTCCTCCTCCTCCCGCTAAATCATACCAAATAATAATTCTGACCTGTGTTGCTCTCTTTATGGTTCCAAAAGCAACAATATATATTATCCTTCTGACACTCACCAGAGGGGATATTTTTTTGCGCTGGAACATTTGCAGAAAAGATTGTGTCTGTCAGTAACGGGCTGCAGAAAAGCTGAGCTCGGCCCTAATGGAGCCAGCGAGGGGATGGCCAAGCTGGAGCCGCCAGTGGCCTCGGAAATGCCTCATTAGAGGAAGCTTCTGGCCTGCGGGGACCCGGGGCCCGAAAGCAGCCTTGGCTAGCGGTGGACAAGCAGGAAAGGGGGAAAGTTCCAGGCTGGGAGCGGTGGTGTCGGGGTTCGCTGCTTCTCCCAACTCTCGTTCTGCATGTAGACTGTGTCCTGGTTTCGTGGGCCCTGCCCTCTCGGTTCAATCAACTCATCCCCAGTGCCCCCTACTGTATAAAAAACATCATTCAGATTAGCGGTTTGCACAGCCCACTAAGGAAGATAATGGCACAATAACATTCAAAACGGTAACAATGAATTGCACATTTATTCCAAATCCAATGAACACGGTGTAATTAAATTAATTCAATTAACTTGATCCAGTGATACCAGCTTTTCAAAGTCTGATAGCCATTCCCCCACTTCTGCCCCCTCACCTCTTAGCACCTCCCTGGGTACTCACCCCCAGGGGGCGCTACCACCCACTTTGGGAACCACTGGGTTAAGTGGGGGCATAGAAGGGAATATCATGGGAATTTCTCCCCCCTCCCGTGTGTGCGCGTGCATGCACTTCTCAGTGGGTTGGATCAAGTTTCCAGCTGCCAGTTTCACCACTTTTCAAGAAGGAGGCCTGGCTCAGCCCTTGCCAGGATTAGCAGCCAGCCTCTTGAGTTGCACGGTTCTCTCCTTTAAGACTCCCCCCGCCCACTGCCCCCCAGGACAAGGAAGGAGGCTTCCCTGCCGGCACTCTGCAGTGTGCTGTGTCGAGAGGAGGATCGTAACGGGAGCCAGTACCCTGCCTATGCAGCTGGCTGAGGTTTGGGAATGAGACATCACTTGCAAGGCCTGGACAAGGGGAAGAAGAATTGCTGTAAATCTCAGGGAAGGGAAATAAATGTCTTGCTTCCATTAAGGAGGTGCAGGAGACTGAAGTACTGGCGTGGAGGAGGCTACCTGGCCTCTTCCTTTCCAGCTGTCTCCTATGAATAAGGTTTCATCCTTAAGAAAACCAGAGTGATGGCAAGGTGGCCTCCTGCCTCTCTGACAGGGACCCCGGCACCCTTGCGCACAAAGAGCCAGAGTTTGTGTGGCTCCAGCCTAGCCTAGCCAAGGAAGGGGGTTGGTCAGTGTCAGAGGGCCTGGTATGGCTACTCTAGAGTAACGACTCCAGCATGGTCTTTTAAGGTTTTTATTAAGTGCTGATTATTTACAGTGTTCAGAGCAGTAAAAATGCATCCTTAAGGTGAGGTGTCTGAACTCCCGAATGGCGATTGGCGCGTTTTCTTCCAGCACCACAGCTTTGGCAGACCCAACCTCTTCCCCCTACGTTTGCGTCGCAATTCGGGAGTTGGGGGAATTGGCCTCCCCCCTGTGCGTCCTACTTCCTGTCCCACCTGCGGCCTGGGCTCCACAACCTTGCCTGAGCCTCGGACACCACTTCCTGACTCTCCGCTGGAGGCAGAGCTCTCCTTACTCTCTCCCGCGCTTGGGGATGGGCTGGAACTTAAGATGGGAGGGACTTCCCTGTATCCCTCGTCCCTCACAGTCAGCTTTCTTCTTCCCTCTGCCCCCTGGCCCACGTTTCCAGGTTCAGCCTTGCCTTGTCCCGGGTGTGCTGTCAACAGCTCCAGTTAGCCGGAGCACCTGAGGGTGCATCTTGAAGGCAGATGAAGCTTTCTGGATGCTGGAAGATTCCGGGCAGATAAAGTCATTCTTCATGCAGCACAAACTCTGAAACTCCTTCCCCCAGGAGTCATTGGTGGCCACCAACCCGGGTGGCTTCAAAAGAGGATTAGGCAAATTCATGAAGGAGAGGGTTGTTGAAGGCATGATGGCTCTTCTGTGCCTTTAAATCTCAGTTGCTGGAAACTGCAGGTGGGGAGAGGTCCTTTGGACTTTCCACGGGGGCATCTGGTTGACCACTGTGCGAGCAGGTTACTGGACTAGTTGGGCCACTGGTCTGATCCAGCAGGTTCTTCTCATGTTCTTTCTAGTCCAGCCCTAGCCCTCCACTTCCTCCTGGTGGGGAAGCTGCTTATGCTCCGTCTTCTGGGCTTGCAACTCCCATCACCCCCAGGCAGCTTAGCCACTGGCCAGGAGTGGTGGGGTGACTCCACAGCCTGTCTGAAGGGCTAGCCTCCCCCCTGCACCCACACACAGAGTGTGCACGGCCCTCTCCGCCTTGCTGACTTGTAACGACTCCAGTCTTCTGGCTGATCCTGCCTGAGGCAGAGATGCTGGGCCAGGCTTTTATGACCTCGACATTAGACGGTTGTAATGTGGTGTGTTACTGCCTCTCTGTGCAAGATGCTGCATGGATTCCAGCTGTTCTGGCGAGTTGCACCGCAGCCCCTGCTTGTCACGGGGGACTTTGCTGGCCCGCAGTCAACCGTCAGCTTCGTCTCAGAATTGCTTTGATGGGCTCTGAGCAACACACTCGTTGTGAACTCTCTCGCTCTGTGTCTGTCTTTTTTTCCTTTTCCTTTCTTCCTCCTTGCGCACAGCTGCGCTTGGGGCTTAGTCACTGCTTGAGATCATCTGAAGCTGGTTTTACTGGCCACGGTGTTCCATGAGGTTAAGGACTGCTGGAGTCGTAGTTTATGGCAGGCTCAGATGTGTGAGCCGCTGCCAGCTGCGGCCTGAGGCTGTGCCAGGAAAACCTGTGCTTCTGCCTGCAGGCTTGCTGCTTTGCCTGCCGAGGGACCTTGTCCTGCGCCTAAAGTGGCCTCTCAACAGGCACCCGCCACTTGCCCCAGGGGAGGGTGCTGGGGAAAGTACTGGGAGGAGGTGCTTCATCTCTTCAGAGACATGGTCTTCAGCCTGTTCTGGGTGCAATCAGGTTTTGTAGCCGGGGTGTGTGTGGGCGCTACTCCTGGCAAGGGGTCGCTTTCATCATCTTGGGCCGGTGGCAGAAAAACCCTGGCCACAGTTATATATGAAGTGTCAAGGCCCACCTTTAAAGCCCCCTGCAATTTAGCAGCGCCATGTGACCCACAGCGCCCCAATCTGAGGTGAGGCGGGTGGCGACTACTGAGACAGTTTTGCAGTGGTGGCCCCATTATTGTATGGACCTGCCAACCTTGTTGTCATTTCAGCACCAAAGACATTTTGAATCTCTCAGACCTGTGTGTGTGTGTGTGTTTAATACGTTGTTTTGTATAGCGCATCAGATTTCTGAAAAATAGAAAAAACTGCCGCCTTTGCAGAGCTTGTAGTGTGTGGTTTGGGATTTTTGTTTCCCTACTGTGGACAGGCAGGCTTTGACCCTGTGCAGCCATTACTATATCCAGTTCTGTTTGATTCTGGAGAAGGGAGTAGCTTTGCGTCCCGCAAAGTGAAGAAGTAGCAGGCTCAAGCCAGCAACCAGCCCACCCCTCAAACAAGATGGCTGCGTCTCCCTCCTTTCTGGGCTGCTTCTACTTGGACCCCTGCTGTCATCGCCCTTGTCATTTATTTATTTTTTGCAAGACTCGCCTTTGCCTTCCTCCCAAATTCCTGCCAGCAGCCATGCGATGAAGTTGCTGTCTGGCTTCCTCCAAGCCTTTGAGAAGGCCTGTCTGCAGGTGCTGTGCGGCAAGCCCCTCTCCGCTCTTTCTGAGTCGTACTGTCCACCCAGGCTCCCTTTGATGTTTAAACATTGCACAGTGCAAGGGAGAGGGCAGAGGGCTCAGCAGTGCTGTGCTGGGACCCTCGAGTGATGGCCTCATCTCCCAGTGCTGCAATGACCAAATGGGTCCTGTTAAAATAGTTCCCCTGAGGATTTTAGTTCTGAACTGCTGGCGCAAACCAACCACTGCATCCCTGGCTCTCCCACCACATGGTACGCCTCTCATTGTAATGACTTGCGAGGCAGGTCCCTAAGTGCCCTGGTGCAAGGGCCTTTTGTTTAAAGACTCTGGCCAAGGGAATGTGTGGATGGAGAAGCTTCTTCTCTCCTTTCTTGGAAGGAGTGGGGTCAACCCACACTATAATAATTATTATTTATTATTTATACCCCAACCATCTGGCTGGGTTTCCCCAGCCACTCTGCAAAGGAGTTGGTGCAGCCAGTGGTTGCCTGTTCAGTTTCTAATAAGCAGGTGCCTTCTGGTTTAACTTTCAAATGTCTACTGAAAACTCCTATTCCCTCAGGCCTATGCAGGCAATTAAGAATACATTTCCCTGCAATGGTTTATTGATGTCTGTTTATAACCTTTTAAAAAATGTTTTTACTGCATGGTTTTATACATTTTTGTTGCAAATTGCTTTGATTATTTAAAAAATGAAATAGCGTTCTATAAATATTTTTATAAACAAAAAGTGTTTTCCCACCCTGCAGAGAATAATTCCTGAGACCAAAAACATTCGCCTTCCATCCTTTTTGCCGGGGACCCCTTTGGAGACCCCACCTTAGGACAATGAGGGTGACCAGCAGACGCCTTTCTTTAGCACACCCCCAGAGCTTCCTGTGAGCAAAAATGGGGCTTCTGCACTCAGGAAATACCAGGGCAAAGTAGGGGGTGCTTGTGGGAAGGAAATGCTGATCAGAGTGTTGGGTGCAATTGAGACTGTGGAAGGAGTCAGCTGTCCCTTGCTGCCTTGAGCAGAGCAACTTTGTGTACATTTGTGAGCACCTTTCCTAGGGTGGCTCCAGGAAAGGCCAGGGGGCTGTCCGTCCTCTGCAGGAAGATCTGGAACCCATGTGATGCAGAGTTTTGGCCGAGCTTGGCCATGACGCTCTCTAGGTGACCCTGAGCTGGCTCCCAAATCCCCATGTGAGCCATATATAAGGCACAGGGTGCTGTTTCCGCGCCCGCCCCCCCACCGTGCGCCTCCCGTTATCAGGAGAGCAAAACGACAGTCTTCTGACTCCTCTAGCGGCCTCATAATTTTTAGGAGAGCACACACCGGGGTGGTGGTCTCCAGAAGGCCTGCAAAGAGTTAACAACCCTTTTTTGTGGGAGGAGGGAAACTCAAAGACTTTCCTTCACACACTGTTTTATAGAGCAATTAAATGGCGGTGAAGAGTTTATATGGGCCGACTTGAAAGGTTTCATTTCAGGGGTTATGAAAAGATCTTAGGAGTGTTTTATTTATCCAATTTTGTACCAGAATGACATAAACTCTTACCCTCTGCCCACCTGCCTCTCTTAAAACTCCCCCTCCCTGTCCTCAGGGGAGGGCCAGAGTCCAGGCTCCCAGGCCTGCCTTTCCACATCCTCCTCCCAAGCAGTTTGTAAAGTGTGGATGGCCTTGAGAGGAGGCAGGTGGGGCTCAACATCTGACCCAGGATCTGACTGCCCTGATTCTGAGAGGTCTTCAGGGGGCTGCAGTGAGGACCCACCTTTGTATTTGCAAGCACAATTTCTGGCAAATGAACCTTCGTGGTCTCTGCCTTTGATGAGAGAGCGTACCATGGCTGCACCTGCAGCACCTAGCTGAGATTCCTCCATTGCAGGAGGTTGGACCAGAGGACCCTGAAGGTCCCTTCCAACGCTACAATTCTACCCAAAGTACTGAAATTTACGCTAAGTTTGAGAGTTTGAGCCCTCTTGTTCCTGAAGTTCCTCAGGAGACTTCCTGCTTCCAGTTCTGCCTTGCTAATTCATGAAATAGAGAAGGGTAGGAAATGGGGTCTTCCCAGTTTGGGGTACTTCCCTAAGAAAACCTGCCAGTAATTATGGTCAGGGTTTTCTGAAGGCACTGCTAGGACATCACTGTTGGGCCAGACCCAGGGTCTTCTAGCTCAGCATCCGGGTTCCACCAGCGGCCACCCAGATGTGCCTGGGGAGCCCACAAGCAGAGGCATGAAACAGCCGACCTTCCCTTGATGTTCCCCCACCCCAGTCGCCTGCTGATCATGGCTGCCTTGCTACCCCTGAAGGGAGAGGCGCCTTTAGCTCTGGTGGTGAATAGTTGCCCATCGACCTGCCTCCCTCAGATTGGTTTCACTTGGTGGACCACCCACCCGCAGGCCTGTATGAAAAGCTTCCCCCTGGAGAGAGCGCTGGGTGCCTGTGCATTTCTGCTGCTTTTTATTGCTTGCCTGCATTCTGGGTCGCTAATTGGTTTTGCAAATTTTGTGATGCTTGCTTTTACACGGCTAGCTGCCGCAAGCTGCTTTGATGTTAAAAGTGTGATGCAAATGAAGGGCAGTATAGGAATTTGATTAATAATAATAATAATAATAACATTTTTAAAGTAAATAAAGCTTCCAGTATGTCTAGCCCAGGATAAAAATGGGCACGTACCGGTATATTTTTCAAATATAAATAGTGGAAGTATATAAAAATAAACACTCTTTTCCATCTTTCTGTAGGTTTTGTTTCATTTTGAAAGTTTTGCTTCATTTTGAAAAATAAACTTTTAATTTACAGTTGTTTATTCTTTATATTTTGAATTGGATATTTATGGGGGCGCCCTATTTTAAGCGCTTAGGGCCCTGTGAGATGTTCCTTCAGCCCTGCAGGCTTCCTCAGGCAGGCAAGAAAGCTGCCACTTGCAAACTGATTGGAGCTGGGGGAGCACAGATCGCTCAGCATTTCCTAGGAGTTGGTTTCCATCAGCTTCTCGAAACGAATTGGTCACTGTGCTGCAGCCTTTTCTGTCTTCACCAGGCCATTTTCAGCTTCAGTCTTGAGCCCACCCCCCCACCCCCTTCAGTCCCCAATCCTCTTATCCATGAAATAATGTTTCCACAGTCCCTTTGGAGTACAACCTGGAGACTTGCACGGAGGGGGAAGAGTGGGCAGGAGGGCAGCACTAGCTCAGGTGGGGCAAGGGCAACTGAACATGGGTCCTTGGTCAGGCCACTGGCAGGAGGAGCGAGGCTCTGAGCCATCCTGCCCACACCACACCTGAAGTGTCCAGCCTCTTCAAAAAGCCTTCCAGAAGGCAGGTGCTTCCACATCCCACCTGGGCATCGGGGACCAGCATGAAGCAGGGCCCCCCCCACTCTTTGCTTGAATTTCGTGGCAGGAAGACACTCTCTTTAGTGAATGAAAAGGAGAAAGTAGAGACGGGGAGGCTGCTGCAGTCGTGACTCTCACAGACATGACCAGAGAGCTGTTGGCTGCCTGTCCTCCCACGAGTTGCGGCCTGCCTGGTTCCTGGCAGGGTTTTTGTGCCTACTATGCTCCTGCGAGGGTTTCCCCTGTTGCCATGCTGGGACTGTGCTGCCGACAACCAGGCTGGACAACCACATGTTTAAACTTCTGCAAGATGCTTCTTCATCTTCCTGCAGTGGCTGCTTGCAGGGTCTCTCTGCCCAGGCTAATATGGCTGCCGCCTTGCTTTTCAGTGAGAATGAGGCGCTGTGGCGGGAGGTGGCCAGTTTGCGGCAGAAGCATGCCCAGCAGCAGAAGGTGGTGAACAAGGTAAGCCCAGCCTTCACTTCTCAGCAAAGGGCAGCTTCCTCCCTGCCCTGTGGGCCACACAGTCAGCTGGAGGCCTGGGGCTGCTGACCTGCAGGGGGCTTGGTAAATGCACCCCCCAGAGCCTTAAAGGGTTAAGGGTCATTGTCTCTTAAGGACAGGAAACAAGATCTCTTGCAGCCAGCTTCCCACTGCCTTGGCATGATTCTAGATTGGAAGTTTTATACCATGGTCTTCCCAATCCAATTTTTCTCTCTGCATAGTTGGCTCATCAGATCCCCACATTCTGTTTTTTCAGTCCTGGATTTTTGTTGCTGTTCCACCACCTGCCATACACACCAGTCAGGAGAGCCTCGCAGAATGTAGGGGGATTCCCCCCCTTCCACCTGTTTTGGGCACATGCACAGATATTTTTCCCCCTGAGTGTGCACCGTTCTAAAACCAACAGCAACAATTTCCCCTGTGTGCATGAGCAGTGCCAATTCCACATCTAGAAGCACTCATGGACAATGAGACTACAGAGCATGTGCAGAGCGGCTTCTATTTGCTCCTGAGAAAACCCCACATACCTGTCACTAGGAGTGAGGTCTTGAGTCCACCCTGCTGGGTTTTACATGCTGGTGGTCAGCTGTGTGTGTGCTGGGGGAGGGGTCTCAGAGATCTGAGCAGGGTGGTCCTTTCCAGAGTGCCTTTGGATCTCAGTCCAGCAGGATTGCCCCCCCCCTCCAGCTAGAAGTGTGCATCACGCTTGGTGACATTTCGTTTTCTCTCCCACAGCTTATCCAGTTCTTGATTTCGCTGGTGCAGTCCAACCGTATCCTTGGAGTGAAGAGGAAGATGTGAGTGGGCCTCATCCAGAGGCCATCCTTTGATTCTCCTCTTGGCTGGGAGGATCTCCCAGGGTGACTCTCAAGGACCATCCGTGGAGTTTAAGCACAAGCCCAGCCTCTCATTGAGATATTTACACCTGTCTCTGGAAAACTCCAGACTTGCCCTTGAGAAGCACCTCTGGGAGAAATTCCCGACTGTGCCTGCCTTTTCTTGTCTGTACTCTTGCTAAGCCCTTTCTGCAGGAATCCTTTGGGTGTGGTTTATCTTCTCATTCCCCCCTAAACACTCTTCTTTCCCCACCCCTGATCCATTTATTATGTTTCTGCTGTGCTTTGAGTCTCCTTTTTGTGGCTTTATGAGCTGTGTGATTCCTATATGGCAGGGGGTTGGATTAGATGACCCTTGGCGTCCCTTACAATTCTATAATTCTGTGATTCTTAATTTTCTTCCTCTGCATAAGGCTGAGAAGCACCTACATGCTGCTTGTGAGGGGTGTGTGTGTGGGGGGTGTCTTTTAAACCAAACACACACCAAGGGATATGGCTAAATGATTTTGCAAGAGGGCAGCTGTCTTTGCTCCAGCAGGAAAGCAGGAGACGCCTTAAGGCTACAGATGGGCTCTGATGCTCCTTTGCAAGAAGGCAGTCCTGGAGTGGAGCACACGCAAGTGGCTTCGGTGGGCTAGTCCCACACTCCTGGGTCCAAAGAAATGGGAGGAACCCCCAACCCCAGCTCAGTCCCCTGTGGGATGCACACCTGCCCTGGTCCCTGTCAGCCACAACCTGAAAACCCAAACCCGTTTCAGGGCTCCTGCTTCCAGAAAGCAGCCTGCAGTGTCTGAGCTGACCCTAGAGCAGGCATAGGCAATCTCACCCCTCCAGCTGTTTTGGGACTACAACTCCCATCATCCCTAGCTAACAGGACGAGTGGTCAGGGAGGATGGGAATTGTAGTCTCAAAACATCTGGAGGGCTGAGTTTGCCTATGCCAACCCTAGAGGGTGGGCTGCCTGAAACCGCCTGTCAGGAGCGATCTCTTCAGAAGTTCTGTAAGCAGGATGGTGCCCTCTGCAGTCTGGTAGCCCCTTTGGTGCATGCCTGCCGCCTCTGCTCTCTGTGCCTCACAGCTCTCTCTGGCTTTCCCTTCCAGCCCCTTGATGTTGAACGACAGCAGTTCGGCCCACTCCATGCCCAAGTACAGCCGCCAGTACTCTTTGGAGCACGTCCACAGCCAGCCCCCGTTCTCCGTAAGTATTTGGCTTGGACAGAGGGAAGCTGGGCAGCTCAGGGGCAGCCCCATGGAGGCAATCGCCTTTTGGACCCTCAAGGCTCCCAGGGCCTCATGCCAATATCTGTCCTCCTCGCAGGCCTCCCCCCCGGCATACAGTGGTGCGAACCTGTACTCCCCGGACCCCTCCACCAACTCTGGCCCCATCATCTCTGACGTCACAGAACTGGCCCAGTCCAGCCCCTCTGCCTCTCCCAGCAACAGCCTTGATGGAAGGTACGCAGCAGCCCGGGTTTGCTTGGTTCCCTGTGTGAGTGCCCAGAGGGACGTCCAAGGCACAGAAATGGGGAAGGAAGCTGCCTGGGGGTGTGTGGAACAGAACTGCCTACTGCACAGGTCCCAAGGCTCTCTCCCAGCCAAGGCTCTCTTGCGACTCTTGGCCTTTGGCAGATGTGACTGGCAACCTTTCCCTCTGTGGCCCGAATGGCTAAAAATTCATTAGAGTCAGTCAAGATTCTCAGCAAATTTCTAAACCAAAGTGGCATGGAAGTCACTAAAGGCCAATCAAGTTTCAGAGGCAGTAATCCCAGGGTGGTTCTTCCCATAGAAGAACTGCTCAGGCCAGGCCTCGCAGGGGGTTCATTTACACACCCTTTGCAGGGGTTAGTTATTCTGGGTCACTGTGTGCTTCTGTGGAAGCCTGAATTCTGCCATCCAAAGAGGGAGGGAGAGAGAAACACCTGCTTTTTGTTCACAAGAGGTTTTGCCCAGGAGTCCCCCTTTTTCCTAGGTGTGGTTGATTTTCCTTCTGCTCCCTTTGACCTGTGACTCACCCAAGGCTGGTGGACTGAGCTTGAGCCCCAGGATACCTGGCTGTGTAAACGGACCCAAAGAGTGCAAGCAGCATTTTCTGTTGGTGCTTGGAATGCCAGCCTGAGATTAGCAGAAGATGCACAAGCTTTCTTGTTGTGTAGCTTTTGCATATAGGCAGAGCTGCCTTGGCCAAATTGAGGGGACTCCCTTTGGAGGCTCTGCCCTGAGCCCACTGCTGCCCCTCTGCAGTCACTTGTGCATGCAGAGCCTGAGCTCCTGGAGGGACACCAAGGGCGTTTTTCTCAGAGCCCTGTGCCCAGAAGCCCTTCGTCTTGTGCTGCTGAGCCACGAAGGGTCCGCTTGCCAAAGCGTTCTCTGCGTACAGGAACCCGTATCTCCCGGCCCTTGAAGTGGAGGGGACCTTCTTGGTGCTCTGCCCCAGACAGTTCCCAAGGCGAGCCGAGTTGTGAGCCGGACGCTGCTGGCACTGGGGCAGAATCACTCGCCGCAGCGGCAGCCCCCGTCTCTTGCCCTGAGTGTGCCTCTCCGCCAGGAACCTTCCCTTCGAAATGGGAACCAGATGCTTGCCTAAGTGGCTCATCACAGCTTTGTTCTTTTATACCTGGCGACAATTCCAGTGGGGCTAATTGAACCTCCCACATAAAGCCGTTTCGGGGAGTTTGGGTACTGGAGGGAATTTCCATCTGCCAGAGAAACTATGCTCCCCCCCCTTCCCATCCTCATCTCTCTTTTAAAAATCCCCACTGCTCAGAAGCCACGAGTGGAGGAGGGGGTGGCAGAGCTTAGACTGATTCATTTCCCAAACCTCGGAAGAGTGGAAACGTGCAGAGAGCAGATCTAAAGGGCGGAAGCTTCCTGGGGATGTCTGAGAGTCCTGTGTGAAAGGCTCTAGAGCAGCGTTTCCCAAAGTGGGCCGTGGTGTCCCCTGGCAAGGGGCTCTGGGCTCTGGGGGTGTGAATGGCTTTGGAAAGCTGGTAGCACTGGATCATGGTCATCAGTTTTGTTGAATTAATGGATTAAGTTTATTGTATTATTAATCTTCTGTAATGGATTGTGCAAACTGCTATTCTGAATAATTTTTACAGGGTAGGGCAGGGTAGGGCAGGGGGTACTTGGGATGAGTTAATGGAACCGGGGGGGGGGGTGGCCAGAAAAAGTTTGGCACCTACTGTTGTTGAATACCACTGTCTGCCCAGGGCTCATGTCTTACTTTCTTTCCATTCTTCTGTCCTAGGAGTAGTCCTGTAATCCACATCAAAGAGGAGCCCCCCAGCCCCTCTGGCAGCCCTCTGATTGAAGAAACCAGCCCCATCAGCACTCCTGCCGTCGAGTCCCCCCTCTCTCCCTCCGCCTTCATCGACTCCATCTTGCAGGATGAGAAGCCCAGGGGTGCCGTGGCCACAGCCCCTCTTGCCGACAGTGGCGGCAGCAGCACAGCCACTGCACAGGCCCAGTCCCCCGAAAAGTGCCTCAGCGTCGCTTGCCTGGACAAGTAAGTGTGGGGTGCGCAGGGAGCACCTGGCTGCCGCTTGAGGGTTGCAGGCTGGATCCAGTGGGTCCCTAACCCTGTCCTGCTGTCATCATCACCCATCCTCTTTGCCAACCTGCTTCTTTGTCTGGGGGCAGGGGGGGTGGATTTATTGACTGTTTATATCCCACCTTTTCTCCCCAAGGAGTTCAAGGTGGTGTGCTAGGTTCTCCTCCTCATTTTATCCCCACAACCCTGCAGGGGAGGTTCGGCTGAGAGGAGGCAGCGACTGGCCCGAGCTTCATGACCAAGTGGCGATGTGCACCTGGTCTCTCAAGTCTTGGTCCAGCACTGCCTCTCGCCAGTGTGGCTGTAGCCCATTCTTCAGGCACAGTGCAGCCTGGATTGTCAATTGCTGCAGCCCAGAGCTGAGCCACTTTGTCCCAGGCTGGAATCCTGCTTGCCTGTCTCCCTCTGGGGCACCTGCTTGGCCACTGTGAGAACAGGGTGCTGGGCTAGAGGGGCCACTGGGCGGATTGAGCAGCCAGGCTCTTCTCATGCTCTTGCATCAGTCCTGACAGAGGCAGTGAGTTTGCAGCCGGACTGAAGCCGTTTGACCTGAAGCTGAAGGCTATGGGGCTGGGGGATCCTCTGTGGAAGAAAGCTAACTTGCCAGGGAGAAGATCACGAGGCTAGTCTTCCCCCCGGCCTGCAAGTCTTCTATGTGTTGAGGGCGGATGAGGTTCTTCCAAAGAGTCATAGAACTGTAGTGTTGGAAGGGACCCCCAAGGGTCATCTGGTTCAACCACTGGCAATGCAGGAATCCTTCCCCCACTTGTCCCTCTTAAGCCCTTTGCTGCAGCCTGAAGTAGCATGGCCAAGGCTCAGAGGGAGCCGGGCTTCTGCAGAAGAGGAAAGGGCAGGATTCCCCTCCAGCCCAGGAATCCTGCAGTGCCAGGAGAGCCAGGCGTGGATGTCTTGACCCTCCAGGTCACCTTAAGTCTGCTTTTAAACTTCTAGCCAGCCCATCCCAACAGCTTAGCCACAAGAGCCAGCGGGTGGTCAGTGAGGGAAGCCAGGAGCATCGGGTTCCCAGGAGAGCAAGAGGCAACAGCCCCTTCCCTTCCCTTCCTCTCCCCCTCTCTCTCCAGCCTGGCTATGGGCTCCTGGCCTCCCTCATTGCCTGCTAGAGTGGTGGCTCTGTCAGCGGTGGTGGAAGGAAGGCAGGCTCCAAAATTCAGGAGGGGGTTCCCTGGGCCAGATAAGAGGGTGGTCCTGCAGCACTGACAGAGAGCCACATGGGTCCTAGCAGAGGATGGCCAATTCTCAGTGGCATATTTGGAGACAGGTGTGGGCTGTTTCTTTCTCCTCCTCCGCAAGGGGACCACTCATGGGTGCTTCGTAGTGCTGGCTGCTCATGCCTCTGTGCCCCTCCCACAGTTGCAACTGGATTTCAGCTCCGGACAAAGCATCCTGGCTTCCCAGTGCTCTCTGCTCTGGGCATTCTTCTGTGCCCTGTGTGTGAGGCAGCAGGAACTCAAGGGGGCTGCTTGGCAGAGATCAGGGGATGTGGGTCAGCAGCCCATGCCACACGACAAGCATGTCCACACTCAGATGGCACACTTTCAGGGGAGGCCTGCCAAGGAACCTGGAGATCTGGAACTGAAGGGAGAGGTGATCTGCCGGGGGGGGGGGAGGTGAGGAGGCACCTACTTTTGCTCCCCAGGAACAAGGAGAAGATGGTGGATCCCAGAAGTGCTGAGAGGGCTGCTGCTTGCCTGCTGCTGGAAACTGCAGGAGGGTAGAGGTCTGCTCTTGCACTCAGGTCCTGCTTGCTGGCTTCCCATTGGGACACCTGGTTGGCCACTGTGGGAATAGGATGCTGGACTAGATGGGCCTTTGGCCTGATCCAGCAGAGTTCTTAGGTTCTTACCACCAGGGGGCAGAGGTCATGCACTTCCTGTCTTGGAAAAGTCAGGAGTTGGATGTAAAACAAGCAGGTTGAGGTCAGTGAGTTGCAAGTACCTGATTCTGCTGGTGGAATTTGGAGGTTTTGGCCCTCAGTCCCCAAGAGAAGCACAGTTTGGATCAGGCACCTGCCCCAAGGAACAAGAATCTGTTGCCCCAGGAATACGGTTGCTGGCTCGCTTCTGCAGGCAGTACCACACCTTCCCTTCTCTCCCTGCCTGCCCCGATGTAGGGTCCCTCCGGTCAACTGCTCTTTGCTCTCTTCCCCAGAGTTGGTTCACACCAAGGGCCTCCCTCTTGCTCTTCCTGGAAGGGGTCGGCTGCCTGCCCTTCCTTGCCTTTTGAAAGTAACCTCCGTTTCCTCCCTGAAGGTGCCGAACTCTCTGGGGCTCCTGAATCCGAGTGTTCCTCTTCTCTTTGTATCTTTCAGTTTGGCTCGCTCTCCGCAGATGTCCGAAGTCACCTGCCTTTTCCCCAGCCCTTCCTCTGCCTCACTGCACTACAGACCACAGCAAGGGTTAGCATTTACATTGCTTGCTGCCCCCCCCCAGGCCCTGTGACCACCAGGGAGTGCTGGGAGGAGGTGTCCCTTCTGCCAGGCCACCCGGCTTTCCTTCCACATGGTGCTGGGAGGGTCATTTACTTTGGGGATCGGGTGCCACACTCGCTTCACACCGGAGTTGGACCCACAATGTAGAAAACCACCTTTTTGAAATGCCCGTCCCTTGTGGCTCGGGGTGGGGGAATGGGGAAAGGTAAACCCTGAAGCACCTTTGTACGCTGAAGTTATCCCTCCCAGTATGGGGCATCCCCTTGAGGGACACCGTATCTCCGGGGTGGAGCGCAAGAAGATCCCAGGTCCACTCCCTGCTGCAGGGCCAGCCCACCCATGAGGCAAGGCAAGGCGACTGTCTCAGGCGGCAGGATCCACAGGTCCTGCCCCTAAGAACTGCACACACACACACCCCACCCCGCTAGTGCTGCAATGGCAGCAACAGCCGCAGCACACTCCTCAAAGGCCAGATCTGTGCCCCTGCCCCGAACGCTGCCCCTCCAGCGGCCTCTTGGAGAACAGGAGGGGCTACCCAGTCTCCTCCCAGCCTGCTCTTGATGTAGCTCTTCCCTTGCCCCTTCTTCCTTGGTGGGCTTCTTTGTGGTTCGCCTCAGGTGAACTCCAGGCGGCAGGCAGGTTTCCTGGCTTTTTAAGCACGTACAGAACTGGCCTCCTGCCTCAACTGCTAAGTCTGCTTCAGGCGATTCGCCTTCGGACTGAGTGGCCACAACTCCCGGTGTAGAGCTTGCTCCGAATGCACTTCCCCAGTTCCCCCTTTGAATGGCTCCGCCCTTCCCAGTCTCCCGTCTTTGGTCCACGTCTATAATCTGATTGGGCAACTCTGGGGCGGCCCATGCCTGCCGCTCCATAGGAGGGGCTTGGGCCCAGCCCTTGAGAGCCCCGACTCTAAGCAGTGAGGCTTCCCCTGCTGATCTGTAAATTGAACCAAGGCAGGCTTGCAGAAACCAGAAGGGTTACACACTGGTAGCTGTAACCACTGGGTCTGTTTGTTGGGGGGGGGGTAGTGGCAGGCCTGTGCAATTCTGCTATTCCAGAGCAGGCAGGAAGGCTTTGGGCAAGGAGGCTTCTGAGAGGCAGCCGGGCTCAAAGGCAGTGGGCTGCTCCGGGCTCAAAGGCAGTGGGCTGCTCCCTCACTTGTGACCATTGAAGGCATTTCCTCCTCAACCCAAGAGCAGGCTGGAGGCCTTGGTGGGTGATGGGAGCACAAGGCTGCTGTCCTCAAGGGGGCCAGGAAGATGGGGGTGGAGATGCACTGGGCCCAGGAGGACCCCTAGGAACCATGAGGAGAGCCCTGCTGGATGAAACCCAAAGAAGCCCTCCTCCCCTTGTGGCCAGCCAGGTGCTTCTTGTGGGGAAGCCCCTCGAGCAGGAATTGAACTCAGTGGCAGCCCTCTCCTCCTTCCTGCTGTTCCCCAGCAACTGGCAGTTCAGGGACATGTGCCTCTGGTCCTGGAGGAAGCAGGCAGGCAGCCACCCTGGGCGTCAGCCCTGGCCCTCGCTGCCATCTCTCTCTTCTCTTGGGTCCCCAGGAATGAGCTGAACGAGCACTTGGACACCATCGACTCCAGCTTGGATAACCTTCAGACCATGCTGAGCACCCACGGCTTCAGCGTGGACACCAGCGCCTTGCTGGACGTGAGTCTTCTGCTCAGGAGTCCCTGCGCCTGGTGGGAGGGGCAGCTGGGGGAGGGTTGTGCCTCACTCTGCTAACGTCACTGTCCCCTCTCCCGGCCTGTCTCTCGTCAACAGCTCTTCAGCCCTTCAGCGACCGATTTGAACTTGCCAGATCTGGATAGCAGCTTGGCCAGTGTGAGTTTGCTCAGGGAAATCTCCGTCAAGGACCTCCCCTTTCCAGCCCTATATGGCGAGTCTGAGTCTGAAAGTGCTCTCCTCCTCGGAGAACCCCACAGGGTGATGTCATCCCATCAGCACCTCTTCTCAGGCAGTGCTAATGAGGTGCCGAGTGGGCCTTTCTCGGCGCAGCCTTCTGCTCAGCCCCGCCATCAGCTGACCAGACTCCCCAGAGTTGCTCGCTGGATGTGTTGATGGGAAGATGAGGCTGAGGCTGAGGCTGCCTCATTCCCAACACATCCCTCTAAAGCCCTTCCTCTGTTTATTCACCGCCACCCACCAAGGCACAGCCTGGAGGCAGGGCTGCAGAAGACTGGTCCAGATCTGATCCTGGAGGGTGGAGTTCCCCAGGAAGCTCTCCTGCACCAGCCCCATTGAAGTGAATGGGAGCTCTTATGCAAGAGCTCTTCTGCAGCTTTGTTTATTTCAGTGGGGCCTGTGCAGGAGAACTTCCTGCCGGATTGTGCCCTACAGTCAGGGAGGTGGTACCGTGTTTCTCATATTATAAGACATGTCTTATATTTATTTTTTCCTCAAAAAAACACACTATGGCTTATTTTCAAGGGATGTCTTATTTTTTTCCTCCTCCTCCTGCCGCGTCCGGCATTGCTGCTGCGCCTATCACTATGTCTTATTTTCGGGGTATGGCTTATATTCCTTGAATGCTTAAAAATCCTGCTATGGCTTATTTTATGGGTATGTCTTAAAATATGAGAAACAGGGTAGACCCACAGTGCCAGCCAGCTAGGGGCTCTCCTGTGGGGTGGTGGGTACGGCTGGGGCTTGATTCCCGTGAGACATGCCCAGCAAAGCCCCCTCCTTGCTCTCTGGGCCTCACAGGCTTTGGCTCAGCAGCGCCTCCTCTCCCTTTGCAGATCCAAGACCTCCTCTCCTGCCAGGAGCAGCAGAAGCCGGCAGAGGTGGAAGACTCTGCAGCAGACACAGGTGGGCATCACGGCTGTTCCTCTTCTCTCCCTGCTCCCACCCACTGATTCTCCCAAGGCCAGGCAGGAGCGTGAACATCCTAGCAGCTGAACGAGCCGTCCTGGCCCACACAAGGGGAAACTGAGGCACGCCGGGGGGTGGGGTTCCTGTTGCCTGTTTGACCTGCCTCTTCTCCATCCAAGTCATGCTGCCACAGTGGGGGGGGGTGTTCTGCTTTGCTCTGGGGGCAGTCTTAGAGTTTCCAACCAAGAAAAAGTCCTCCTTCCCACGGCAGCCTTGCCCCTCCCCCCCGGCCCCTTTCTGATGGTGTCTCTGCCCTTCCCGTAGGCAAGCAGCTGGTCCACTACACAGCGCAGCCCCTCTTCCTGGTTGACTCGAGCTCCATGGACATGGCCAACACGGAAATGCCCATCTTCTTTGAGCTGGACGAAGGACCCTGCTTCACGGAGGACGAGTACATGGAGGACCCCACCATCGCCCTCCTCTCGGGGCCGGAGACTCCCAAGCCCAAGGACCCCTCTGTCTCCTAAGGCCGGGGCCTGGGCCAGTGTGGAAGGAAGGAAGGCCGGACTCCAGGAAGGGCCGGCTGGCCAGCCGCCCCCTTGCTTTGCTCCAGTGACGTTGCAGACGAGCCCCCTGCTCTCCCTTTTGGCTCTCTGGCCAGGCTGCGAGGGCGTGTTTGTGTCTGTGCTTCGGGTGCCCACCCCTCCGGGTGGCGGCTCTGGGTGGGCACCGTGGCTTTGGAGGGGCGGGGGGATGCCATTGGTGGAAGACGTGTGTGTGTGTTCCTTGGCTGTTGCTGCTGCCGCCGCCTATTTTGGGTGCCAGGCGCCCTAGGCCTGGACGCTAAGCACCGACCCCTTGCCCTGCCCTCTAGGCGGAGAGGAAGGAGAGCAAGCGAGTGAGGAGGGCGTCGCTCTCACTGGGGAGGGGAAGGAGAAAAGGAGATGGAGAATTCCCCCTCCCGTCAGGATGGACTTGTGGGCATTTCGAGAGAAATGAGAGTGCCTCTCGCACCCGGGGCTCAAGGGCTGGGTCCCTTTGTCACGTCTGCTGTTGCGTGTGTCCCCAAATGTTACAGGGCGCCAGGGCGGGAGGAGGTTGCCCCACCCGATGCCCCTTTCCCCCCACGGGGCTTGTTTCCCTTGGCTTAGCAGTAATGAATTTGTACATTTGCATTTTGATTGTTACTAGAAGAAAATTGTATTTTGGATTTTTACATGAGAGAAGAAGCCCCCTCCTTCCCCCTCAGCCTTCCTCTCTCCTGCTATATAAATACCTATATATACATATTCAAATATATCTATATATATATCTATACACGTGAAGTGGCCCATCATTCTCTAGGCGCAGCACACTTTTCTTTCCAAAACATCGCGGGTCCCATCCTGCCAGCCAATACTGGGATGCGGATCCCAGTTACTGCCCAAGGGAATATTCCTCCCACCCACACTGGAAGCGGAAGAGTGGGGAGAAGGGGCCCATCCACCTTCTAAAAGACTACGGGCCCTTTTCTGCCCCCGTCCCCACAATATCCTGTCTCTGCAAAGGTCTAGATCAGGCATCCCCAAACTGCGGCCCTCCAGATGTTTGGCCTACAACTCCCATGATTCCTAGCTAAGAGGACCAGTGGTCAGGGAAGATGGGAATTGTAGTCCAAAACATCTGGAGGGCCGGAGTCTGGGGATGTCTGGTCTAGATAGAGCAGGGTGTCCGTGGTGTTTGTCTTCACCCCACCCCCCACCCAGTGGCTTTTTGTCAGGTTCACTCCTTCATCAACTGGAAGCTTCCTCCTCTGCTCTCAAGTGGACCAGAGCCTTCCAGCTGGCCAGCGAGCAAATCCTGCCAAGCTCCATTTAGTAGCTGGAACCAGCTGACGGGGGGGAGAGCAGAGCGCTGAGTTTGCGGATCAGGATCAGTGAACTGTGCCCAAGCAGCTGGGGGTGGGGGGTGGGGATCCTGCAGAGAAGCCAGTGGGTTGCCTCCCACCCACCCTCCCTCCCCAGGCGAGACTCTTGGTTGCAGCAGGAAAATGAGCCGGTTGCATCCTTCGAAAGAAAACCAAGGCAGGGGCCTCTTCCTCCTGATGCTTCTCAGCCTCTCTGTGTCCAGAGGAGGTGGAGAATTTGGGCCCTCCAAGCAGGGAGCCGAAGGGCCTTACAAAAACAGAGGCAGGGGGTTGTGAGGCTCCGGCCAGGCCTGGGGCGTTTGTCAACCCAGTACGATTGCCCCACAGCTCACTGGGCTTGCAGAAGGGCCGTTGTGGGGTGCCAATGGACCTCAGCCTTCAGCTCTGGATTTCCCAGCTATGAAGCTTTTCATGCTCCAAATGCTTTTTATCCTTTTCCGATTCTGGACCTCCTCCGTTATAATGGTCTCCATGTAGCAATCCCCGTTTTCTCATTTGGCAAGGGAGGATCAGAGGCTGCTGGTCCAAGACCTTTTGGGGTGGGGAACGTATCAGTGGAGGGGGTGGCATGGGGAATGTGACAGCGAGGGCGAGTCAGGGGCACACACGCAGAGGCGTAGAAAGCGCTTCTGGTCAAGAGGGGCGGTGTGGGTTTGTGAGAAGCGCTGGCAACAGACAGCTAGCCTTGTCATCGGCTGCAAGTCTCCAGGTCAGTCACAAATTCGGCACGCTGAACTCTGACAACTCCAGCCCTGCCACAATTAACTGGGCAAAAATATTCCAAGCTTGCCCTGACATGACCTTTCGGGGTGGGAGGTGGTTTTGGTCAGCCTTGTCAAACCTTTAGAATAATGGAATTGTAGAGTTGAATCCCCATCCCAATGCAGGGATTACAGCTAAATAATCCCCGACACTCCACCTTCCCAGGGAGTCTGTTCCATTGTCAAACGGCTCGCTCTTTCTGAAAGTTCTTCCTTGTGTTGCGTGGGAATCTCCTTTCTTGCCATTTGGATCCATTGGTTTGGGTCCCACCCTCCAGAGCAGCAGAAAACAAGCTTGCTCTCCTGTCCCCTCTGTCTTCTTGCTCCACCCCCCTCACCTCCCGGAGGCCCCAGTTGGAACGTGGCTCAAGGGCCAGCGCCGCCCCTGCTGCAGTGCTGGGACACCAACTCTTAACGTGGTTTGCTTGTCTTTATTGAACAAGGAGGCAGGCCCACATCTGCATGCATTAGCAGGACACAGTACGGCAAGAGCAAGTCGGGACAGCAGCGGAGAAGGCACCCCAACCCCCAGGGCCACACAGAAAAGGCCGGCAAGGTGCTGCTGGCTAGCCACACGATCCCTTGGCAACGGCAGCCCCCTCCCCAAACCAAGCACACACAGCAGCCTGACTCCTGGCCAGCACCCATGCGCTGCCGCAAGGTGAGCGCTGCCCTCAGAAATCCAGGTCTCGGAATGAGGACAGGATTCCTCCGCCCTGCAGCAGGCCTGGTCACAATCCAGCTGGGGCTGATGGCAGAAACCCTTCTTCCTTGCCATGCACCTTGTGGTGCCCTCCAGAAGCTTTGGACTACCTCTCCTGCCTGGCAGGGGCTGATGAGAGTTGTAGCCCCAAACACCTGGTCTAGTCCTAAGTGCTCCCCCCACCCCCCCAAAAAAATTCTGGGGTAGGAATCAAAGACAGGTGCTGTTGCCTGCCAGCCAGCCTCCCACCCTGCAATCTAGGAAGCTGCCTTATGCCGAGTCAGACCCGTTGCTCCACCTAGCTCAGTATTGCCTGCACAGGCTGGCAGCAGCTCTCCAGGATATCGGAGAGGGAATCTCAGCCCTTCCTAGAGAGGCTATCGGCAATTGAATCTGGGACCTTCTGCTTGCGCAGCAGATGACGAACCAGTGACCTGAAGCCCCCCCCCCAAGACAGTTATGGGTCCTTGTGCAGGCCTAGCAGGAACCCCCCCCCCCGCTGTTCTGCAAGCTACTCCAAGCTCCCAGGCAACCGGACTCTGCTTTGCTTTCCCTCTGCTTCTTGGGGCCTCGCCTTCCATGCCCCTGGGACACGTTCTCACACTCCCCCCCCAGCCCCACCAGTGGCCCAGAGGCCATGGAAAGCTCTCGGACTAGAAACTTGCTTGGGCTGGCCAAGAAGGCAACCAAGACTCCTGAAGGCTGGGGTGAGAGGGACCTGGGCTACCCTGAGACCCAACAGGCGACTGGGACGAGCTGCCTAGGATCTGGAAGCGAAGCCTGGGGAGGAGGCTCCTGCAGCTGGAAGCAGGGCACCAGAGAGCAGCGGGCCAAAGCTGCTGTCCCGGGTTTTGCTTCTGCTAATGGCCAGGCCTGGTTGCTTGGCAGGGGGGGGGCTTTTTCCTCTAGGACACCTTCATTTGGGTTCCTGTGTGTGGCTTGGCTGGCTGGCTGCAGCTTGGCATACCCGGGGCAGTGGGCAGGTTCCTGCGTTTGAGCACAGGAGTCAGGCTACATGGCCCTGGGGTCCCTGTGGCCAGTCGGGGCGGGAAAGGTGGCGTGAAAAGCACAAGGGGGGCCGGATCCAGGGGGTGGAGAGAGGGGAGTCTGCAGGAGGAAGCGAAGGCTCAGTCGGCAGTGCAGGAGCAGGCAGGCGACGGCTGTCCGCTGGGGCATCTCAGGGCCTTCAGCAAGGGGGGGAGGAGGAGGAGGCAGCAGCGCTCCTCACATGCCTGTGGAGAAGAAAGAAGAAGCCGCTCACCTCATCTTCCTGGCCTGGCACCTCACAGACCCCCCCCCAAGCCTCTCTGGAGGGTCTCCTGCATGGATTCCTGGAGGGGGGGGGGTCCAGTCCCAACTCTGATTCTAGGGTTCCTGAGCCATGGCAGGTTGCCAAGCAGTCAGGGCTGGATCTGTTGGACCAATGATGGTCCTTTTGAAGATTGCAATGGTTTTTTTGGGGGGGGTGCAGCAGTGGAAGGAGCCTCCTGGGACAAGCAAGGAGGCCTGGAGCTGCTGCTTTGGGAGGCTGAGTGAGGCCCCCACCAGGCTGCCACTGTTTTGCAGGAACACACGGAATTGAGGCTCATGCCTAAAGTGTTCTGGCACCACAAATCTACTATAAAACATTTTGATAGGACAAAATGCACCAGGAAATGCACTAAAATTCATGGTAGTGGAGGCAGGGAGATCGGGACGGCACATAGGCGCTCCCTTGTACCACGTCAGACCACTGGTCCATCTAGAGCCCAGTATTGTCTGACACAACCTTGATGGCAGAAAGCGAGGAGGAATTAAAGAACCTTTTAATGAGGGTGAAAGAGGAGAGCGCAAAATATGGTCTGAAGCTCAACATCAAAAAAACCAAGATCATGGCCACTGGTCCCATCACCTCCTGGCAAATAGAAGGGGAAGAAATGGAGGCAGTGAGAGATTTTACTTTCTTGGGCTCCTTGATCACTGCAGATGGTGACAGCAGTCACGAAATTAAAAGACGCCTGCTTCTTGGGAGAAAAGCAATGACAAACCTAGACAGCATCTTAAAAAGCAGAGACATCACCTTGCTGACAAAGGTCCGTATAGTTAAAGCTATGGTTTTCCCAGTAGTGATGTATGGAAGTGAGAGCTGGACCATAAAGAAGGCTGATCGCCCAAGAATTGATGCTTTTGAATTATGGTGCTGGAGGAGACTCTTGAGAGTCGCATGGACTGCAAGAAGATCAGACCTATCCATTCTTAAGGAAATCAGCCCTGAGTGCTCCCTGGAAGGACAGATCGTGAAGCTGAGGCTCCAATACTTTGGCCACCTCATGAGAAGAGAAGAATCCTTGGAAAAGACCCTGATGTTGGGAAAGATTGAGGGCACAAGGAGAAGGGGACGACAGAGGACGAGATGGTTGGACAGTGTTCTCGAAGCTACGAACATGAGTTTGACCAAACTGCGGGGCGCAGTGCAAGACAGGAGTGCCTGGCGTGCTATGGTCCATGGGGTCACGAAGAGTCGGACATGACTAAACGACTAAACAACAACAACAACAATTGTCTGCACTGACAGGCAGCGGCTCTCCAGGGTGTCAGGCAGGGAGTCTCTCCCAACCCTGCCTGGAGCTGCCATTATTGCAGATTGAACCTGGGACCTTCTGCTGCAAGGCAACTGCTCCGTCTCTGAGCTGTGGTCCCTGCCACAACCAGCAAACACTTCTTGCTGTACAACCTCCCAACAATCCAACGGGAGCAGATGCTCAATAAGGAAAGGGGGTCGTATCGCCTCCTCTGCAAGGTTCCTGCAAGCAAATCTGGTTGGGCGTCTAATGGGCACAAACTGCCCCACATGCTCCCTCTGTGTAGGGCATGGGGTGGGCCTGGAGTGCAGCAGGGTTCCCCCCCAGACACGATGGCATGCCCGCTTTGCAGGGCTCCATGGTGCCAGGGAGGTCTTTGTTCCTGGGAACGGCACATTCTGAACCAACACTGCTTCCCCTCCAGCCCGGGAATCCTGACACTCGAGGGACATGTTGCAAATGGGTGACCCTGCAAATATTGTGGGGCGGCAACACCCTCACTCCCTGACTGGGATTGATGCAAGCTGGAGCCTGGCAACATCTGGAAAACCCCCCCCCTGATTTTGGGGGTCAGAAATGCATTTCTCAGTGAGTTTGGTAGAGGCCACAGTGGCCTTGAGCAGGAACCGGACCCAACTGCAATGCCTTCAGGGGACAAAAGTGGGGGCACTTCAGGCGTCGGCATGAAAAATCAGGAATGGGGCCCCAGCGGTTGAGGGCATTGGAGAGGCATCCAGCTAACCCAAGGCAAAATGAACCTCAGAATCAGGCCAGCAGCCTGTTCTCCCAGGGGCCAACCAGTGCTGTGGCCCTTCGTGGGACACTTATCTTGGGAGGCGAGGGACTCCTCTGAATCCACTTCATGGTCCAAGCCTGGGGAGGAAAACATCCCAGATTACAGCTAGAATAAAGGTAAGAGGAGCCTGCAGGATTGGGCCAAAGGGAGCCCACCCAGTCCAGCATCCAACCAGATGCACATTAAGGGAAACCCGAAGCAGGATTTGTGCGCAAGAGCAATTTTCTCAGCAATTGAGCCAAGCCTTGCCCCTGACTGTCCTGGTCTCCCCTCCGTCTCCCACGCTGCTTGCCTCCCCCAGGACAGAGCCTTGCACAGCCCTCTGGAGGGATTGTCCCCACACAGAGGCTTCACATCAAGCGCAAGAGACCTCCTTCTGTGGGGTCGCCCCTTTTCCGAGACCCCTGATGTGACTCCCAACCCAGGAAGAAGAACTTACTTTCTTGGGACTCGTGGGAATGAGCGGGAACATCCATGGCGGGACCTAGAGAAAGCAGAGAGAGACAGAGGTCCCTTCCATCTCCCACAGGTGGGCACGTGGGGCTCAGAGGTGGCCTGGGCAGTGCTGGGTGAGCCGGCAGCTCTTCTCCTTCCCCAAGAAGGTGCCCTCCAGGTGGACTACATCTCCCATCACCCCCCGCCAGTATGACCAGGTTGTGACACTGGGGTTGTGGGAGCTGACCCAAACATAGGAGCCATCCCCTAGGGGCTCCCCACCCCCATTTGAGGGGCATTGCCATTCAATATGATTGATTATGCGGGGCGGGGCTTACCAGGACATACTGTATTTTATTCAAGTTGGCACCCCTCGACCCAAACATTGAGAGGATCAGAGGAGGCCCTGGCGCGGTTTTCAGTGGAGTCACAGCCAGGCCAGGGAGGCCTGGGGGGAGGCCTGGCTTGTAAGTCAGGGCAGCTGAGGTCAGAGCCCCCCCCCCAAGAAGGCAATAGGGGAGTTGACAGGAGGGGTTGTTAGACAGTGGAACCGACTCCCTCGGGAGGATGGGCTCTCCTTCCTTGGAGCTTCTTAACCAGGGGTTGGGTGGTCACCTGGGTGCTTCAGATGAGGTTCCTGCATTGCAGGGGGTTGGACTAGATGACCCACAGGGTCCCTTCCAACTCGAAGATTCTATGAGTCTATGATTTGGACCCATGGGAAGGCAGCCTGGCAGACGTACCACTCTGGGTGTCTCCGGGCAGAGGGTCCAAGCTGAAGGATCCAAGATTGGAGGCATCGCTGTTGAGCATCACGTCCCCGTTGACCTCATCGGTGTGGGCGCGATTGGCCCCTGCAAAGCTCACGGGGGCCACCTCTGTCCAGGGATGGAGCAAGAGAGGAATCAGTGATGAGGCTCTGGCAGCCCCCTGCCCCAAACGGGGGCATCGCCTCTGGGTACGAGGGGGGTCATACGGTGGGGCTGGGGGCCTTTAAAGTGAGCAGGGATGGTGCCAGCATTTTGCCACCTGAGGTCCAAAGGACAAGGTGCCACCCGCCCCTTGGCTGCAGGGAAGCTCCCTTGACTGGCAGCTGGGCCAGCCCTCTGAGTTGTGGGCTGGCAATGGGGGCAGCACACCCTCCACCTCACCTGGGGCAGGCTGTGTGGAATGCACTGCTGTGTCCTCCAACAGAGAGGGGGCCAGTTGGGGGGCCCAGGAGGCAAAGGAGTACAAATGGGGCCAGGAGAGGAGAGCTTGCTGGGTCGTGCCTACCTGTAGTCATGGGATCCGCAGGAGTTCCGATCTCACCTGTGGACATAGAGACAGGTGTTCAAATGACGCACGACAGAGAGGCTGAACCCCACTCAATCTGCTTCTAGACATTTGGTGGAATTCCAGTCAAGGCCTCCATCTCTCTGTGGGCTGTTTGTCGGGAGCCAAAGCAAGTCCCAAACTTTAATAGCTACTTGCAGAATGTGGACCCGGCTCAGGGGCTGAGCCTCCACATGGCCAAGGAAGGTGTAACGGGGGGGGGGGGGAGAGAGAGAGAGAGAGTGAGTTGGATGTTGTGAAGTAGCAGCAAGGATGAGAGTGTCCCTGAGCATGAGCAGAGGGCATCGCTCTCACACCTGAGGCACCACAGCCATCTCCCCCTGGCTTGAACCATCTGCTAGAGATTCTTTAGCTGTGAGTCCTGAATGGCAGGGGGCTGGACTAGATGACCCCTGGGGGTCCCTTCCAACCATACCATTCTATGATCCTCCTTTTTTGCTAAAGGGGCATCTCTGGCCTCCAGGATTCCACTTACTTTCTCCCGAGGCCTCGGATTTACTGGAGATGATGGGCTCTGAGTTTGCCATGGGCTCTGAAAGAGATGGGGAGGGGGAGAGAGAGAAGCTGAAGGGGGGGCTGGGGGTCCCGTGCGATGAATCCCCTTTGGGCATTTCCCCAAGTGGAGCAGCAGCTGCTCTGCGTGCAAAGGGGAAGGACTTTGCCACTCAAAAGTCAAGCCCCTTTAGACATACATACATACCTGTTGTCTGGCTGCCTGTGGGGGACGTGGGGCTTGGGGAGGTCAGGGGCTCTGCAGAGAGGGAGAGAGAAGCAGTTGCTTATTATCATTGTTGTGGGGGTCAGCCCCTTCCATTTCTTGGGGTCCTGTACCTACCTACCCAGCGAGGGTTCAAATCCCACAGAGGAGGTTCCTGAACTAGTTGGTCCAGCCTCTTTGTAAGACCAGGGCCTTAGCTGGCTGCTGCTTAAGTGTCCTCATCGGCGTCACAAAAGCCTGAGCTGGGATGCAAGAGCTACCACTAAGTGAGGGGGCCCTCCAGGCCAATGGGTGGGCTTTTCCTCCACCCTCCCCTCCCCTGGCTGCTATTTAGGAGAACAATAGCCAGAGAATGTGCATGTGAGCTGCAAGCAGGCCAGAAGCTTGAAATATGAAAGGATGAAATATGAAGCCTGAAATATGAAAGGATGTCATATGGAGGAGGGAGAAAGATTGTTTTCTGCTGCTCCAGAGAAGCGGACACGGAGCAGTGGATTCAAACTTCAAGAAAGAAGATTCCACCTAAACATTAGGAAGAACTTCCTGACAGTAAGAGCTGTTCGGCAGTGGAATTTGCTACCAAGGAGTGTGGTGGAGTCTCCTTCTTTGGAGGTCTTTAAGCAGAGGCTTGACAGGCATATGTCAAGAATGCTTTGATGGTGTTTCCTGCTTGGCAGGGGGTTGGACTAGATGGCCCTTGTGGTCTCTTCCAACTCTATGATTCTAAGCCGGAGACACAGAGATCTGCTGGATCTGTGCTGGATCCAAAGCTGCGACTAATATAGAAGCAGGATCTGTTGTGGGGTTAATGCTTGGAGCCCCTCCAGCCTATGCTCAAGTTGCATGCATGTGCTTTTAAAAAAACCAACTTATATTCTAAACCAGGGGTGGCCACCTCCCAAGAGACTCTGATCTACTCACAGAGTTAAAAACTGGGAGTGATCTACCCCCTTTTGGGGGGGTTCAGGTCAAAGCTGTTGAGTTTTTTTAAGGAAGGGAAGCCCTGTTTTTTTGAGTTTAGGTCAAACTTGTTGAGCTTCTTTTAGGAGGGAGGCCCATTTTTGTTTAGGGCTTCAGGTCATAGTTCAGCTTTTTTTAGGGAGGAGGAAAATTTTGGGTGAGCTTTTTTTAGGGGTGCCAGTGATCTAGCAGTGATCTACCACAGACATCCAGTGATCTACTGGTAGATCACAATCTACCTGTTGGACGTGCCTGTTCTAAACTGATCACCTTCTTCCCAAGGAAACTGAACAGTGGGAAAGTGCTGGGAATCGCTGGAGTCTCTCACTGCTCAGAGGTTGTGTAGCTGGGGTGCTAGCTGCTTCTTTGCTTTGCAGGATGCTGGCCTCTTCTTTTCCCCTTTACGGGGGTCCCACACGCCCAACTTCCGGGGCCCCTCCCTCTCCCCACCCAAGTGCCGCCTGCAACTCACCATCTGCCACCACAATGGCCAGGAGCAGAAGCGCGGCTGCCGTGAGCAAGAGGAGCCTGCAGGGCAGAAAGGAAGAAAGAAAGAGGGGGGCTGAGCGTGGAGAGGGGGCTGGAGCATTAACATGACAGTGGTTAAGAGTCTGAGCTTTGAGCCATGCCAGAAATCTCAGCTCGGCCGTGAAGTCCCTGGCCCTGCCTCATGGCTTTGTTGTAAGGATGGCTGGTTGTGCAAACCTATGGGAAGAGCTTTAAGTGCTTAAATCAGAAATAATATTGTTTTAAAAGTTCATCAGGTTCTTCAGCAGCGGAGAGGTGCCTGCTGGGAAGTCACACTCCGATCCCAGAAGTGGAGGGCATTCTGTACATGCTCAGTGGCACACCCATTCACCCCAGCTATGATGGGGCACGATTCCCTCAGAAAATCTCCTGCAGAACAAGCACACAGCAGTGGAGAGGAGATGCTGGAGAGCCCCTGTAGAAATGAGACCCTGCTGATCCCTTGATGATGATGATGGTTTTATTATTTACACCCCACCCATCTGGCTGGGTTTCCCCAGCCACTCTGGGTGGCTTACAGCACATAACAAATTGTAAAATGTACTGTACATAGCTGTCATACACAGGTGACTGCAATTCATGGGATGAACAAAGACATTGGATTCTTATCTCATTATGCATGATCAAGCTTTCTTTAGCGCCTCAGCCCTTGCTTTTCCCCCGCAGGACCAATTGCAGTCATCAGCAGTCGTTAACAGCCATCTACAGGTTTACCACTCCCATCAGCCCATCACCCATTCCCCCCCCACCCCCCCTCTATATATACATAAGGGTCTGACTTCTGTTTCAAGTGTATCTGAAGAAGTGTGCATGCACACGAAAGCTCATACCAAAATAAAAACTTAGTTGGTCTTTAAGGTGCTACTGAAGGAATTTTTTTTATTTTTATCTCAGTTAGATAGAGATAGACACACACACACACACACACACACACACACACACACACACACACACACCCCACACATGATACAGGGCTCACCTACACTTCTGCATGTGCTGTGCCTTCAAAGCAGGAGTCCAGGCAGTTTCCCGCTTGAGTTTTCCCCTTGCCCCTCTCCCTTCCAAGGGAAATCCCGCTCTTTAGTGCTACATCAGAACAAATGGCAATCTGGGGAAAACCCAAATTCCTCTTAGCTCCAATTGAGCACTAAAGAGCAGGGTTTTTTTCCCAGGAGGGTGAGGGAAGCAGCAGAACAAGGGGAGGTGTGGATAAGCCAGCCTGTATAAACATATGGTTTCACTGTGAAATCACTTTGGGAGGCTTTACGAGAAGCGATTCATAAAGGAAATTAAATGAATTAATAAATAGTCAGCTGAACAGTGCTTTGGGGTACAGTCATACCTCGATTTAAGTACGCCTCAGTTTGAGTATTTTCAGTTTAAGTACTCCGTGGACCTATCTGGAACAGATTAATCCACTTTCCATTACTTTCAATGGGAAAGTTTGCTTCAGGTTAAGTACGGACTTCCGGAACCAATTACACTCATACCTCGGGTTAAATACGCTTCAGGCTGAGTACTCCACGGACCATCTGGAATGGATTAATCCACTTTCCATTACTTTCGATGGGAAAGTTCGCTTCAGGTTAAGTACGCTTCAGGTTAAGTACAGACTTCTGGAACCAATTGTGTTTGTAAACCGAGGTACCACTGTATACATCTTTGCGGATAAAACATATTTTTGAATTTGTCAATTCAAAGTGGATTATAAAGCACAGTGACTTAACTATTGCATTTTGGTCAACATTTGCAGGAGGAAATAATTAAAAAGTGCTACGGATACTGAGCGACAGAAGCAGCTCCCCAGGGTTCTGGGAAGAAAAGGAGTCTTTTATCTGGCCCACCTGGAGATGCCCTGGATGGGGAGCTGAGTCTGGGACTTCCTGAGTCCAAACAGAAGCTCCACGGCTGAACCACAGGCCAGGGCAAGACCCTGCCTTCCCCCTCCTCTGGGTGCCACCTCCCACCTCCTTGGGGGCAACTCAGCAGGTGCCCAGCCCCCGATGCACACGGACCCTGCTACAAGGCCATCCTTCAACAGGGGCCTGACTCCAGACCACCCGCTGCCCAGTGGGGTCCCCAGTTGGTCAGCTTTCTGGCAGATAGGCCTCCCTGGCTGCAGATATAACGGGAGGGAAACTGAGGAGAGGAGAGGAGGGGAGGCTGACCTGTTCTGCGGGATGCCCTGCAAGACCCACACCTGGACAGGGATCTAAACCTGGATTCACCCAGGGCAAACAGGTGCATGGACCCAGCCCACCCATAGGGCCCCCTTTCCGCACCCAAGCAAAGTCGGCACGCACCTGTGTTGTGCCCGCATGATCCTGGGCATCTGGCGCTTGGGGCGGTGCTGGGATCCAGTCTCAGGAACTCTGGGGGAGGCAGAAACACTCTGTGTGCTGAGCCACGGGAGGCCCATTATATGGGTCTGTCCCCTCCAGGGGGGAGCCGGCTGCGAGGGGCCAGCCAATCCAGAGGCTGGCAGGAGGGTGATGGGTGGGGCAGAGCCACAGAGGCCCCTGAGCAGCCCCTGGGCTCCCTTCCTGAGGGGCAGGGGGCTTTGTCCCCACCCCCACCTGCCTCTGTGCAGCAAAGGTGGGGGGTGCCCGGCCATGAGGGGCAGCCCTTCCTCGCCCTGCCTGACACCAGCCCAAGCCTGGGCACAGGTACCCCAGCATCGCCTGCTGCTCTCAGGCTGCCTGCAGCTCCTCAAGCAGAGAAAGGGGGGGGGGGTCCTTCCCAAGGAGACTTTGCTAGCTGAGATGCTTTTAACTGGAGGGATTATTTACGCCATGATGAAAGTCTCAGGTGCCCTTCCTGGACCTTGGCACTTGCTCCCCATCAATTAACCCAGGCAGCAAAGAGGGGAGTTTGTTCGGTGGAATGCAAGGACTCCTTTATTAGCACAAAGGACAATTGGGAGTTCAGAGCAGGGTGTGTGTGTGTGTGTGTGTGTGTGTGTGTGTTGGTGGACTCACTCGCTGGAGCCTTACTGCGAAGACTGTGCATTGGTTAGTGTGCACTGATCTACACACATAAAACAAATTCACGCACAAACCCAAACCCCAAAAGTCCCATGGCGATCGGCAAATGGTAACGGGGGCAGGATCGTGAAATCTGGAAGCCCCTAGTCATGAACCAGCACATGGGCAGTCAGGGCCAGCTCTAGGTAGACCCCCGGTGGCGCAGGGCGCCACGGCGCTGGCCCGCCAGGAGGGTGCCACGAGCTGCGCCCGCCCGCCCGCCGGCCGGTCCGCCGGTTCGACACGCAGCTGTGCCCACAGCAACCACGCTGTGCCTGCCCGCCCGCCGCGCAGCAGCGCCTGTGGCAGCCGCGCTGCGCCCACCCGCCCACCACGCTGGGAAACGGGGCGGGGGGGCGCCGGAGGGATCCGTCGTTCCAAGGCGCCAGGGGCGCTTAAGACGGATACAGATCCAGTCGTTCTGACTCAAGAAACAAGGCAGCTGAGCAGCTCGGCAGTTGTATGTATCCATGACTGAGCAGCCCTTTTTAGGATCCACCCTGCTCACCCTGAAAAGGGGGAGGGGCTTGAAATGGTGCCCTAAACATAGTCTACCTCCCTTTCTCCCTGACTGGACTACCACGCCCAGTGGGGTCACCAGCCTGTGGAAGGACGTGTGGATCCAGAATTGGCCTCCACAGTCACTTACGGACTCATTGTTAAAACCGTGTTCTTGGAAGACAATCTTCCTTGGCTACGAGGGATCGTCAAAGAAGAAGTGTGGGTGCAAAGACTACAGAGAATAACTTTGCTCCGATGATGGATTATCTATACAGTATCTGTCTGTCTATCCACCCACTCACAAGCCATGACTGTAGGAAGCGCCTGCCAGGACGGTCCAGGCCTGGGGTCCTCCCTCCTGATCTCATGAGCAGATAAAGCCCCCCCATGCGCCCCCAGCCAGGTACACCTCTCCACCCCCACCCCCCAGCAATGCGCAAGGTGCCAGCGCCAGAACAAAGCTCCCTTTGTGGCTGTGGAGCATCTCAATGTGCTTTTGTTCAGGGCCTCTCTCGGCTCTCCTGGATTAAAGGCTCTCACAGGGGTGACGTAGGGCCTGTGGGGCTGGATTCGGTTGCAAGGGCTGCCTGGCTGCCTGCCCCTGGGAGGACTGAGGCAGCCGCGGTGGCCCCTGTGACAGCTCCCCCCCCCCACTGCCAGCGCCTTCTGCCAGCTCCCTGTCTGCCCAAAAGGGTCTGAAGCAAGGGGTGGGGGCTGGACGTGCTCCGTCTCCCTGCCTCTTCCTCAGAAGGGGGAGCCCCCAACCTCCCCACAGGGGGAAAGGGCTGGCTGCCCAAGGGGGTCCCCTGAACGTGGCCAGGAACTCGATGCAACTGGCCGTTGGAGCCTTGTTGCCATCTCACTGCCGGCACATTCCTCTCTTTGTGGAAGCCAGACCAAACCTGAACTGAGCCCCAAACGGAGAGAGCCATCAATTGGTTCTTTGGCTTCCTCGTAGCCGAGGAAGATTGTCTTCCATGAACACGGTTTTAACAGTGAGTCCGTAAGTGACTGTGGAGGCCAATTCTGGATCCACACGTCCTTCCGCAGCGGGGACATAGGTTTCCGGGCGGGAGTTGATCACGATTATCCTTGGCAAGTGAGAGGGTACCCGGGGGCCTTTTAAAAGTGGTGCCAAATGCAGATCCCCACTGGACGGAAGACTGATGGGAGTGTGGAACCAAAGCAGGGTCCCTTCCCCCCCCCCCGGCTCATCTAGTCAACACCCTGCAACGCAGGAAACTTAGCTAAAGCTTGGTAGAGCATGAGACTTGTAATCTCAGGCTCCTGGGTTCAAGCCCCACCTTGGGCAAAGGATTCCTACACTGCAGGGGGGTAGACTCTTCTTTAGGTGGAAAGAAGATTCCACCTAAACATTAGGAAGAACTTCCTGACAGTAAGAGCTGTTCAGCAGTGGGATTTGCTGCCAAGGAGTGTGGTGGAGTCTCCTTCTTTGGAGGTCTTTAAGCAGAGGCTTGACAGGCATATGTCAGGAATGCTTTGATGGCGTTTCCTGCTCGGCATGGGGTTGGACTGGATGGCCCTTGTGGTCTCTTCCAACTCTATGATTCTAAGACTAGAGGACTTGTGAACCCTTCCAGCTGGCTGTGACCATTGCCTCCTTCCTGCTTGCTGGTCCAGGCCTTACTAAGGTGACTTCCCTGATTCTGGGATGCTTGAACCAGCAACAGGGAGCAGCAGCCTTTGATGTGCATCTCTGGAGACAAACGGCTTGGAGGAATCCGGAGCCTGCCTCGAGTGCTGAAGGAGGAGAAGTCATGCTTAGTAACCTGGAAATTTGGTCCCAGGACAATGCAGCCGAAGGAGTGGGGAGCTGCTGGGGGTGAGGGTTTTCCTGCTCCCCCCTCCTCCCACCTGCCTGGAGAACACTGTGCAGGCCCCGGCCCAGCAGCTGGCCGGCAACCAAGCTGTGGAGGTATGAAAGGCAGCCGCCAGGCTCCCCGTCGGCTCGTAAAGCCTTCCCCGGGATCAGCTCTCGCCTGCAGCCATGTGCTTGGGCTCCAGGGAGTCCTGGGGGCCTGGCCCTCCGGGATGGGGCTTCTGACACCTGGCTCCAGGCGCTGGGCGGGGAAAGGGGTTGTGCTGGCCAGCCGCCGCCAGATGAAGGAGGCCAGCTGCACAGAATCAGCCCTGAGAAACCCCACTGCACCTGACCTCGGCTGCTTGTGGCCGCCGGCGGCAGCGCGCAAAGAGGGCAGCGCATTCCGCCGCCGATTCAGAGCCAGCCCAGGCGCTTCAGTGGTCCTGATAAGCAGAACCAAGCCCGGAGCGAGTGATGGGGGGGAAGGGGAGGGGAGGCTGCGAGCAGGACTCCTGCCTGGGCCACACCAATCTGGGGCGGGAGGGCAATCTCGTGAGCAGGAGGAGAGCTTAGGGTGGCACCCACCTGCACCTGCCCCTCACCAAATGCCTGGCGTAGCTCAGTCGGTCGAGCATGAGACTGTTAACCTCAGGGTCACGGGTTCGAGCCCCATGTTGGGCAAAATATTCCTGCATGGCAGGGGGTTGGACTAGATGACCCTTGGGCCTTCCAGCTCTACAGTCCTGTGATTCTCAACACAGGCATCTTGCAGGCCTGAAGCGTATTTTTGGCATCAGATGTGTCTCATCAGGTCAGTTGTCTCTGGGGGTACAGCTGGGGTTCTTGACATTAAAAGATGGCAATAAAACAGCCTTCCTCAACCTGGCGCCCTCCAGAGGTTTCAGACTACAGCTCCCAAATCCTGACTGGAGCTTGTGGGAGATGTAGTCCAAAATACCAGGAGGGCGCCAGGTTGGTGATGCTCCAGTAAATCCACAACAAACTCCCTCCTGAAACCTTTCTGCTCTCAGCAGTTGTGGGGATTTGCACACGCAGCCTTGGCTCCCCCTCTTTGCGCCCAGGTAGGCCACGGATGCGGCCCCAGAGGTCAGGAGCAGGGGGGGCTTTTAATCTCCTGAGCAGGCAGGTGTAGCCAGGATGTCTGCGAAGGACGAAGGACGGCGGCCCCTCCCCCCTGGCATTCCTCCCCCCACCCCACCGGGCCTGGCAGAACAAGGGGCTCTTTGCTCTGGGCTCAATGCGCTTTTGTTCCCCGATGAAAGGGTCTCCAGGAGGGGTGGCTCAGGAGATTGCAGAGTGCGATTGGGAGTGTGGGGCTCAGGGGGGCTCAGGAGGCAGCGCCGCAGCCGCCGTCCTCATAATGAAAGGCCAGCTTGCCAGCCAGTCTTGGAATCGCTTCCAGTGCTCTGGACCACCAGCAGCAGCTGCTTGCATGACCCTCCTGCCTGGACCCAAAGGCAAAGGAAGGGGCTTCTCTGGACCTCAACTCAAGGGCAGCAAAAGCGGGAGGGACTATTCACACAATCCATCTGCATGCAGGTCCCCTCCAAAGCTCATATTTCAATGTGGCAAGTTGCATTAGGAAGGTTTGGGGAGTTGGTTCCTGCAAAACTACCAAGGGGATCCCTCCAACATGGGGGTAGGGAATGTCCCACCTGGATTGCCCCACCTGGATTGGGGTGAGGGGTGCCTCAGATTAGAGCAGGCTGAAGGCAAAGAGTAAGGTTACCATAACTTCCATCATGACAATGTAGTTGTATGCACACTCAGAGGATGACCTCCAAACCAGCCTAAATATCTTCGCAGAAGCTTACGAAAAGCTTGACCTATCGCTCAACATCCAAAAAACCAAAGTGCTGCACCAACAAGTACAAAAAACCCCTCTGCAGCGCCACATATCCAACTCAATGGCCTAACATTGGAAAATGTCGATCACTTCTCCTACATAGGCAGTTATCTTTCCACAAGGGCCAACATTGATGCCAAAATCCAGCATCATCTGAGCTCAGCAAGTGCGGCTTTCTCCCGACTGAAGTGCAGAGTGTTTGAGGACCAGGACATTCACAGGGAAACCAAAATGCTTGTTTACAAAGCTATTGTACTACCAACCTTACAATATGCTTGTGAAACATTGACCACTTATAAACACCATCTCCAATTCCTCGAAAAACTACATCAACGGTGTCTCTGAAATTTTTTTCACATCACTTGGGAAGACAGGCGAACTAATATCAGTGTACTGGAAGAAGCAAAGATCACCAGTGTTGAAACAATGATTCTTCAACATCAACTTTGTTGGACTGGTCATGTTGTGCGGATGCCGGATGATCGTCTTCCAAAGCAACTACTCTATTCCAAACTTTAAAATGGAAAGTCTAATGCTGGTGGTCAACAAGAAGTTTAAATACTGTCTCAAGGCAAATCTAAAGAAATGTAGTATAAACACTGACAACTGGGAAACACTGGCCTGCAAGCGCTCCAGTTGGAGAACATCCAGTTGGTGTCATGGGCTTGAAGAAGAAGAAGAAGAAGAAGAAGAAGAAGAAGAAGAAGAAGAAGAAGAAGAAGAAGAAGTTTGGATTTGATATCCTGCTTTATCACTACCCGAAGGAGTCTCAAAGCGGCTAACAATCTCCTTTCCCCTCCTCCCCCACCACAAACACTCTGTGAGGTGGGTGGGGCTGAGAGACTTCAGAGAAGTGTGACTAGTCCAAGGTCACCCAGCAGCTGCATGTGGAGGAGCGGAGACGCGAACCCGGTTCCCCAGATTACGAGTCTACCGCTCTTAACCACTACACCACACTGGCTCTCACACTGGTTTGAAGACACCCGAACTCAGGACACAAGGGAGAGACGTGCCAAGTGGAAGGCACACTTGTCAAATCCACACCGTGATCAACTGCCGCCCGGAAACCAATGTCCCCACTGTGGAAGGACGTGTGGATCCAGAATTGGCCTCCACAGTCTCTTACAGACTCACTGTTTAGACCATGTTCATGGAAGACAATCTTACTCGGCTCCTTAGGATCGCCAAAGAAGAAAAAAGAGGGGTGCCTGCCAGGCTCAGCACAGGCAGGTGTGAACCCAGTTTCTTGAGGAGGAGCAAAACCATGTTAGTCTTTGCTAGAGCAATGAGGAGGAGTCTTTGTGAGACCCTGAAGGCTAACACATATGGTGGCAGAAGCATTTGTGGACTACGGCCCACTCCCTTATGCCAGGAAGGGCTTGGAAGTTTTCAAAGCGCCACAAGACCCAGCGTTGTCTTTGGGGGAACTGAGGCTCTCAGGAAACAAACCGAGTCCCTTCCTGTGAACTGAGCGCTGTTGCTGCCCATTCCACCCCTATTATTCTTACAAAGACCTACTAGGCATCCTAATAATACTAGTTATTCTCCTTTTTCTAGCCCTATTTTCTCCAAATCTACTAGGAGACCCAGAAAACTTCACACCAGCAAATCCTCTAATTACCCCTCCTCACATCAAACCAGAATGATACTTCCTCTTTGCCTACGCAATCCTTCGTTCCATTCCAAACAAACTTGGTGGCGTTATGGCCCTTCTATTCTCAATTTTAATTCCCCTAATTTTACCAATGGCCCACATATCAAAACAGCGGACTATATCTTATCGTCCAATATCTCAAGCATTATTTTGATTTCTAGTTTCAGACATTATTATCCTAACATGAATTGGAGGTCAACCAGTGGAACACCCATTTAGTGGTAGTGGCACCCACCCTGTGGAATGCCCTCCCACTAGAGGTCAAAGAGAACAATTACCAGACCTTTAGAAGGCATCTGAAGGCAGCCCTGTTTAGGGAAGCTTTTAATGTGTGACGGATTTCTGTATTTTAGAATTTCTGTTTTTTTGGAAGCCGCCCAGAGTGGCTGGGGGAACCCAGCCAGATGGGCGGGGTATAAATAATAAATTATTATTATTATTATTATTATTATTATTATTATTATTATTATTATTATTGGATCTGCTGGCGTCGCTAGGTGAGAGTGCTGGTCCTCAGGTCGAGTTTTCACAGCGTGGAATTAAACCCAACCACCTGCCAGCCGCTGCCACTGAGAGGAAGGAGGCTGTGCCTCCCAGTCCCCCCTCCCCTTTTTTTAATTCCAGTGATTATGGAAGGCATGAGTGGGGTCATTTCTAGAGGGCAGGTGGCCCAGCCCACACAGGACAATGGGGACACTCAGTGTTCTTGCCAGGAACACTGCCTCCCTTCTCTCTCGAGTCCTGCTGCCTGGAATATGCCCCCTGCACACATCTTTCTGGGTGCCTGGCTGTGTCTTTTTTTGAGGGGGGGGGTTCTGCTGCCCCCTGGGAGCTCCATGCAGCACTGCAGATCATGGCTGGGCTCTGCATTTCTGGAGGAAATTCTGTCTTGGGCCCAGTCTTGTTCAACATCTTTATCAATGACTTGGATGATGGGCTTGAGGGCATCCTGAGCAAGTTTGCAGATGACACCAAATTGGGAGGGGTGGCTAACAGCCCAGAGGACAGGATCACACTTCAGAATGACCTTAACAGATTAGACAACTGGGCCAAAGCAAACAAGATGAATTTTAACAAGGAGAAATGTAAAGTACTACACTTGGGCAAAAAAAATGAAAGGCACAAATACAGGATGGGAGACACCTGGCTTGAGAGCAGTACATGTGAAAAGGATCTAGGAGTCTTGGTAGACCACAAACTTGACATGAGTCAACAGTGTGATGCAGCAGCTAAAAAAGCCAATGCAATTCTGGGCTGCATCAATAGGAGTATAGCATCTAGATCAAGGGAAGTAATAGTACCACTGTATTCTGCTCTGGTCAGACCTCACCTGGAGTACTGTGTCCAGTTCTGGGCACCACAGTTCAAGAAGGATACTGATAAGCTGGAACGTGTCCAGAAGAGGGCAACCAAAATGGTCAAAGGCCTGGAAACGATGCCTTATGAGGAACGGCTTAGGGAGCTGGGTATGTTTAGCCTGGAGAAGAGAAGGTTAAGGGGTGATATGATAACCATGTTCAAATATATAAAAGGATGTCATATAGAGGAGGGAGAAAGGTTGTTTTCTGCTTCTCCAGAGAAGCGGACACGGAGCAACGGATTCAAACTACAAGAAATAAGCTTCCACCTAAACATTAGGAAGAACTTCCTGACAGTAAGAGCTGTTCGGCAGTGGAATTTGCTGCCAAGGAGTGTGGTGGAGTCTCCTTCTTTGGAGGTCTTTAAGCAGAGGCTTGACAGCCATCTGTCAGGAATGCTTTGATGGTGTTTCCTGCTTAGCAGGGGGTTGGACTGGATGGCCCTTGTGGTTTCTTCCAACTCTATGATTCTATGATTCTATGAATTTCAGTTTGCTTTCGATCTGCAGCTTCTGTTAAATAAAGCACAGGGAGTGCCGGATTTATGTATAAGCTAAGCACTCTCTTGGGCCCCCCCAAAAAAATTAAAGGGAAAAAACTGGGTATATATTTCCAAAATATAAGATAAAAAACCAAATAAAATAAAAACCTACATATAGCAACAGTATTTTGGGTTATGTAGGCTCCTATGATGTAAGTCAGGCACGTCCAACAGGTAGATCGTGATCTACCGGTAGATCACTGGACATCTGTGGTAGATCACTGGTAGACCACTGCCACCCCCAAAGAAGCTCAACAAGTTTGCTCCCCTAAAAAAGCCTCAACATTTTCCCCTTCCCCCCAAAAAAACAGTGCTTTCCTCCTCCCTAAAATGGGCCTTCCTCCTTCCTAAAAAAAGTTCAACATCTTTGACCTGAACCCCAAAAAAAGGGGGGCAGATCACTGCCAGTCTTTAACTCTGTGAGTAGATCGCAGTCTCTTGGCCACCCCTGATGTAAGTCATGGCCCCTGCCTGCTAGCCTGCAGAATGCAAAAAAACAGTGACCATTTGTTGTTGACAAAGGACAGCTGGACATATAAAGGGCCCCATTCCCTTCAGTGGCTTAGGGCCTCATCAAAGCTAAATCCGGCCCCGAGCACAGGGAAACTCTTTTGCTACGCCATGTCAGGTACCCCATGGGCTGTATTTTCCAGGGAAATGGTATGTTCTTTGTCATGTGCATGATGTAAGTGCCTGGGAGGTGGTTGGATCAATGCTGTGTTGGTAAAGGTAAAGGGACCCCTGACTATTGCTGTGTTGGTAAAGGTAAAGGTAAAGGTAAAGGGACCCCTGACTATTAGGTCCAGTCGTGACCGACTCTGGGGTTGCGGCGCTCATCTCGCATTATTGGCCGAGGGAGCCGGCGTATAGTTTCTAGGTCATGTGGCCAGCATGACAAAGCCGCTTCTGGCAAATCAGAGCAGCACATGGAAACACCGTTTACCTTCCCGCTGTAGCGGTTCCTATTTATCTACTTGCATTTTGACGTGCTTCCGAACTGCTAGGTTGGCAGGAGCTGGGACCAAGCAACGGGAGCTCACCCCGTCACAGGGATTTGAACTGCCGACCTTCTGATCAGCAAGCCCTAGGCTCAGTGGTTTAACCACAGCGCCACCTGGGTTCCAACTGTGTTGGTAGAGTAGGACTATTTTGAGTGGCACCAAGTCATGAGTCTGAGGTTATGAGATTCAGCCAGATTCTATTTTGCTTCCTCCTAACCTTTAGGAGGATTCTTATTCATACTATTAGAAATAATAGAGAAATGGTTACAGATGCGATCATAATGCCAAGGGGTGTCTATGCTGGACAGTGGGGAGAAGAAATAGAACCGTCAGTTAAGATGGATAAGAAAAACAACTTCCCTTTGGGATGTAAACAAAGGCAGGCAACACTCGGACACCTTTTCTAAACTGCCAGCCTTCTTTCTTTCAAAGGAAAACGTGATGTCGGTTTGTTTCAAAGCAGCATTTGCAAAACCTTGGAAATTGAAAGGGGAGGGGGAATAATAGCCTTGGAATTCTGAGCAGTAGGAGATATTGCGCTTTGCCAACAGAGGCACTGGGAAGCCCAGGTCCACACATCACATTGTACCCTCCAGATGTTGTTGGACCAGCACTCCCCCCCCCCAACCATTGCCCATGCCTGCTGAGGCTGATGGGAGTCCCCACCCCTGCCAGAAACCTTTGCTTAGTGTGCATAGATTAATCTCACTCCTTTCGCTCTCCCTGGTTCATGCAACAAACCACTATCTCTGGCTTAGCGTGACCTGCGTGGTTTGCTTCTCTCCAAACAAACTGGAGAGGAGGGAGAAAGGTTGTTTTCTGCTGCTCCAGAGAAGCGGACACGGAGCAATGGATTCAAACTGCAAGAAAGAAGATTCCACCTAAACATTAGGAAGAACTTCCTGACAGTAAGAGCTGTTCGGCAGTGGAATTTGCTACCAAGGAGTGTGGTGGAGTCTCCTTCTTTGGAGGTCTTTAAGCAGAGGCTTGACAGCCATCTGTCAGGAATGCTTTGATGGTGTTTCCTGCTCGGCAGGGGGTTGGAATGGATGGCCCTTGTGGTCTCTTCCAACTCTATGATTCTATGATTAAAGGACAGTTCCCAATCCAAGCGTTAGGGCATCCCAGGGACTGTGTGGTTTGTTTCCTCCTAGTGTGAGTGAGGAGGAAAGAACAGCCCAGAAAGGGGCATTGATGCTCAACCATCAAGTGGTGCTGCCCCTGACATGTAAACAGGGTGATGATGATGAGTTATCTGAACCCATGTTGGACCCTAGGGGTTTGGGGGTCCGCTTTTGCAGAGGGGTGCTTAGTCGTTTTCAGTCCGAGTGGTACGTTAGAACAGCCGAGCCTCTAACAACTTGAAAAAATAAAACACAGTGAAAATGTAATTCACAGATTTGCACAAGGGATAGAGAAGAGCTGTAGTTCAGTAATCCGCGGGTACTTGGTCCCCAAGTCCTGTCTCCCACATCCATCTCTAGTGTCAGGGCAAGGAAAGTGGCCTCCCTGGGCTAGAATGATGCAGCAGCAGCAGCTGGTCCAGCCGCCCAGTGGAGACCTTCATTTCCCTGCTTTGAGCTGGACTGTGTCGGGTCAGCCGGGGGCAGGAACGATCCCCAGACATAATGCAGGAACGAATCTAGCCCGTCTCTCCCATCAGCGTTCAGCGTGCAGCTCTAGGGAGTTCCGACAGCCCTTTCCCGATGATTTATTACGACCCACGTCTTGGGGACACAGTGAGTACATATTCAGAGTCCTGCAGAGATAAAACGTGGAGGGAGCCAGGCTGAGGTTGTGCACTAAAAGGTACTTTATTAAGTGTAAGGCAGAACAAAAGAAAAACATGTCTCCTCTCGCTGAGAGAAGTCCAAAGAAAAAACACACAAAGGGAAACAGAATACAGCAAACATCCCCCCCCCGTGATTCCAAAAATCTTGGTTGGAATGCATAACACAGGCATGTGCACAGTGAGAGGAATAGGCTGGTCTGGCTGCTCTTGCGCATGAGTTGGCTCCGCAGGGGCAGCTCTTGATGCCATTTGCCATGAACTGCAAACGATGCACCATCTGTGCCCGCGACACTTCTGCAAGCACATTTCCACGCAGCAATTGCAACCGTCATGGGGGTGGGTGCAGTCAGAGCATCTCCCCAGGTACAAAGCCCTGTGTCGCAGGTCCAGCCGATCCGATGCACCTGTGCAGGGTTCTAGACACTGTGCGCCAAGTTCCCTCTGGGTTGTTGAGATTGCGCGACCATCCTTGGCTCATAGGCGGTTTTGGCCAGAGGTTGTGGGGCCTCTGAGACCCCTCTAGACAGGGCACCTGGTGTTGCAAGGGTCTCCGGAGCGGAAGAGGTTGTAGACGTTGACCAAGGGGAACATGAGGAGGGCCCCCAGCATGGAGCCCAGCTGTACCATCGCCCCGCACCAGACCAGGGCGCTGTGCCCCTCATCCCGCAAGACCACCCCGATCATCAGCTTGACGTAGGAGAGAAGGCCCACGAAGAGCACCCAGCACAGGATCTGCAAAGGAAGCCAGGCATCAGCAGGGGGTGGCCAAGGGCCTCTGGGTGCCCCACCCAAGCAAACGCCAGAGTTTGATGAGCAGTGGGTGAAGGCACAGGGTCTCAAGGCCACCAAATGCAGGTTCATTGAAGCACATTGGGCCACCTTCAGGTGTTCGTTCATGCGCATGATGGATCCATAGGGGCTCTGACAGTCCACACTGGGGAGAAGAGGACGCTGGTCTCCGTTCGGAGTCCATTATATCAAGTGCTGCCTTTTCTTACACAAAGCTGCCCACCTCCAAAGCAGCTGCCGGGGGTCTTTCTCTGGGTGCCCCTCACCCAATGAGGTCGGTGCCTGGTAGTGCCTGGAGGGAGGGCCTTTTTGCTTGTGACACTCTGGACTCTCAGGCGAGGACCTCTTTGCCCTCCTGGCCTCTTAAAACCTCACCTGGATCGCCATTGATCCTGCTGCTTCCTTGCTTAGCAAGGGCTCCTTGACTGAGACCCCAGAGATCCACTGCTGTCAGTTAATGCAGGCAATACGGAGTTAAATGGGGGCCCACTGGATATGTCTGCCAACCTGCGCCTTCTGCCGGTTCAGCTGGCTAAAATATTTCCCTTAATACAGTGGTACCTTGGTACTCAAACAACTTGGAACCCAAACACTGCAAACCCGGAAGTAAGTGTTCCGGTTTACGAACTTTTTTTCAGAAGCCGAACGTGCTCCGTTTTGAGTGTTACGCTTCCAATTTGAGTGCCACACTTCTGTTTTGAGTTATGCTGACGTCTGTCTGTTTTTGCTAGTCATTTTGTGTTTTTTGTGGCTCTGTTTTTTTGTTCTTATGACTGTGTGGAACCCAGTTCAGCTACTGACGGATTGATTGTGTGACTGCAGTAGATTGTTTATTGCTTTCATTTTATGCATCAATGGTCTCGTTAGAGAGTAAAATTCTTGTTAAATTGCTGTTTTAGGGGTTGTTTTTAAAAGCCTGGAATGGATTAATCCATTTTGCATTCCTTTCTATGGGAAAGCGCGTCTTGGTTTCAGAACGCTTTGGTTTTGGAACGGACTTCCAGAATGGATTAAGTTTGAGAACCAAGGGACCACTGTATGTTGGTTTTATCATTCTTATTGCTCAGTTTCTGTGAGCTGTCCCGAAAGTAAAAGAAAAGAAGGATATAGCTATATACTGTAGTTACATCTGTTTAGATGTCCCCTAATAAAGGAGAGGTGGGGGTTTCTCTCCCCCTGCCCACTTTCCTGGCTCCTCCTGTACAGTACTTGCTTGATTGCTGATGCTGGACTGGGGGGGGGCAGGACTGACTTCTGGGGGGGGGGTTGATTCCATGTGAGGCAACTTGGCATCTGATTTGGGAGACGGTGGTAGAAGGCGTTGCCTCCGGGTGCCTGAGGAAGCTGAAGTGGGAGGAAGGGTGCAAGGGCCTCATCCTGCCCCTCACTCATACTTACAATGAGGACCACTCCGTGGGATCCGTGCAGCAGGAGTGGGCAAGGGCTGAGCACCGCCATGGCCATGATGTAGCAAGCAAACAGGGATCCGGCAAAGGACAAGACTCCCATGACCATCAAGGATCTGGGGGGGGGGAGGAGAAGTTGGGGAGAGAAAGGGCTCAGGATCCCAGCTCAGGATCCTCCCAACACCCCTGGTCTTCTGCTGGAGGCCACCAGGTTTAGCACTGGGGCATCCTGCCCTCTCCAGGTTTAGTGTCACCTCTGCTGGGTGCTGCTTACCCTCCAACACCCCTCTGATCAAAACAGAGGTGCTCGTTTTGGGTCTCAAGTTCTTGCATGTGCCACCTGGCTCCCGCAAGAACATGGGACCAAAAATAGGGCATTCCGGGATCCATTCGGGACCTGGGATGGCTTCAGTAATTCCGGGATGTCCCGCTCAAATCGGGATGATTGAGGAATTTGGTGCAGCAGGAGACAACATGGGCAAGCTGCCTTAATGCCAGACACCCTCTTGCTAGGCCTGCTTCGTTATTGGTTACATTTCTTGTTGAAAAAATGTCTCCCGCCCTTACAGACCCCAAGGTGGCATGCAAAGGGCATGAAGAGAAGACAGAAGGGTGAGAGAGGTGATCTGAGTGCCACCTTCAAACATCTCAAGGGCTGCCACTCCGAAGATGGAGCCAGCTTGTTTTCTGCTGCTCCAGAGGAGAGGGGACCCCAACCAACGCAGTCAAATTGCAAGGAAGGAGATTCTGACTAAATGTTAGGAATAATTTTCTGACCATGAGCCATTTGACTCCCTCGGAAGGTGGTGGGGTTCTCCTTTGTTGGAGAAGTTGGGTGGCCTTCTGGATTTGGGATTCTTCAGCTGCAATTCCTGCATTGCAGGGGGTTGGACTAGATGACTCCTGGGGTGCCTTCCAATTCTAGGAAATCCCAGAGGTCTGCCCCACG